>NW_024719545.1:0-22930 GCF_018991925.1 Homarus americanus
GGATAGTAGGTTTGTTTGTGGGTGTGGGGCGTGGATAGTAGGTTTGTTTGTGGGTGTAGGGCGTGGATAGTAGGTTTGTTTGTGGGTGTAGGGCGTGGATAGTAGGTTTGTTTGTGGGTGTAGAGCGTGGATAGTAGGTTTGTTTGTGGGTGTAGAGCGTGGATAGTAGGTTTGTTTGTGGGTGTAGGGCGTGGATAGTAGGTTTGTTTGTGGGTGTAGGGCGTGGATAGTAGGTTTGTTTGTGGGTGTGGGGCGTGGATAGTAGGTGTGTTTGTGGGTGTAGAGCGTGGATAGTAGGTATGTTTGTGGGTGTAGAGCGTGGATAGTAGGCATGTTTGTGGGTGTAGGACGTGGATAGTAGGTATGTTTGTGGGTGTAGGGAGTGGATAGTAGGTTTGTTTGTGGGTGTTTGGGAGTGGATAGTAGGTATGTTTGTGGGTGTAGATACATACATTGTTAAGAGGAATAAATCAAAATGGGAAGAAGATTAAGATAAATATACTGATGATTAATGGTACAGGTGAGTTAATAAAATTGATATAAATAGATAAATACAGTAGATAGATAGATAGATAGATAGATACAGTAGATAGATAGATAGATAGATAGATGTATGATTTTGTATACCGCAAGAGTAACTAAATATTCCTGTACCTGTATTTTCTTTCAGTTACAAAATACACAGGATTATAAATATGAGTATGCACATTGCACATCAGGTGTTACAGTCAGTGGTAATATTTTGTAATACTCTTAAGTGATGAGGTAACAGAGGAAATAGACGGATACTAACGGAGAGTTTTTGTAGAATTAGACAGACATTCAGACAGTAAAACTTCTTCCGACAATACAAATTTTGACGGTGGAATTTATACATGAGAGTGTATGGATAATTATGATGAGCTGAATTATGACATCTACGTCTGATAATCAGTTGTTTAGAATGGATTATTATTATTTTTGTTGAGTTATTTAACAGTTCGAGAAAAGGTTTATTATGGTACTATGTCCTATTATCACACAAGGTCATAATTGAAGTAAAATAACCAATTATACTGTATTATTTTAGACAATACATAAGAACATAAGAACATAAGAATGGAGGAAACTGCAGCGGGCCTATTGGCCCATACTGGGCAGTCCCGTTTACACCCAACCCCTATTGCTCATATGAGCATCCAACCTATGTTTGAAGCAATTCAGCCTATTCGAGTTAATGATGATATTTGGTAACTTGTTTCATTCATCCACTACTCTGTTTCCAAACCAGTGTTTACCTATTTCACGCCTAAATCTAAATTTGTCTAATTTAAAACCATTGTTACGAGTTCGCTCCTGGTTGGATAGTTTGAGCACCTTTGTAATGTCACCTTTGTTTAGCCCTGCCTTCCACTTATACACCTCTATCATGTCGCCCCTCGCTCTACGTCTCTCAAGGGTGTGCAAATTAAGAAGCTTTAACCTGTCTCTATACTCAAGGTTCCTAATGCCTGGGATTAGTCTTGTCATTCTCCTCTGAATTCTTTCCAAGGATTCTATATCCATTCTGTAATACGGTGACCAGAACTGAACTGCGTAATCCAGGTGTGGTCTCACAAGAGCAAGATACAGTTTTAGGATGGCCTCGCTAGTCTTGTAACTAACACTCCTTTGTATGAAACCAAGTACTTTATTAGCCTTGTTACGAGCAAAAACACATTGTTTACTTGGCTTAAGGTTCCTACTTATCATTACTCCTAAATCTCTCTCGCAGTCGGATTTCTCTATGGCATCGTTGTTCATCTGGTATCTGGTTTCCCTGTTTTCATCTCCTATACTGAGTACTTTACATTTGTAGACGTTGAATTTTATCTGCCATTTTTCAGACCATTCGAAAAATTTGTTTAGATCTTCCTGTAGTTTTGCCGAGTCCTCGTCAGATTTGATAACACGTCCTATTTTAGTGTCATCAGCAAATTTACTTATGTTGCTGTCAATGCCGATATCTATGTCGTTTATGTATATAATAAATAATAGTGGTCCAAGTACTGAGCCTTGGGGAACTCCACTTGTGACGTTGCTCCAATGGGACTTAGTGCCGGTAATGCTCACTCGCTGCTTCCTGTCCTGTAACCACGCCCTAATCCATTTAAGGATGTCACCTTTGATGCCATGAGCTTCTACCTTTCTAATTAGTCTTTCGTGGGGGACTCTGTCGAAGGCATTGCTAAAGTCGAGATAAACCACATCATAATTGTGCCCCTCGTCCACCGATTCGAAAACTGATGAAAAGAATGTTAATAGATTAGTTAGGCAAGAACGTCCGCTTGTGAAGCCATGCTGGAAATCATTGATCAATCGGTGCTTCTCCAGGTGATTTCGAATAGAGTTTGAAATGATTGCTTCCAGTAATTTGCCTACTATTGATGTTAGACTGATTGGGCGGTAGTTAGAGGAGAGTGATCTATCCCCCTTCTTGAAAATCGGTATTACATTCGCTATCCTCCAGGATTCTGGTACTACACCTGTTTTAATGACATGTTAAACAACTTTGCTAAGGGCATACTAAGCTCTTCCTTACATTCCTTTAATACTCTGGCAAATATTTCATCGGGACCAGGTGACTTATTAGGCTTTAGTTTGTCTATTTGCTTACTAACATCGTTACTAGTCACTACTATCTCACTTAATTTGTTTTCTTCACTATCTCTGAATAGAGTCGGTGCCTCGGGTATTCCCTGGACATGCTGGATAATATACCATCTACTTAAGGAGGTGATGTAGGTAAGGTAGATTGATATTTTAACATTAATTTACTCAGTTTTTTCTTAGTATCGGATTTTTTTTTTAGTTTTTTATTCTGACAATTTATAATGCAAGCAGCGTTCACATGTTGTCAACCGCCCCAAGTGTACAAGAAGTTTGGACTGTAACTGTACCGTCAATAAGTGGCTGTAACTGCACCGTCAATAAGTGGCTGTAACTGTACCGTCAATAAATGGCTGTAACTGTACCGTCAATAAGTGGCTCTGTATTCTGAACACGGGGATCTCTACAGTATAACCTACGAGTATAACTGTGGTGAAAGAACTGCTTCCCCGCATTATGTTGAGGAAGATTCGTATACAAACTTTTTGCCCTGACTTCGTAGTAAAAAAAATCTTAGGCAAAATATATTGAATTTATTTTTAATGTTTATTTATTTATTGTTGTCGTTGGTGTTTTTTTTTTTACCGGGATGTGTGTTACATTCACGAAAATGGAGTCAAGACAAATGTTGGACACGTTGATGTGAAGTAACACAGTAAATGATGTTGTTTGTGTTGCTGTGTTATTTATTTATTGTGTTTCTTATTCTTTTCTGTTTATTTTGTTTTATTTAGTTTTATTGTAGTAATTGATATTCTTTTTTTTATTCTTACTTATTTTCATTTTACTGTTTATTCGTTTTCTTATTTTCATTTTATTGTTCAATAATTTTCCATTCATTCTTATTTATTTATCGCGTTAGTGTATTTCATTTATTTGCTATTCTCTTAGGTATTTCACATTTGCATTAATTAATCTTCAAATCATTGGTTGCTATTTTTATCATACTAGTTTAATGTTCAAGGCTTGGGTCGTGAACCTGACAGATGACACAGACCTGATAACGAGATCTGAGACGAAAGCTCCACCCACAATTTAAATAGAGTTACTTAATGCACAAAGGCAGAACATACCATACAAAAAACTCCAGATCAGACAACAATGACCCTAAATGGATAAATAATTATTTAAAGAACATCACACAAAGGAAGGCTATAGGTAGAAGGATAAATCGTGGGAAGTAAATTCACCTCCGGGACTATTATAGGGTATTGGCGAGTAGGGTTAAAACCGAGATAAGGAAAGCAAAGAGGAATAATGAGGTAAGGATAGCAAGGGAGGCGAAGACAAACCCAAAAGGATTCTACCAAATGGATCAAACTAAAACACGAGAAAAGATTGGACCAATACGGTCAGACTCCGGCGAGCTCACTGATAACGACGGAGAAATGAGCAATAATTTGAATAATTATTTTTCAACAGTTTTCACCACCGAAAATTTAAACATGATACCCGAGGCACCAACTCTATTCAGAGATAGTGAAGAAAACAAATTAAGTGAGATAGAAGTGACTAGTAACGATGTTAGTAAGCAAATAGACAAACTAAAGCCTAATAAGTCACCTGGTCCCGATGAGATATTTGCCAGAGTATTAAAGGAATGGTAAGGAAGAGCTTAGTATGCCCTAGCAAAGTTGTTTAATATGTCCTTAAAAACAGTGTAGTACCAGAACTTGGAGGATAGCGAATGTAATAATTGATTTTTCAAGAAGCGATAGATCACCATCTCTAACCAATGTCACTAACTAAATTCAATATCAATAGTAGGTAACGACGTGGAAGCAATCATTTCAAACTCTATTCGAAATCACCTAGAGAAGCACTGATTGATTCAATGATTCCCAGCATGGCTTCACAAGCGGGCGTTCTTGTCTAACTAATCTATTAACATTCTTTTCATCAGTTTTCGAATCGGTGGACGAGGGGCACAATTATGATGTGGTATATCTCGACTTTAGCAAAGCCTTCGGCAGAGTCCCCCACGAAAGACTAATTAGAAAGGTAGAAGCACATGGCATCGAAGGTAATATCCTTAAATGGATTAGGGCGTGGTTACAGGACAGGAAACAGCGAGTGAGCATTAACGGCACTAAATCCCATTGGAGCAACGTCACTAGTGGAGTTCCCCAAGGTTCAGTACTTGGACCATTATTATTTATTATATACATAAACGACATAGATATCGGCATAGACAGCAACATAAGTAAATTTGCTGATGACACCAAAATAGGCTGTATAATTAAATCTGTTGAGGACTCCACAAAACTACAGGAAGATCTAAACAAATTTTTCGACTGGTCTGAAAAATGGCAGATGAAATTCAACGTGGATAAACGTAAAGTACTCAGTATTGGAGATGTAAACAGGGAAACCAGATAACCAGATGCAGAACAAATGATGCCAGAGAGAAATCCGCTGATCAAGTAGAGAGGATACTAGGAGTAATGATAAGTAGAACCAAGCCAAGTAAACAAATGTTTTGCTCGTAATAAAGCTAATAAAGTACTTAGGTTCATACAAAGGAGTGTTAGTTACAAGACTAGCGAGGTCATCCTAAAACTGTATCTTGCTCTTGTGAGACCACACCTGGATTACGCAGTTCAGTCCTGGTCATCGTATTACAGAATGGATATAGAATCCTTGGAAAGAATTCAGAGGAGAATGACAAGACTAATCCCGGGCATTAGGAACCTTGAGTATAGAGACAGGTTAAAGTATCTTAATTTGCACTCCCTCGAGAGACGTAGAGCGAGGGGCGACCTGATAGAGGTGTATAAGTGGAAGGCAGGGCTAAACAAAGGGGACATTACAAAGGTACTCAAATTCATTTGCCAACCAGGAGCGAACTCTGTAACAATGGTTTTAAATTAGATGTGATCAGATTTAGGCGTGAAATAGGGTAAAACACTGGTTTGAAACAGAGTAGTGGATGAATGGAACAAGTTACCAAATATCATTAACTCCGAATACGCTGAATTGCTTCAAACATAGGTTGATGCTCATATGAGCAATAGGGGTTGGGTGTAAACGGGACTGCCCAGTATGGCCAATAGGCCCGCTGCAGTTTCTCCATTCTTGGTGTTCTTGTGTTCTTGTGTTCACCTCAGCAGTCAACTGGCTTATGTCTAAACAATGTCTACCACTGTTTTAGCCAGACTTAGTTATGAGACTTGTAATTCAGTATCCATTACGTACCGTTTATCAGTGTAATTTGTGGTAATGGACTGCCCAATGTAATTATATATATTGTCTTACTGAAAAAATGCGGTGTAACCAAGATTAAGTTTTATAGAGTTTGTATTTAAGGATTATTCTCCTATACTTCTCTTAGATTCTTAATATATTTTTGTTTCATTATTTCAGTGCATTGTAATGTGTAGTTAGTTACACTATAGATATATAATAATTGCTTTAAGTTTGGTTGGGAGTGTGGAAGGTGTTGTGTGTGATGTACAGGTGTGTACAGGTGGTGGTTACACCTGACTTCGAGGCGGGTGTGTATAGGTGCCGGATACACCTATGGTTACAACACAGGTGTATCCGGCAGCAGTAGTAACAAAGGGGCTATATGGGCTCCGGCGGCCATGTCGTGACACCGGCCGGCAGAATCCCCCGGTGAAAAAGGGAAACAAGATGGCCGTCCCCCATTCAATATGTAAACAACTCGACCTGAAATGTTGTTTATTGGACATTTTTCTCATTAGGGAGTCGAACCCTGGTTTTGAGTTGGTGTTCAACTACCGTGGCTGACGGCCATCACCTGTGATTCAACTGGTAGAATTAAGTGTAATAATAATAATAATAATAATAATAATAATAATAATAATAATAATAATAATAATTAGCGGTTTATTGAAAGAGCTTGGCAGCCAGAAGGCTGAAAATATATAGTTACATATTTGGGGAATGGGTTTCGAATTACAAATAATATACAAGTAACATAAGTGATACAAATAAGATATATAATAACTAGATGGGGAAAAGCTCAAACTACAGTGCATTTCAACATAGTGACAGTGCAAGAAGTAGTATTTACTGGGAGTGAATACACTGGTTTATTACAAGTTATTGATAATTTTTACAATGGTTGGGACTGGGCTGTTCTCATAGCGATCAGTTCGTGCACCTATGGGCTGGATGCGGTTGTGGTGTCAAACAGCAATTCTCGGGCTAGGGATCTCAGGTGGTAGTAGGAGCCGGTGTCGAGGATGGTGTAGAAGGTTCTTACCAAATTTGCAGATGAGGTCGTGGTGATGGTCAGTGAGAGTCGAAAAGGTCAGTGTGTTGAGCGCTTCTTGATATGTGGAGTAGGAAGGAGAGAAAATAATCTTGCATGCCCTCTTTTGCACTTTTACTAGGTGGGCATCTTATCAAATGAACCCCTGTCCTAATGGGCCCTAGTCCTAATGGGGCCCAGTCCTATTGGGTCCCAGTTTTAATGGGCCCCAATTCTAATGGGTCACATTTCCAATGGTTCTCAGTCCTAATGAGCCTCAGTCCAAAGATACCACAGGCCTAATGGTTCCAGTCTTAATAGGCCTCAGTCTTAATGAGTCCCAATCCTGACGGCTCTCAATACTAATGGGCCTCAGTCCTAATAGTTTAAGGTTGGGACCCATTAAAGCTGGCTTCTATTTACCTTACAAGCACTATGTTCTACCGTGTCATCCCGTGTGTGTGTGATTTCCCGTGTCAGGTGGTATAATACGCAGGTGAGTGGCTGCCAGGTAGGGTGGGTGAGGGTGGGCACCTTGATGCAGGGGAAGGTGAGTTCCTGATGCTGATTCACACCAGTGTCATGATGAGGTAATCTTATCACCTTATTAGTGTACGATGAGTGGGTGGGCGTGGTGTGGAGGGGTGGGGGCGCGTAAGGGGTGGACAGCAAGGGGCGTGGTGTATGGTGGGGGGAGGGTAAGGGGCGTGTAGGGGTAGCTAAGTGGGCGTGTTGAGTTGGGCAAGAGGGAGGCGTGGTGGGTGTAGGGGCGTGTATAGTAGGCGGGAAGTGGTGATGGCGCGCGCCACTAATCACTCTGACCTTACTGAACACAACCCATTATACAGCATAATTAGTGTTGCTTCCGTCAGCCTCACACAGTCAAACACACTATTTACATTTTCTCTTCACATATATTTTATTTTATTCCTTTCAAGTGGGACTCGAATATCAGCCTTGGAGTTGAAGAGGAATTTTTTTAGGAGAAGTTGAAAAGAAATCGTGTTTAGTTGAAGACGAATGTGTTCTTATATAAAAGTGAAGGAATTAACCAGACGTGTTTGATTGTTTGGGCGTCTCTATCTCTCACACTCGAGTCCAAGATGTCCCCCTTGAGGACGGTGTTCGTGTAGCGTCGTCAAACTTGCTCTTGGTTTTTATTCAGCAGGAAGAGCTACACCCGCCACCTGGTGTTGGCCGTGTTTGGTGACCATCTTATTAACAAGGCCGCTCTCTCGTGCCTTGTCCACACGCCACCCCCCCACCTCCATATTGTACCGTTTTGTCCTTTATTAACGGTGGTGTTACTACAGGCAGCGTGGTGTGGGGGGAGGGCTGCTGCTTCAGATTGTTCAGTCTTTGACGTGTAACACAAAACGTGAGATGTTGTGGTCCTTCACTACCTCACAACACACACACATCTCCTAGTTACCACATGCTGTTGTTATTAAAGCTCCACCAATGAGTAAGCGTCGCTGTCTCGTCCTTTGCTCCGCCGACCATTACAGTGTGTAGCTGTAGGACTCGCCGCCGTGTTTGTTTCATGTAGCGACACTAAACTCCCGGAAATTTGGAGGTGTTAAGCTGGAGCGTTTGAGCTGTTGTTGTGGTCACCTTGTTGATGTTTTGTAGGTCCGTGTTGGCTGAGGATTGTTGTTAGTGTTTCTTAAGGCATTAATAAACTAGTCATGAGGTTCTATAGGAATTATATCCTGCTGTTTTTTTCGTTCTTGTTCTTCTTATTGTTGTTGTTCTTCAGTTGCATAATTCGAGTTGTGATTATCAGTAGAAGTTTGACGGGCTGGATTCTCTTATCGTTTCTTTAATTCATAAACAAGAACCGTAAACACAAGAGCAAAACAAAGACATAACCAATGAACTAAAAACAAATATATTGAAGGTTTAAATTTCTGGGATAGATTTAAATAGATCTTGGGTATATTTTCTCGTTCTTGGAGGTCAGGCCAGGCCAGGTCAGGTCATGTCATGTTAGGTGTACGAATACGCTAGCAGAGGTGGTCAGATGCCTTGGGAATACTGCAGAGTAATTGAGGTCAGGTCAGGTGGCCTCAATACCTGCTTCAAGGTGTAATAGAGGTGAAAATAATGGGTTTCTTGATTGGATCTGGTTAAGTCAGGTCAGGTAAAGTCAGATACAGAGGCTGGGTGTATGACTGTGGGTTGGTGGGTGTATGACTGTGGGTTGGTGGGTGTATGACTGTGGGTTGGTGGGTGTATGACTGTGGGTTGGTGGGTGTATGACTGTGGGTTGGTGGGTGTATGACTGTGGGTGTATGACAGTGGTGACAAGGATTATTTGAGCTTGACAAAATTTAGATAGATAGAAGCGTGGTTTAGTCTTGTTCAGTTTAGTTTAAATTGTGTTTAGGTTAGGTTGGGTCATGTCAGGTACAGAGTTTGGCCAGGGTCAGGTGGGGTTAGGTACAGAGGCTGGCCAGAGTCAGGCATAGAGACTTTCCAAGGTAGGGTCAGGCACAGAGGCTGGCCAGGGTAGGGACAGGTAGGGAGGCTGGCCAGGGTAGGATCAGGTAGGGAGGCTGGCCAGGGTAGGGGCAGGCAGGGAGAGCCCGGGGGTGGCGGTAATGAGGGGAGGGGAGCCGGGGTCATATTGATCGTGAGGGCGAGGCAAGGTACGCCGCCATCGCTGTCCCACGCCACCCTCCCCCTGCCCACCACGCTCCCTCCTGCCCGCTCCCGACACTACGCCCCCTTCTGCCTACTACCACGCCACGCCTCCTCCTGTCTACTACCACGCCACGCCGCCTCCTGTCTACTACAACACAACGCCTCCTCCTGCCTACTACAACACCACGCCTCCTCCTGCCTACTACCACGCCACGCCTCCTCCTGCCTACTACAACACCACGCCTCCTTCTGCCTACTAACACGCCACGCCTCCTCCTGCCTACTACAACACCACGCCTCCTCCTGCCTACTACCACGCCACGCCTCCTCCTGCCACCACGCCACGCCTCCTCCTGTCTACTACTACAACACCACGCCCCCTTCTGCCTACTACCACGCCACGCCTCCTTCTGCCTACTACCACGCCACGCCTCCTCCTGCCTACTACAACACCACGCCTCCTTCTGCCTACTAATACGCCACGACTCCTCCTGCCTACTACAACACCACGCCTCCTCCTGTCTACTACAACACCACGCCTCCTCACCTACTACTTTCCTCTCAGACATCTTGCCCTCTAATGCCCACTCTCCTTTTGACACTCCCGCTCCCCTCCTTCTGTGACACAACCCTCCCCCTTCCAGAACACACCTCCCCCTCTTTCCCTCCCATGATAATCCCCCTCCCGTTTCCATGACACAATCCTCCCCTCCCTTTCTCCCTTACAGGATACAATCGCTCCCTTCCCCCTCTCCCCTCCCCTCTCTTTTCCCCCACCACAATCCTTTTCAGCGTAATAAATTGGGGAAAATCCTACCAGCTTCAGTTCCTTCACGTTTTAATTCCCTAGACTCTGATTCTCAAAGGCCCTCCCGTGGAAATATCCTCCCCTCTTAAGTGAGGAATTTAGGATGCGTCTATTTGGTCCTCTACAGCATACTACAGAAGGATGTCGGTCAAAATGGCGTCGAAACTACACCGAGACTTTTTTTTAATGACTTGGATGTGTGTTTTATTTATTTATTTTCCTCCTAAGTTACGAGGGAAAAAAATTGATGGACGATTGTTTGAGGATTTTGGTGTTTTATGGTGGAATTTTTTTTTTGTTCATCAGTTGGTGGATATATAATTCAACCGGTCGAGTCATTACTAAAGACACAGTGCATCGTAACTCACCTTCACCTGTCCCCACGGTAGCCACTCATCACCCTCAGCCCGCTACACCTGAACGGCCAGCCATCCACTTACTGCCAATGTTCTCAAAGATTTGTACCCCGAAAAAATTTCCTCTCGATCGTCTGTTTATGGTAAGAACGACGGTGCCATCTTACTGTGAGAGTGCCACCTGTTGTCCTACAATCGCTGAGGTGAGGCACTATAATGCTGCCTCAAGCCTCCAGTTGGAAATTTGTCTTACGAGAGTTACTGAATCCAGCTCCATTGGCTTAAAATAACTTAAGATAGAATGAGTTTGTGATTAGTGTAGTGTGTGTAAAGTTCCATTAGGTTGACCTCGCTGATCTCCCGGGCCGTATTGGCAGTCTAATCTGAATTCAGGGTTCGACCCCCACTAGTAGAGGGTCCAGGTGGGATATTTCAGGATGAGTTGTTGACATGTAGGATGGGGGGCCCCCATCTTGTTTACCTTTTGCTGGGAGATTCTGACGGCCGGTGTCACGACATGGCCGCCTAAGCCTACCAACACTGTGTTACGTGGCCCTGGGTGTGTTGAGTATATGTGGAGGGTGTTTAGCGGAGGTGTTGATGTTTACTCCACCAATGTGTGTTATACCTGTTTCAACTACACTGCTTAGAAATACACCCCCTACACCTGTCACACCCCCTACACCTGTCACACCCCCTATACCTGTCACTCCCCCTATACCTGTCACTCCACTTACACCTGTCACTCCACTTACACCTGTCACTCCCCCTATACCTGTCACTCCCCTATACCTGTCACTCCCCCTATACTGTCACTCCCCCACACCTGTCCTCCCCCTATACCTGTCCTCCCCCCTACCTGTCACTCCCCCTACACCTGTCACTCCCCCTATACCTGTCACTCCTCCTACACCTGTCACTCCCCCTATACCTGTCACTCCCCCTACACCTGTTACTCCCCCTACACCTGTCACTGATTTCACTCTTTGGAACTACCCTGCATGTCTCACCTGTATACTCGCTGCAGTGTCACCTGCTAAATGACGCTAATTACAGGTGATCTACTCCACACCACCACATACTGTCATAAACAAACTCTACCGTGATATAGTTCAGGTTAACATGTATCAATACTAATAAATTGATACATAGGAAGTTATAGTGTAATTATATCCCTTATTAATAAATCCTATAATTCATAATGTTAATGAAAATATTGTGTTATCTATAGTTATCTTCTGTATTGACACTTATCTCGTTATCACCTGCTAGTTTTTTCGTTATCAGTTATTAATCTTTTGTTTATATGCCTTGTTTATCTTATTGTGGTTTGTTTATTCCCGTGTTTGTGTTTAGTCTCTGCCGCTTGGGTTTTCTTTGTATTTTTGTCGTTATCGTATTTTTTCTTTCGTTATTTGTTGTTATTCTTCTCTCTCTCTCTCTCTCTCTCTCTCTCTCTCTCTACTTTGTCTTCCTCTCATCATTTTTCTTCGTTATTTTTCGGTCCTGTGTTTCCTCTTTCGTTATTCTCCTTCTCTCTCACCTCCTCCTCCTCCTCCTACATTTCTCAGTCTTATTATTAACCTCCTCCTTCTATTGTAAACTATCTCTAAGGCTACTGTTATCATCGTCCTGTAAACTATCTCTAAGGCTACTGTTATCATCGGCCTGTAAACTATCTCTAAGGCTACTGTTATCATCGTCCTGTAAACTATCTCTAAGGCTAATGTTATCATCGTCCTGTAAACTATCTCTAAGGCTACTGTTATCATCGTCCTGTAAACTATCTCTAAGGCTACTGTTATCATCGTCCTGTAAACTATCTCTAAGGCTACTGTTATCATCGTCCTGTAAACTATCTCTAAGGCTACTGTTATCATCGTCCTGTAAACTATCTCTAAGGCTACTGTTATCATCGTCCTGTAAACTATCTCTAAGGCTACTGTTATCATCGTCCTGTAAACTGTCTCTAAGGCTACTGTTATCATCGTCCTGTAAACTATCTCTAAGGCTACTGTTATCATCGTCCTGTAAACTATCTCTAAGGCTACTGTTATCATCGTCCTGTAAACTATCTCTAAGGCTACTGTTATCATCGTCCTGTAAACTATCTCTAAGGCTACTGTTATCATCGTCCTGTAAACTATCTCTAAGGCTACTGTTATCATCGTCCTGTAAACTATCTCTAAGGCTACTGTTATCATCGTCCTGTAAACTATCTCTAAGGCTACTGTTATCATCGTCCTGTAAACTATCTCTAAGGCTACTGTTAGCATCGTCCTGTAAACTATCTCTAAGGCTACTGTTATCATCGTCCTGTAAACTATCTCTAAGGCTACTGTCATCATCGTCCTGTAAACTATCTCTAAGGCTACTGTTATAATCACCCTAAAACGGCTCACAACGGCGGTACAGTCATGGAAATTTTTCATATATCATACAGCGATTAATTATGTATCGCTAAAGACTCGTAAAATAGTCGTATATAAAAAAAATATATAATTTACTATATATTACTAAACGAATATATATTAATTCTCATCGATTCCAGAACTTAAGATGTTGAAGAAGAGTTAATTGATATTGACATTTAATTAATTTATGGTAACCAGCTCTTAATTAGCGTGTATCTGACTGCCTTTCTTAGACAACCCTTGAAAGACCTGTTCATTATAGCAAGAAAATATATTATTATTTTTTTTTTTAAGTCATCAAAGGTTAGTGTAATTAATAGAAGGAATTTGTTTGGACTGTCTTTAATCCACTTATAATACTTGAGTTAATTATTTTATAGGTATTTATAATATTAGACCAGTTTATTTTTATTATTATTGTACAGTTAAATTACATAGTTCAGTTAAGAATATTTGGAATTAATTAGGAAATCCACTTAATACAGTTATGTTTTAAGTGGTACAATTCATTATTCAAGTGAGATTCTTGATTTACCACTTACGGGACAAAAAAAATTTAAGTGGTTCAAACAGAAATGGTGAAAAAGTTAGTTTTATTTATATTACCACCTGTAAATTATATTAATCATTAACACCATCAAAAAAAAACCCTAAATGCTAAACATAACTCTGTATTTTTACTACTGAAATGTATCACTTTACATTACAAGATACTGTAACTAATATTTACTTGTCTTATAAAGGTATTCAACTCACGGCCGAGAGATCACTGTACCTGTATACTAGACCTGATTTTGTACCTGTATTTACTAGTTAAGTTTATTTTTTCTAATTTACGATAAATGTAAGTAATTTTCTAGTCTTGTGTCGTGTAAGTTTACTAGTTATTACACCACAGAAATAACGTATAAATTACACCGTATATTAGTGTATGTGTATATAGAAATACATAATATACAACACCTATTATAACAGCTGGATGGTGTATTATTATGTATGAGTGTTATTAAATGTATACTTAAGCCGTTCAGTAGGATTAGACACTCCAGATAATACATACATACAAACATACATACATACATACATACATACAAAGGAACATTACGTTATTATTAGCAATGTATTTCCTCTTTGTAAAATATCAAAATCTATGAAACCGTAAAAGTCTCAGTGATTTACAAAGGCCTATTTTGGACGAAGGTACGCAGACTTACGACTAATTGTGTCTGGAATAATTACCCACTTAACGAGGTACTTGGAGAACTACTGAGAGACATATTTAATACGTTCTGGATATCTTCGCGTTATATTAGATTGAAGAAGAAATTGTCTTATTGTTAAGTAACGAGAAATAGCAAAGAGGATATCTAACAGTGAATATATTAAAGATTGATATCTCGATACTGCAATAGGTCTTCAGCACTAGATAGCAAGGATAGCAGGATAGCCCTGCCATTGTAAGATTTGGATTTGAATTTGATATCTCGACCTAGGCGGAAAATACACGGTTCTAGATGACACAGTAATACTAAACACGTTGATTTTCCCCATATTTTACTTTACTATCAATCACAAAATTAAAATACTTTACTACAAAAATAAAAATTAACTATTTTAATTTATTAATTTTTTTAGATTCTATTAATTATTATAATGAGACTAACACGAACATTCTATCATAAATTTACATTATTCTTATTATTATTTACGGGAGTATTAAATTATTCTACATTCTTCAGTATTAAAATTTTTCTGCCTCACTAACCTAACCTAAGAAGACGTAATATTTAGTGACGTAAGTGACGGGCTTTAAATATCCTGAAACACGCTTTAAAACTAAGTTCATTTAAATGCCATAAACAAAGGCGAGTTATTTAATGTCACAAGAACAAGAATTTTAATTACCCAAAGAAAAAAAAATAAATGTCTTGAAAATTTTGTAAAATATTAACTTGCATGTCCTAAAATATTAACTTACATGTCCTAAAATATTAACTTACATGTCCTAATAAGACACATCTCCCGTTCACCATAAAAGGATTACACAATCTGTTTATTGGGCTTACCTGGAACACGAGGACAGGTAACACCCTCTACCTGGCCCACATTACAGGTAAGGAAGAAATGTTTAATCAATTACAAACATCAAGAGAATTTACTAAACGCCTCAACCCTTACTGAGGACATTATAAATCAAGAAATCGACTTCATATTCATTAGTGAGTTTGATTGGTATTTTATTTTTTACTTCAGGAAGAAAAAAATTTTGTTTACGTCATAGCGATGGAAAGAAAAGATTAAAATTTATTTACTGTATTTTGTATTGATGTAAATAGCAAGGGAAATTAAAATAATGATCTTTGCAATAAAAATAATAATGATGATGGTAATATTAATGAGAAGAAGAAGAAGGAAGGAAGAAAAGCTGAAGAAAGAAGAAAAATAGAAGCAGATGATGAAAGAAGAGAAAAATAAGAAAAACAAATAAGTTGCAGGTGAAAAAAACATAAAGTAGAAACAGAAGAAAGAAAGAAAAACAAACAAGAAAGAAAGAATATTAAGAAAAATAACGAAAACCAGAATAATCTCTCCATTATGACCAAATATTAATAACAAAAACTAAGTAAATGAATGAATGAAACCCTGAAGAAACTGACCTCTTTAAATGGGTGTGTGTTATGTCTCTCTTGGCCGGACTCCCTCACTTCAAGTAATTATTTCAACCACGAGAAGTTTTTATCGTCTTCCCTTGTGTTGTCTTCAGCTGTCCTTGAGGTGTTACTAGGTCAAACTTGAGACATATTTTGAGTTGTAACTTTAAGGATGAGGTTGGCTTAGGTATATTCAGGGAATATTTAAAGACAGATTATAGATATGTCCCGATTTAAGTATATTTACGTATAACCTAAGATGATTTTTGCTATACCTTAATTCAAAGTTTAGGTTATTTTTTATATGAACATCAGAGTAATTTTTTTTAAAGTGGTGTTACGTATTGATATTAATTACAGGCGATAATGGAAAACGAATTAATCTTTTCCATCTCCTTAAGTGGGAACTAAAAATTCCATTTAAATACCTACAGTAGAGGCTAATGAAAACAAAATCAGTTATTTTTTTGTCTCATCAAACTGCCTTTCGAGTTTCCTACTAATATAGCTCATAAATACAGCTAATATAACGTCAATTATAATATATCCCGTCTATATTATGAGAGCTGGAAATATACCTACAATAATACAAAAATATATCCCTCTTATATAATGAATGGGGTAATTATATAGATGGTTAAAAACCTAAATTAATTATATAGATATACCGAAAACTATAGAAATTTATATATGGCGAATTAAACCCGAATTGGCAGTACCGCTAAGTTAACACAAGTCTACGGTTATCCTCATCAATTGCCACGATAACTAGATTTTGTTTTTCAAGTTCGTAAAATATTTAAAACAGGGAATTGAAACTTGGGAGTTAATGGTTATCCTTTAAATGCTACCAAGATAACACAGATTGATAACACGGCCAAGATAACATGTTTTTTGTTATCTTCGTCTTGTTTACAGTTTGGGATAACCAGTCATAGTAAACAATACTTGATGATGATAGTGGTAGGTATGGTGTCGGTGGTGATAGTGATATTTATGCTGGTGGTAGGTATGGTGTCGGTGGTGATGGTAGTATTTTTGGTGCTAGTGAATATGGTATCGATGGTGGTAGTAGTAGTGATGATGATAGTGGTAGTGATGGTAGTTGCAGGCTAGTACAGAAAGAAAGTATAAGATATCAAACCATCTCCCGGCGGCTTGATTGCTTGTGGTACGAGTTAGTTATCCAATTTAAGACTTCCTACGGCAATAATTTTCAGAATACCTTAAGAGACAATAAATAACTCCAGATGCTTACGTGAAGGTGATAAGATGATATTTTGATAGTTCTAGTGTACAGGAGTTAGTACACTTTCTTCAGGTACGATAGTTTACTACCTGAGGACTCGGTATGTCTATCGATTCAAAATCCCATAGGCTATTCTAGAAAGAGAATCACTTAATACTCACTAGTGATTCTTGTAAGTGTCTATAATGCCATTTCCCCACTACATGAGAATCCTGTAGATGTTTATATTATTGTATAAATGAATCTGGTAAAAGTTTAATTCAATGGTAGTGTGTGATACAGGTCCTTTGTAGTCTAATGCCTCACACGACACGACACACTAGGTGAGAGACTCTATATTGTGAATAATCTAAAAACAAAAAAAATGATCAAATCAACATAGGCACAAATATGAAAAAATTACCACTGTAAATAAAAACTCCATACATACTGAATTATTAACCAAACAGAAATAAAAACATCCATACATACAAAAAATGCCCATACATACAGAGTGAATAAAAGCGACAATGCCTTAAAAATGTTCTTATATTAAAAAAAAATCCCAAACAAAAATTATACCTCAGATACAATAATAATAAAAGCAAAAATACCCACGAAAATACTAATACAAACAGAAGACCATCGGCATTATGTAGCATTGAGTTCCATATAGGTAATGTATATAAATTGAGTATATGTATATAAAAACAAAGACAAAATAGTAAATAACTTTTCCATCACTTTTTATTTATCTATTTATATGTTTTTGTCTATCTGCTTGTATATATCTTTCTATCAACTCATATATCTACTTATATATATATTTATCTATCCAATTATAATTATCTACTTACAACGTAAACAAAAAGTCACTACGTCATGACTTTTCGGTATTTTCGCTGTTTGTATCCATGACTTGTTTATTTTGTTTTCGTAGTTTACATAATAATTTATCTCAAAAGTTCAGGTAAACAAAAAAAAACCCTGGAAATAATCGATACACATGGTTTAAAATTATTAACACAGGTACCAGGTGTTTTTAATTAACGTAAGATTAATAGTTATAAGTATTAAGGTTTCTTGTTGGAGTTAAAATATGGTAAATATATGTTAATTAATATAGTTTGTGTAAATGTGTTAGTTAATATAGCTTGTGTTAATTATTATTTTTGGTGTAGTTTGATATATGCAAATTTATATTATTTACTGTTTAATATCCTCATATGTAAATTATGCTTGATATATAATTTAGGATATATGTATAGTGAAACCTCTATTCAACGGACTCTGTGTAGGAATGTCTGTTATATCAAGTGTCCGTTAGATGTGAGGACCGCCATCTAACGGACGACATGGAGAGAACAGTCCGTTAGGTTTCACTGTAAATTCGTCACTTATTACTGTGCCTAGAGCCTTGCTTCACCACTCTAGCAGGTTAAAACATAATAGACTTTTACACTCATATATGACGAAGTATTCTCAAAGTATATAAAACAAATGTTGAAAATAGAAAATAATTTCAATGTGAACGTTATCAACTTGTCTCGATTATTATTATTATTATTATTATTATTATTATTATTATTATTATTATTATTCGTTAGATAATTAGGAAACTTTAAAGTGTTGAGAAAATTCGTATTATTAAGTGTAATGTCTTGAAAATAGACCTAAATATATATTACAGGTATATATTGTATTAACTAATTCATCATAAAGAATATATATATATATATATATATATATATATATATATATATATATATATATATATATATATATATATATATATATATATATATATATATATATATATATATATATATACATATATACTGTAGTCCTGTAGTCCTGTAGTGAATGTCGACTTACGGACCTACAGAATCTCGCTTGGTTTTTACATCATTTGGTCACGTATAATGCATAGTGCATGACAGTGTGTATTCGCTAGCTGTTGTACATGTTTTAATTTTTCATGATATTTCCTGAGGAGTTTTGGATGGCGTCTTGTAAATATTTTCAATGGAGATTAGCCCACCAAAAACATAAAAATAATAGAAAATGAACCGAAAACAAAATCAAGAGTGAGAAATGTTATTTATGTTGTGTTGTCGAAGTAAGAGAAACAATTGAGACCCTGCAATTGTGTGTAAATGAGGCAGAAAGCCAGATCAACAACCTGGGACTTGGTCACAATTTTTGTGATGCCATATGGCAGCAGGGTCTACCATTAGACAACACATTATGCCTCCAATATCTTTCCAGGCGGTAGTACTTGCATGTTTAATGACTGACTTACCTATTTGGTTATATTGTTGGTAATACATAAAATAATAGCGCCTGACGTAATGTAGCTTCTAACATTTGTCTTTGGGTTCATTATTCCCGGTCATATACTGTATATAAGAGTAATGCATGACGTCAAATAACTCACAGCTTTTTTACTTTTTTTTACCCATGATGATACATAATATTCGTGCATGACTTCGTGCGGGTTTACCATTTTCCCTCGAGTACATATCACCCGAAGATAAGTGCGTGACGTCGAGTGGTTACACAGCCCCACTCAGATTTAACACCATCTAAGCTGACCCTCTGCGTTCTATCGGTGAGCCATGATTTTATCCAATTTAAAACTTTCCCCTCGATACCATGAGCCTTAATTTTTCTCAGAAGCCTCTGATGCGGTACTCTCTCAAATGCTTTGCTAATGTCTAAGTAAATAACATCGTAATTTTCGTCATTATCTACTACCTCGAAGACTTTCCTAAATAGTTGTTACCGAAAGTTTCATATGAATGTAAGGGAATTTATTTTACCCCCAAAATTACATACATTTTTTGTTATGCTGTGCCAGTCAAGAATACATTTACTTCTGTTTTTGGAGAATATTATGGTAAGTCTCGTCTGGTCTATTTTTAGCATATAACATTATTTAAATATTACGCTGCACGGTCAAGGTCTTACAAAAAGAGGGAGGGTAAACTAAGCTGTGTACAGACAACATTATTAAGTTTTTGCTGTCTGACACATAATGCTCTGTAATTCTGGACTGTGACATCAGTGAGAATTCTAATATTAGGTAAAATATGAAGAAAACATGAAGAACTTTTATGACACCGCAATTATTATCATGTACTAAAATTAATAAAACGAGATTATATAAATTAAAATGTAATTATATTTAAAACTAACTGCTTTTTAGGTCTGCTTTATGTAGATACATAAATATATCTTTTTCATGTTTTCTGTAATCTCTTCGTGTCTATCCCATTATTGCCTGTATTACTCACTCTTTATGTTACCTTTGCCCTTTATTTAGTTTTCATTATTCTTTGACCATTTAAAACAATAATAACCCTCACTCTCAGTGTGTGTGTGAGGCAGACCTCCAGCTGTACTGTAATGTGTGGCGTCAAACTCAGGAACAAAGTAAACTACCTTGTTGTTACCCCAAAGTTATAACTTGTGACACCGGCGTATGACACACTGGTGTATGAGACAGACAAATGGATGTAAAAGGGATATACTTGTTTGTGTCATGTCTGAATTTTAGTCTTTTTACACGGTTCTGTGTTTACTATGATGGCACTGAATATAAACTTAGCATATGGTAGTGTACAGTACAGGCACTCGTATGTATACATCTCTGTTATATTAAGTAATTCATAGGTCAATATTTTCCTATAGTCATCTCTGCTGAGTGTAGCCTGGTTTAATTAATCTCTCAAATATATCTCGTTATTCATTTCCAATATAACTCAGGTGTTGCCGTAGATATAAGAAATAAATTATCTACTATATGATCCAATTTCTCCTATGTTAATTTTACGGTGATTGGTGATTTTACTTTAACATATTATATTATGTCCGATTTATATATCTCACTTTTATCAGATACAAATTATATAGGCAGTAAGTACCCTTAGAGACAGGCGCAATATATGCATCCAGAGCCATATAAAAAAACAACAACATTCTAATATAAACATCTCCAGGTGTTAATGTTCTTTAAACATCTAAATAAGTGACATTTCGTGTGTTTACTTGCAATTAAATAACTCAATGTTTTACCTTATTAATTTATACCTGATGTTATTCGCTCTATACCGGTACTGATTCTACCATACATCAATGCTAAATTTATTTCAGTCTTATTTTATATTTTTCTGGAATAAATAATTTCTAATTTTTAATTGAGGAAGAAGTTGTGAGTATTACCTCCACGTCTTGGCCACCACACACCTCCCTCCTCCACGTCTTGGCCACCACACACCTCCCTCTTCCACGTCTTGGCCACCACTCACCTCCCTCCTCCACGTCTTGGCCACCACTCACCTCCCTCCTCCACGTCTTGCTTCCCACCCACCTCCCTCCCCCACGTCTTGGCACCACACCTCCCTCTGGGCTCCACACGTCTTGCTTTACTCACATCTCTCACGTCTTGGCTTCCTCACCTCCCTCCTCCACGTCTTGGCCACCACACACCTCCCTCCTCCACGTCTTGGCCACCACATACCTCCCTCCTCCACGTTTTGGCCACCACTCACCTCCCTCCTCCACGTCTTGGCCACCACTCACCTCCCTCCTCCACGTCTTGGCCACCACACACCTCCCTCCTCCACTTCTTGGCCACCACACACCTCCCTCCTTCACGTCTTGGCCACCACACACCTCCCTCCTCCACTTCTTGGCCACCACACACCTCCCTCCTTCACGTCTTGGCCACCACACACCTCCCTCCTTCACGTCTTGGCCACCACACACCTCCCTCCTTCACGTCTTGGCCACCACTCACCCCCCACTCACTTATGAACTTTGTCGTTATCTAAAGCTCACTCCAGGAGTCTTAGCTGTAAGTCTCACAACGTATAATCTTTCATACCGAGAATAAGCCTTCAGCGTTACATGAGGAAGGTAGCTGTAGGCTTTCTTATTGACTGTTAAACATTTATTTCCTGGTAAAACCCTTTTTTTTATCTGTTTGACACATATGTTAATTTTGTTAAAACCAAGGGTTATGAATGAAATATACAAGTAATCCTTCTTGGAAATTGATTTGAATAACATTATCAAATACATAAATCATATTTCATTACGTGTACTCGCTCAAAATGCTGGATATAATGTTCGAAATAAACAAATAAGAAGATTATATAAAATGTTTTCTACATTTTCGCTAATTACCTGAATAGATAAATTATTAAAGTAAATATATCTGTCCAGGTATGTAAGAGGGACATCTGTGCGGCACAGTGCACACACAGCAGGTGTAAGAGTGTTATGTTCATACACATTAACTCAGGCGGTAAGCAGTTTACTAACAACTGCATTACCTAAATTGAGTGAGAAGCGAGGATTTGTCTTTGCGTCTTAACTAAAATGATCTTTATTCCAGGACTTTTTGCTACGAAAACTAAGACCTTCCTTAATAAATATATCGATCCTACAGGGGAAGTATTGTTATTTATAGTTTGTTATGTGGAACGTTATGAGGCCCCTCTTAGTGGTGGCGACAACACAGGCCTCAGTTATCACCTTATCACCGCATTACAGTAATTGACTCCCGCATTTAAAAGATTACGTAGTTTAGTTATATCCAATATGTTTGTCAAATTAAGTGCTGGTGGTTAACGTTTGGCAAGAAGCCAAAGCATTAACTGATGGGCTGTGTACTTAGTCTTGTCTAGCGTTCTCTCACCACCAAATTTATGGGTTTGTGTCCAGACAAGCTTGAAGTATTACCTATAAAACTGTCGGAGGTGTGGGAAGGTAAGTGATGGGTCCTGACAAGGTGTGAAGTATATGTCGACTAATCGACCATTCGACACTGAAAAACAGACATAATGTCAGTTACGTAAGGACCCCAGATAAGATGTGCAATGTTATTCATAAAGACAAGTATTTACAGCTACAATGTTCAGTACTGTGTTATGATGAAATATTATTGGAAACGGAAATGCTCTTAAACAACATAAAC
>NW_024719546.1:0-14130 GCF_018991925.1 Homarus americanus
CCGGTGACTCCTTCAGTGACATGACCCGGGGTGTGAGGGCCGGGCAACCTTACAGCACCATGACCCGGGGTGTGAGGGCCGGGCACCCTTACAGCACCATGACCCGGAGTGTGAGGGCCGGCATCGATTTCAGTGCCATGAATCGGGGTGTGAGGGCCGGGCACCCTTCTAGCACCATGCCACGGGGTATAAGGGCCGGGCACCCCTTCAATGACATGACCCGGTGTGCGTTTGCCGGGTACCCTTTCAGTGCCATGACCCGGGGTGCGAGGTCCGGGCACCCGTTTAGGTCTATAACCAGGGGTGTGAGGGCCGGGCACACCTTCAGTGCCATGGCCAGGGGTGTGACGGCCGTGCACCCCTTCAGTGACATGACCCGGGGTGTGAGGGCCGGGCACTATTTCAGTGCCATGAAATGGGGTGTGAAGGCCGGGCAACCCTATAGTGCTGTGAACCGGGGTGTGAGGGCCGGGCACCCCTTCACATGACCCGGGGTGTGAGGGCCGGGCACCCCTTCAGTGCCATGAATCGGGGTGTGAGGGCCGGGCACCCCTTCAGCGCCAAGATTCGGGGTGTGAGGGCCGGCCTCGATTTCAGTGCCATGAATAAGGGTGTGAGGGCCGGTCACCCCTCCAGCACCATGACCTGGGGTATGAGGGTCGAGCACCCCTTCAGTGCTATGACCTTGGGTGTGAGGGCTGGGCACCCTTTCAGTGACATGACCGGGGTGTCAGGGCCAGGCACCCCTTCAATGACTTGACCCGGGGTGTGTGGGCCGGGCACCCTTTCAGTGATATGACCCGGGGTGTGAGGGCCGGTCACCCCTTCAGCCCCATGACCAGGGGTGTGAGGGCCGGGCACTCGTTTAGATCTATGACCAGGGGTGTGAGGGCCGGACACTCGTTTAGCTCGTATGACCACGGGTGTGAGAGCCGGGCACACCTTCAGTGCCATGGCCAGGGGTGTGACGGCCGGGCACCTCATCAGTGCCATGACCCGGGATGTGAGGGCCGGGTACCTCTTCAGTGACATGACCCGGAGTGTGAGGGCCTGGCACCTCTATAGTGACATGACCCGGGGTGTGAGGGCCGGGCACCCTTTCAGTGCCATGAATCGGGGTGTAGGGCCGGGCACCACTTTAGGTACATGACCAGGGGTGTGAGGGCCGGGCAAACCTTCAGTGCCATGGCCACGGGTGTGAGGGCCGGGCACCCCTTCAGTGCTATGTCCCGGGGTGTGAGGCCCGGGCACCCTTTCAGTGACGTGAACCGGGGTGTGAGGGCCGGGCACCTCTTCAATGACATGACCCGTAGTGGATGGGCCGGGCACCCTTTCAGTGCAATTAGCCGGGGTGTGAGGGCCGGTCACTCCTTCAGTGCCATGACCCGGGGTGTGAGAAACCGGGCACCCCTTCAGCCCCATGACCCGGGCTGTGAGGGCCGGGCACCCGTTTAGGTCTATGACCAGGGGTGTGAGGGCCGGGCACACCTTCAGTGCCATGACCCGGGGTCTGAGGGCCGGGAACCCCTTCAATGACATGACCCGGGGCGTCAGGGCCGGGCAACCTTACAGTGCTGTGAACCGGGGTGTGAGGGCCGGGCACCCCTTCACATGACCCGGGGTGTGAGGCCGGGCCTCGACAGCTGACATGACCCCCACGTAGTGGATGGGCGGGCACCCTTCCAATTGCCTGAATGTCGGGGTGTGAGGGGCGGGCACCCCTTCATCACCATGACCGGGGTGTGAGGGCGGCCTCGATTTCAGTGCCATGACCCGGGGTATGAGGGCCGGGCACCCCTTCAGTGCTATGTCCCGGGGTGTGAGGACCGGGCACCCTTTCACTGACATGAACCGGGGTGTGAGGGCCGGGCACCCCTTCAATGACATGACCCGTAGAGGATGGGCCGGGCACCCTTTCAGTGCCATGACCCGGGGTGTGAGGGCTGGTCACTCCTTCAGTGCCATGACCCGGGGTGTGAGGGCCGGGCACCCCTTCAGCCCCATGACCCGGGCTGTGAGGGCCGGGCACCCGTTTAGGTCTATGACCAGGGGTGTGAGGCCGGGCACACCTTCAGTGCCATGACCCGGGGTGTGAGGGCCGGGAACCCCTTCAGTGACATGACCCGGGCGTCAGGGCCGGGCACCCCTTCAATGACATGAACCTGGAGTGTGTGGGCCGGGCAACACTTCAGCACCATGACCCGGGATGTGAGAGCCGTGCTCGATTTCAGCGCCAAGAATCGAGGTGTGAGGTCCGGGTACCCCTCCAGCACCATGACCCAGGGTTTGAGGGCCGGGCACCCTTTCAGTGCCATGAACCGGGGTGTTAAGGCCGGGCACCCCTTCAGATGACACGGGGTGTGAGGGCCGGGCACCCTTTGAGTGCCATGAATCGGGGTGTGATGGCCGGGCTCAACTTCAGCTCCATGACCCGTTGTGTGAGCGCCGGGAACCGCTTCAACCTCATAACCTGGGGTGTGAGGGCTGGGCACCTATTTAGGTCCGTGACCCGGGGTGTGAGGGCCGTTCACCCCTTCAGTGACATGACCCGGGGTGTGAGGGCCAGGCACCCCTTTTGTGACATGACTTGGGGTGTGAGGGCCGGGCACCCCTCCAGCACCATGACCCGGAGTGTGAGGGCCGGGCACCCCTTCAGTGCTATGACCCGGGGTGTGAAGGCCGGGCACCCCTTCAGCTCCATGACCCGGCATGTGAAGGCTGGGCACCCCTCCAACACGATGGACCGAGGTGTGAGGGCCGGGCACCCCTCCAGAACCATGGCCCGGGGTGTAAGGGACGGGCAGCCCTTCACTGTCATGTCCAGGGGTGTGTGGGCTGGCACTCTTTCAGTGCCATGACCTGGGGTGTGAGGCCCGGTCACCTCTTCAGCCCCATGACCCGGGGTGTGAGGGCCGGTCACTCGATTAGGTCTATTACCTGGGGTGTGAGGGCCGGGCATACCTTCAGGGTCATGGCCAGGGGTGTGAAAGTCGGGCACTGCTTCAGTGCCATGACCCTGGGTGTGAGGGCCGGGCACCCCTTTAGTGCTATGAAACGGGGTTGTGAGGGCCGGGCACCCGTTCACATGACACGGGTGTGAGAGTCGGGGACCTTTTCAGTGCCGTGAACCGGGGTATGAGGGCCGGGCACGCTTTCAGTGCCATGAATTGGGGTGTGATGTCCGGGCACCCCTTCAGCCCCATGACCTGTGGTGTGAGGATAGGGAACCGCTTCAACTCCATGACCCTGGGTGTGAGGGCCGGGTACCCCTTTAGTTCCATGACCCGGTGTGTGATGGCCATGCACCCCTTCAGTGACATGACCCGGGGTGTGACGGCCGGGCACCCCTTTAGTGACATGACCCGGGGTGAGGGCCGGGCACCCCTCCAGCACCATGACCCGGAGTGTGAGGGCCGGGCACCCCTTCAGTGTCATGAACCGGGGTGTGACGGCCGGGCAATCTTCAGTGCCATGAACCAGGGTGTGAGGGCCAGGAACCCTTTCAGTGCCATGAAACGGGGTGTGAAGGCCGGGCACCCCTACACTGCTGTGAACTGGGGTGTGAGGGCCGGGCACCCCTTCAAATGACCAGGGATGTGAGGGCCTGGCACCCCTTCAGTGCCATGAATGGGGGTGTGACGGCCGGACACCCCTTCATCACCATGAAACCGGGGTGTGAAGGCCGGGCTCGATTTCAGTGCCATGAATCGGGGTGTGGGGGCCGGGCACCCCTCCAGCACCATGACCCGGGGTATGAGGGCCGGGCACCCCTTCAGTGCTATGACCCGGGGTGTGAGGGCCGGTCACCCTTTCAGTGACATGACCCGGGGTGTGAGGGCCGGGCACCCCTCCAGCAGCATGGCCCAGGGTGTGAGGGCGGGGCACCCCTTCAGCACCATGGCCCGGGGTATGAGGGCCGGGCACCTCTCCAGCACCATGGCCCGGGGTGGGAGGTCCAGACATCTCTGCAACACCATGGCCCGGGTGTGAGGGCCGGGCACCCCTTCAGTGTCTTGACCCGGGGTGTCAGGGCCGGACACCCCTCCAGCACCATGGCCCGGGGTTTGACGGCCGGGCACCGCTTCAGTGCCATGTCCCGGGTGTGAGGCCGGGCACCTTTTCAGTGCCATGACCCGGGGTGTGAGAGCCGGGCTCGATTTCAGTGCCATGAATCGGGGTGTGAGGCCCGGGCACCCCTCCAGCACCATGACCCGGGGTATGATGGCCGGGCACCCCTTCAGTGCTATGACCCGGGGTGTGAGGGCCGGGAACCCTTTCAGTGACATGACCCGGGGTGTGAGGGCCTGGCACCCCTTCAATGACATGACCCGGGGTGTGAGGGCGGGGCACCCCTTCAGCCACATGACCCGGGGTGTGACGGCCGGGCATCCTTTCAGTGTCATGAACCGGGGTGTGAGGGCCGGGCACCCTTTCAGTGCCATGAAACGGGGTGTGAGGGCCGGGCACCACTACAGTGCTGCGAACCGGGGTGTGAGGGCCGGGCACCCCTCCAGCACCATGACCCGG
Organism: Homarus americanus; assembly: GCF_018991925.1. NCBI lineage: Eukaryota > Metazoa > Arthropoda > Malacostraca > Decapoda > Nephropidae > Homarus > Homarus americanus. The sequence goes on from NW_024719546.1 coordinate 4,528, forward strand.
GGTATGAGGGCCGGGCACCCCTTCAGTGCTATGACCCGGAGTGTGAGGACCGTGCACCCTTTCAGTGACATGACCCGGGGTGTGAAGGGCGGGCACCCCTTCAATGACATGACCCTGGGTGTGTGGGCCGGACACCCTTTCAGTGCCATGACCCGGGGTGTGCGGGCCGATCACTCCTTCGGTGCCATGACCCGGTGTGTGAGGGCCGGGCACCCCTTCAGCCCCATGACCCGAGGTGTGAGGGCAGGGCCACCCGTTTAGGTCTATAACCAGCTGTGTGAGGGCCAGGCACACCTTCAGTGCCATGGCCAGGGGTGTGACGGCCGGGCACCGCTTCAGTACCATGACGCAGGGTGTGAGGGCCGGGCACCCCTTTAGTGCCATGAGCCGGGGTGTGAGAGCCGGGCACCCCTTTAGTACCATGAAACGGGGTGTGAGAGCCAGGCACCCCTACAGAGCTATGAACCAGGGTGTGAGGTCCGGGCACCGTTTCAGTGTCTTGACCCTGGGTGTCAGGGCCGGACACCCCTCCAGCACCATGGCCCGGGGTTTGACGGCCGGGCACCGCTTCAGTGCCATGTCCCGGGGTGTGAGGGCCGGGCACCTTTCCAGTGCCATGACCCGGGGTGTGAGGGCCGGGCTCGATTTCAGTGCCATGACCCGGGGTATGAGGGCCGGGCACCCCTTCAGTGCTATGACCCGGGGTGTGAGGGCCGGGCACCCTTTCAGTGACATGATCCAGCTTGTGAGGGCCGGGCACCCCTTCAATGACATGACCCGGGGTGTGTGGGCTGGGCACCCTTTCAGTGCCATGAACCGGGGTGTGAGGGCTGGGCACCCCTTCAGCCCCATGACCCGGGATGTGAGGGCCGGGCACTCGATTAGGTCTATGACCAAGGGTGTGAGGGCCGAGCATACCTTCAGTGCCATGGCCAGGGGTGTGACGGCCGGGCACCGATTCAGTGCCATGACCTGGGTGAGGGGCCCAGGCACGCTCAGTGACATGGTCCCAGCTTGTGAGGCTGGGCACCCCTTCAGTGCTATGACCCGGGGTGTGAGGCCGATCACTCCTTCAGTGCCATGACCCGGGGTGTGAGGGCTGGGCACCCCTTCAGCCCCATGACCCGAGGTGTGAGGGCCGGCCACCCGTTTAGGTCTATAAGGAGGTGTGTGAGAGGCGGGCACACCTTCAGTGCCATGGCCAGGGGTGTGACGGCCGGGCACCGCTTCAGTGCCATGACGCAGGGTGTGAGGGCCGGGCACCCCTTTAGTGCCATGAGCCGGGGTGTGAAAGACGGGCACCCCTTTAGTGCCATGAAACGGGGTGTGAGGGCCGGGCAACCCAACAGAGCTATGAATCGGGGTGTGAGGAGCCGGGCACCACTTCACATGGCACGGGGTGTGAGGGCCGGACACCCTTCCATATGACACGTGGTGTGAGGACCGGGCACCTTTTCAGTGCCATGACCCGAGGTTTGAGGGCCGGGCACCCCTTCAGTGCCATGAATCAGGGTGTGAGCGCCGGGCACCCTTCAGCAATATTACCCGGGGTGTGAGGGCCGGACTCGATTTCAGTGCCATGAATCTGGGTGTGAGGGCTTCGCACCCCTCCAGCACCATAACCCGGGGTATGAGGGCCGGGCACCCCTTAGGTGCTATGAACCTGGGTGTGAGGGCCGGGCACCCTTTCAGTGACATGATCCAGGGTGTGAGGGCCGGGCACCCCTTCAATGACACGACCCGGGGTGTGTGGGTTTGGGCACCCTTTCAGTGCCATGAACCGGGGTGTAAGGGCCGGTCACTCCTTCAGTGCCATGACCCGGGGTGTGAGGGCTGGGCACCCCTTCAGCCCCATGACCCGGGATGTGAGGGCCGGGCACTCGTTTAGGTCTATGACCAGGGGTGTGAGGGCCGGGCATGCCTTCAGTGCCATGGCCAGGGGTGTGACGGCCGGGCACCTATTCAGTGCCATGACCCGGGGTGTGAGGGCCGGGCACCCCTTTAGTGCAATGAAACGGGGTGTGAGGGCAGGGCACCCCTACAGAGCTATGAACCGCGGTGTGAGGGCCGGGCACCCCTTCACATGACACGGGTGTGAGGGTCAGGCACCTTTTCAGTGCCATGAACCGGGGTGTGAGGGCCGGGCACCCTTTCAGTGCCATGAATCGGGGTGTGATGACCGGGCACCCCTTCAGCTCCATGACCCGTGGTGTGAGGACCGGGAACCGCTTCAACCCCATGACCCTGGGTGTGAGGGCCGGGCACCCCTTTATGTCCCTTCCCGGGGTGTGATGGCCGTGCACCCCTTCAGTGACATGACCCGGGTTGTACGGGCCGGGAACCCCTTTAGTGTCATAACTTTGGGTGTGAGGGCCGGGCACCCTTCCAGCACCATGACCCGGAGTGTGAGGGCCGGGCACCCCTTCAGTATCATGAACCGGGGTGTGACGGACGGGCACCCCTTCAGTGCTATGAACCGGGGTGTGAGGGCCTGGCACCCTTTCAGTGCCAGGAATCGGGGTGTGAGGGCCGGGCACCCTTTCAGTGCCATGAAACGGGGTGTGAAGGCCGGGCACCGCTACAGTGCTGTGAACTGGGGTGAGAGGCCCTGGCACCCCTCCAGCACCATGACCCGGGGTATGAGGGCCGGGCACCCCTTCAGTGCTATGACCCGGGGTGTGAGGGCCGAGCACCCTTTCAGTGCCATGACCCGGGGTGTAAGGGCCGGTCACTCTTTCAGTGCCATGACCCGGAGTGTGAGGGCCGGGCACCCCTTCAGCCCCATGACCCGAGGTGTGAGGGCCGGCCACCCATTTAGGTCTATAACCAGGTGTGGGAGGGCCGGGCACACCTTCAGTGCTATGGCCAGGGGTGTGACGGCCGGGTCACCGCTTCAGTGCAATGACCCGGGGTGCGAGGGCCGGCCACCCCTTCAGTGACATGACCCGGAGCGTCAGTTACGGGCACCCCTTCAGTGTCATGAGATGGAGTGTGAGGGCCGGGCACCCCTTCAGTGCCATGAAACGGGGTGTGAGCGCCGGGAACCCCTACAGAGCTATGAACCGGGGTGTGAGGGCCGGGCACCCCTTCACATGACACAGGGTGTGAGGGCCGGGCACCCCTCCAGCACCATGGCCCGGGTTATGAGGGCCGGACGCCTCTCCAGCACCATGGCCCGGGGAGTGATGGCCGGACACCCCTTCAGTGACTTAACCCCGGGTGTCAGGGCCGGGCACCCCTTTAGTGCCATGAGCCGGGGTGTGAGAGACGGGCACCCCTTTAGTGCCATGAAACGGGGTGTGAGGGCCGGGCAACCCAACAGAGCTATGAATCGGGGTGTGAGGGCCGAGCACCACTTCACATGACACGGGGTGTGGGGGCCGGGCACACTTCCATATGACACGGGGTGTGAGGGCCGGGCACCTTTTCAGTGCCATGACCCAGAGTGTTAGGGCCTGGCTCGAATTCAGTGCCAAGAATCGGGGTGTGAGGGTCGGGCACCCCTCCAGTGACATGACCTGGGGTGTGAGGGCCGGGCACCCCTTCAGTGACATGACCCGGGGTGTGAGGGCCGGGCACCCCTCCAGCATCATGACCCGGGGTGTGAGGGCCGGGAACCGCTTCAACCCCATGACCTGTGGTGTGAGGGCCGGGCACCCCTTTAGGTCCATGACCCGGGGTGTGAGGGCCGTGCACCCCTTCAGTGCTATGACCCGGGGTGTGAGGGCCGGGCATCCCTTCAGTGTCATGAACCGGGGTGTGAGGGCCGGGCACCCTTTCAGTGCCATGAAACGGGGTGTGAGGGCCGGGCACCCCTACAGTGCTGCGAACCGGGGTGTGACCCGGGCACCCCTTCAGCACCATGACCCGGGGTGTGAGAGCCGGGCTCGATTTCAGTGCCATGAATCGGGGTGTGAGGGCCGGGCACCCCTCCAGCACCATGACCCGGGGTATGAAGGCCGGGCACCCCTTCAGTGCTATGACCCGGGGTGTGAGGACCGTGCACCCTTTCAGTGACATGACCCGGGGTGTGAAGGGCGGGCACCCCTTCAATGACATGACCCGGGGTGTGTGGGCCGGACACCCTTTCAGTGCCATGACCCGGGGTGTGCGGGCCGATCACTCCTTCGGTGCCATGACCCGGTGTGTGAGGGCCGGGCACCCCTTCAGCCCCATGACCCGAGGTGTGAGGGCAGGGCCACCCGTTTAGGTCTATAACCAGCTGTGTGAGGGCCAGGCACACCTTCAGTGCCATGGCCAGGGGTGTGACGGCCGGGCACCGCTTCAGTACCATGACGCAGGGTGTGAGGGCCGGGCACCCCTTTAGTGCCATGAGCCGGGGTGTGAGAGCCGGGCACCCCTTTAGTACCATGAAACGGGGTGTGAGAGCCAGGCACCCCTACAGAGCTATGAACCAGGGTGTGAGGTCCCAAATTCTCTACACGTGGGGTGGGAGGGCTGAGCACCTTCTGAAAGGCGACCCGTGTGAGGGCTGGCCTCGATTTCAGTGCTACAACTGGGTGTAGGGCTGCACGCCCAGCACCATGACCCGGGGTATGAGGGCCGGGCACCCCTTCAGTGCTATGACCCGGGGTGTGAGGGCCGGGCACCCTTTCAGTGACATGATCCAGCTTGTGAGGGCCGGGCACCCCTTCAATGACATGACCCGGGGTGTGTGGGCTGGGCACCCTTTCAGTGCCATGAACCGGGGTGTGAGGGCTGGGCACCCCTTCAGCCCCATGACCCGGGATGTGAGGGCCGGGCACTCGATTAGGTCTATGACCAAGGGTGTGAGGGCCGAGCATACCTTCAGTGCCATGGCCAGGGGTGTGACGGCCGGGCACCGATTCAGTGCCATGACCTGGGGTGTGAGGGCCGGGCACCCCTTTAGTGCAATGAAACTGGGTGTGAGGGCAGGGTACCCCTACAGAGCTATGAACCGCGGTGTGAGGGCCGGGCACCCCTTTAGTGCCATGAGCCGGGGTGTGAAAGACGGGCACCCCTTTAGTGCCATGAATCGTGGTGTGAGGGCCGGCCAACCCAACAGAGCTATGAATCGGGGGTGAGGCCGGGCACCATCACATGACACGGGGTGTGAGGGGCTGGGCACTCCCATATGACACACGGGGTGTGAGGACTGCACCTTTTTCATGCCATGACTGAGGTTTGAGATCCGGCACCCCTTCAGTGCTATGACCCGGGGTGTGACGGCCGGGCACCCTTTCAGTGACATGACCCGGGGTGTGAAGGGCGGGTACCCCTTCAATGACATGACTCGGGGTGTGTGGGCCGGACACCCTTTTAGTGCCATGACCCGGGCCGTGAGGGCCGATCACTCCTTCAGTGCCATGACCCGGGGTGTGAGGGCCGGGCACCCCTTCAGCCCCATGACCCGAGGTGTGAGGGCCTGCCACCTGTTTAGGTCTATAACCAGGTTTGTGAGGGCCGGGCACACCTTCAGTGCCATGGCCAGGGGTGTGACGGCCGGGCACCGCTTCAGTGCCATGACGCAGGGTGTGAGGGCCGGGCACCCCTTTAGTGCCATGAGCCGGGGTGTGAGGGCCGGGCACCCATTTAGTGCCATGAAACGGGGTGTGAGGGCAAGGCACCCCTACAGAGCTATGAACCGGGGTGTGAGGGCCGGGCACCCCTTCACATGACACGGGTTGTGAGGGCCGAGCACCTTTCCAGTGCCATGACCCGGGGTGTGAGGGCCGGGCTCGATTTCAGTGCCATGAATTGGGGTGTGAGGGTCGGGCACCCCTCCAGCACCATGACCCGGGGTATGAGGGCCGGGCTCCCCTTCACTGCTATGACCCGGGGTGTGAGGGCCGGGCACCCTTTCAGTGACATGATCCAGGGTGTGAGGGCCGGGCACCCCTTCAATGCCATGACCCGGGGTGTGGGTTGGCACCTTCAGTGCCAAGGAACTGGGGTGTGAGGGCCGGTCACCCTTCCAGTGCCATGACCTGGGTGTGACGGCTGGGCACCCCTTCAGTGACATGACCCGGGGTGTGAGGGCTGGCCACCCCTTCAGTTACATGACCCGGGGCGTCAGTTACGGGCACCCCTTCAGTGCCATGAGCCGGGGTGTGAGGGCCGGGCACCCCTTGAGTGCCATGAAACGGGGTGTGAGGGCCGGGCAACCCTACAGAGCTATGAACCGGAGTGTGAGGGCCGGGCACCCCTTCACATGACACGGGGTGTGAGGGCCGGGCACCTTTTCAGTGCCATGACCCGGGGTGTGAGGGCCGGGCTCGATTTCAGTGCCATGAATCGGGGTGTGAGGGCCGGGCACCCTTCCAGCACCCTGATCCGGGGTATGAGGGCCGGGTACCCCTTCAGTACTATGACCCGTGGTGTGAGGGCCGGGCAACCTTTCAGTGACATGACACCGGGGTGTGAGGGCCTGGCACCCTTTCAATGACATGACCCAGATGTGTGGACAGCGCACCCTTTCAGTGCCATAACCCGGGGTGTGAGGACCTGTCACTCCTTCAGTGCCATGACCCGGGGTGCAAAGGCCGGGCACTCGTTTAGGTCTATGACCAGGGGTGTGAGGGCCGGGCACCCCATCAGCACCATGACCCGGGTTTGTGATGGCCGGAAACCGCTTCAACCCCATGACCCGGGGTGTGAGGGCCGGGCACCCCTCAGCCACCATGACCCGGGGTGTGAGGGCCGGGCACCGCTTCAGTGCCATGAATCCGGGTGTGAAAGCCGGGCACCAATTCAGCACCATGCCCCGGGGTGTTAGGGCCGGGCATCCCTTTAGTGACATAACCTGGGGTGTGCGGGCCGGGCACCCTTTCAGTGCCATGAATTGGGGTGTGAAAGCCGGGCACCCCTCCAGCACCATGACCCGGAGTGTGAGGGCCGGGCACCCCTTCAGTGACATGACCCGGGGTTTGAGGGCCGGGCACCCCTTCAGCACCATGACACGGGGTGTGAGGGCCGGGCACCCTTTCAGTGCCATGACCCGGGGTGTGACGGCCGGGCACCCCTTCAGCCCCATGTCCCGAGGTGTGAGGGCCGGTCACCAATTTAGGTCAATAACCAGGTGTGTGAGGGCCGGGCACACCTTCAGTGCCATGGAAAGGGGTGTGTCGGCTAGGCACCGCTTCAGTGACATGACCCGGGGTGTGAGGGCCGGTCACTCCTTCAGTGCCATGACCCGGGATGTGAGGGCCGGGCACTCGTTTAGGTCTATGGCCAGGGGTGTGAGGGCGGGCACCCCTTCAGTGCTATGACCTGGGGTGTGAGGGCCGAGCACCCTTTCAGTGCCATGAGTCGGGGTGTGAGGTCCAGCCACTCCTTCAGTGCCATGACCTGAAGTGTGACTGCCGGGCACCCCTTCAGCCCCATGTCCCGAGGTGTGAGGGCCGGCCACCCGTTTAGGTCTATAACCAGGTGTGTGAGGGCCGGGCACACCATCAGTGCCATGGCCAGGGGTGTGATTGCTGGGCACCTCTTCAGTGACATGACCCGGGGTGTGAGGGCTGGCCACCCCTTCAGTGACATGACCTGGGGCGTCAGTTACGGGCACCCCTTCAGTGCCATGAGCCGGAGTGTGAGGGCCGGGCACCCCTTGAGTGCCATGAAACGGGGTGTGAGGGCCGGGCACAACTACAGAGCTATGAACCGGGGTGTGAGGGCCGGGCACCCCTTCACATGACACGGGGTGTGAGGGCCGAGCACCAGTTTAGGTCTATAACCAGTTGTGTGAGGGCCGGGCACCCCTTTAGTGCCATGAGCCGGGGTGTGAGGGCCGGGCACCCCTTTAGTGCCATGAAACGGGGTGTGAGGGCCAGGCACCCCTACAGAGCTATGAACCAGAGTGTGAGGGCCGGGCACCCCTTCACATGACACGGGGTGTGAGGGCCGGGCACCCCTTCAGAGCTATGACCCGGGGTGTGAGGGCCGGGCATTTTTTCAGTGATATGACCCGGGGTGTGAGGGCCAGGCACCCTTCCAGCACCCGCGATCCGGGGTATGAGGGCTGGGCACCCTTCAGTGCTATGACCCGTGGTGTGAGGGCCGGGCAACCTTTCAGTGACATGACACCGGGGTGTGAGGGCCGGGCACCCTTTCAATGACATGACCCAGATGTGTGGGCAGCGCACCCTTTCAGTCCCATAACCCGGGGTGTGAGGGCCTGTCACTCCTTCAGTGCCATGACCCGGGGTGTGAGGGCGGGGCACACCTTCAGCCCCATGACCAGGGGTGCAAAGGCCGGGCACTCGTTTAGGTCTATGACCAGGGGTGTGGGGGCCGGGCACTCGTTTAGGTCTATGACCAGGGGTGTGAGGGCCGGGCACCCCATCAGCACCATGACCCGGGGTGTGATGGCCGGAAACCGCTTCAACCCCATGACCCGGGGTGTGAGGGGCTGGGCACCCCTGCCAGCCACCATGACCTGGGTGTGAGGGCTGAAACTGCTTCAACCCTATGACCTGGGGTGTAGGGGCTGGGCACCCCCAGCCACCATGACCCGGGTGTGAGGGCTGGCACCCTTTCAGCTACAGAATCCGTGAAAGCTGGGCACCCCCTTCATCACCATGCCCTGGGTGTGAGGGCCGGGCACCCCCTTCAGTGCCATGACCCAGGGTGGGGCCGGGCATCCTTCAGTGACATGACCTGGGTGTGAGGGGCCTGGGTACTTTCTTCAGTAGACATGACCTGGGTGTGAGGGCTGGCACCGTTCCAGCACCATGACCTGGGGTGTGAGGGCCGGGAACCCTTTCAGTGCCATGACCCGGGGTGTGAGGGCCGGTCATTCCTTCAGTCCCATGACCCGGGGGGGTGAGGGCCGGGCACTCGTTTTGCTCTATGACCAGGGGTGTGAGGGCCCGGCATACCTTCAGTCCCATGGCCAGGGGTGTGAGGGCCGGGCACCTCTTTAGTGACATGACCCGGGGCTTTAGGGCCGGGCACCCCTTCAGTGCCATGAGCCGGGGTGTGAGGGTCTGGCATCCCTTTAGTGCCATGGAACGGGGTGTGAGGCCCGGGCACCCCGACAGAGCAATGAACTGGGGTGTGACGGCCGGGCACCTATTCATTGCCAAGACCCGGGGTGTGAGGGCCGGTTACCCTTTCAGTGCCATGAATAGCGGTGTGATGGCCGGGCACCCCTTCAGCTCCATGACCCGTGGTGTGAGGACCAGGAACCGCTTCAACCCCATGACCCGGGGTGTGAGGGCCGGGCACCCCTTTAGGTCCATGACCCGGGGTGTGAGGGCCGTGCACCACTTCAGCGACATGACCCGGGGTGTGAAGGATGGGCACCCTTTCAGTGCCATGAATCGGGGTGTGATGGCCGGGTACCCCTTCAGCTCCATGACCCGTGGTGTGAGGACCGGGAACCGCTTAAACCCCATGACCCGGGGTGTGAAGGCCAGGCAACCCTTTAGGTCCATGACCCGGGGTGTGAGGGCCGGGCACCCGTTTAGTGACGTGACCCGGGGTGTGAGGGCCGGGCACCCCTCCAGCACCATGACACGGGATGTGAGAGCCGAGCACCCTTTCAGTGCCATGACCCGGGGTGTGAGGGCCGGGCTTCCCTTCAGTGACATGACCGAGGGTGTGAGGGCCGGGCACCCTTTC
>NW_024719547.1:0-20970 GCF_018991925.1 Homarus americanus
TGTAACCAAGATTAAGTTTTATAGAGTTTGTATTTAAGGATTATTCTCCTATACTTCTCTTAGATTCTGAATATATTTTTGTTTTATTATTTCAGTGTATTGTAATGTGTAGTTAGTTACACTATAGATATATAATAATTGCTTTAAGTTTGGTTGGGAGTGTGGAAGGTGTTGTGGTGTGTGATATACAGGTGTGTACAAGTGGTGGTTACACCTGACTTCGAGGCAGGTGTGTATAGGTGCCAGATACACCTATGGTTACAACACAGGTGTATCCGGCAGCAGTAGTAACAAAGGGGCTATATGGGCTCCGGCGGCCATGTCGTGACACCGGCCGGCAGAATCCCCCGGTGAAAAAGGGAAACAAGATGGCCGTCCCCATTCAATATGTAAACAACTCGACCTGAAATGTTGTTTATTGGACATTTTTCTCATTAGGGAGTCGAACCCTTGTTTTGAGTTGGTGTTCAACTACCGTGGCTGACGGCCATCACCTGTGATTCAACTGGTAGAATTAAGTGTAATAATAATAATAATAATAATAATAATAATAATAATAATAATAATAATAATAATAATTAACGGTTTATTGAAAGAGCTTGGCAGCCAGAAGGCTGAAAATATACAGTTACATATTTGGGGAATGGGTTTCGAATTACAAATAATATACAAGTAACATAAGTGATACAAATAAGATATATAATAACTAGATGGGAAAAGCTCAAACTACAGTGCATTTCAACATAGTGACAGTGCAAGAAGTAGTATTTACTGGGAGTGAATACACTGGTTTATTACAAGTTATTGATAATTTTACAATGGTTGGGACTGGGCTGTTCTTATAGCGATCAGTTCGTGCACTTATGGGCTGGATGCGGTTGTGGTGTCAAACAGCAATTCTCGGGCTAGGGATCTCAGGTGGTAGTAGGAGCCGGTGTCGAGGATGGTTTAGAAGCTTCTTAGCAAATTTGCAGATGTGGTCGTGGTGATGGTCAGTGAGAGTCGAAAGGGTCAGTGTGTTGAGCGCTTCTTGATATGTGGAGTAGGAAGGGGAGAGAATAATCTTGCATGCCCTCTTTTGCACTTTTACTAGGTGGGCATCTTATCAAATGAACCCCTGTCCTAATGGGCCCTAGTCCTAATGGGCCCCAGTCCTATTGGGTCCCAGTTTTAATGGGCCCCAATTCTAATTAGTCACATTTCCAATGGTTCTCAGTCCTAATGAGCCTCAGTCCAAAGATACCACAGGCCTAATGGTTCCAGTCTTAATAGACCTCAGTCTTAATGAGTCCCAATCCTGACGGCTCTCAATACTAATGGGCCTCAGTCCTAATAGTTTAAGGTTGGGACCCATTAAGACTGGCTTCTATTTACCTTACAAGCACTGTGTTCTACCGTGTCATCCCGTGTGTGTGTGATTTCCCGTGTCAGGTGGTATAATACGCAGGTGAGTGGCTGCCAGGTTGGGTGGGTGAGGGTGGGCACCTTGATGCAGGGAAAGGTGAGTTCCTGATGCTGATTCACACCAGTGTCATGATGAGGTAATCTTATCACCTTATTAGTGTACGATGAGTGGGTGGGCGTGGTGTGGAGGGGTGGGGGCGCGTAAGGGGTAGGCAGCAAGGGGCGTGGTGTATGGTGGGGGGAGGGTAAGGGGCGTGTAGGGGTAGCTAAGTGGGCGTGTTGAGTTGGGCAAGAGGGAGGCGTGTTGGGTGTAGGGGCGTGTATAGGAGGCGGGAAGTGGTGATGGCGCGCGCCACTAATCACTCTGACCTTACTGAACACAACCCATTATACAGCATAATTAGTGTTGCTTCCATCAGCCTCACACAGTCAAACACACTATTTACATTTTCTCTTCACATATATTTTATTTTATTCGTTTCAAGTGGGACTCGAATTTCAGCCTTAGAGTCGAAGAGGAATTTTTTTAGGAGAAGTTGAAAAGAAATCGTGTTTAGTTGAAGACGAATGTGTTCTTATATAAAAGTGAAGGAATTAACCAGACGTGTTTGATTGTTTGGGAGTCTCTATCTATCACACTCGAGTCCAAGATGTCCCCCTTGAGGACGGTGTTCGTGTAGCGTCGTCAAACTCGCTCTTGGTTTTTATTCAGCAGGAAGAGCTACACCCGCCACCTGGTGTTGGCCGTGTCTGGTGACCATCATATTAACAAGGCCGCTCTCTCGTGCCTTGTCCACACGCCTCCCCCCCACCTCCATATTGTACCGTTTTGTCCTTTATTAACAGTGGTGTTACTACAGGCAGCGTGGTGTGGGGGAGGGCCGCTGCTTCACATTGTTCAGTCTTTGACGTGTAACACAAAACGTGAGATGTTGTGGTCCTTCACTACCTCACAACACACACACATCTCCTATTTACCACATGCTGTTGTTATTAAAGCTCCACCAATGAGTACGCGTCGCTGTCTCGTCCTTTGCTCCGCCGACCATTACAGTGTGTAGCTGTAGGACTCGCCGCCGTGTTTGTTTCATGTAGCGACACTAAACTCCCGGAAATTTGTAGGTGTTAAGCTGGAGCGTTTGAGCTATTGTTGTCGTCACCTTGTTGATGTTTTGTAGGTCCGTGTTGGCTGAGGATTGTTGTTAGTGTTTCTTAAGGCATTAATAAACTAGTCATGAGGTTCTATAGGAATTATATCCTGCTGTTCTTTTTGTTCTTGTTCTTTTTATTGTTGTTGTTGTTCTTCAGTTGCATAATTCGAGTTGTGATTATCAGTAGAAGTTTGACGGGCTGGATTCTCTTATCGTTTCTTTAATTCATAAACAAGAACCGTAAACACAAGAGCAAAACAAAGACATAAGCAATGAACTAAAAACAAATATATTGAAGGTTTAAATTTCTGGGATAGATTTAAATAGATCTTGGGTATATTTTCTCGTTCTTGGAGGTCAGGCCAGGCCAGGTCAGGTCATGTCATGTTAGGTGTACCGAATACGCTAGCAGAGGTGGTCAGATGCCTTGGGAATACTGCAGAGTAATTGAGGTCAGGTCAGGTGGCCTCAATACCTGCTTCAAGGTGTAATAGAGGTGAAAAATAATGGGTTTCTTGATTGGATCTGGTTAAGTCAGGTCAGGTAAAGTCAGATACAGAGGCTGGGTGTATGACTGTGGGTTGGTGGGTGTATGACTGTGGGTTGGTGGGTGTATGACTGTGGGTTGATGGGTGTATGACTGTGGGTTGGTGGGTGTATTACCGTGGGTTGATGGGTGTATGACTGTGGGTTGGTGGGAGTATGACTGTGGGTTGATGGGTGTTTGACTGCGGGTTGGTGGGTGTATGACTGTGGGTTGGTGGGTGTATGACTGTGGGTTGGTGGGTGTATGACTGTGGGTTGATGGGTGTATGACTGCGGGTTGGTGGGTGTATGACTGCGGGTTTGTGGGTGTATGACTGCGGGTTGGTGGCTGTTTGACTGTGGGTTGGTGGGTGTATGACTGTGGGTTGATGGGTGTATGACTGTGGGTTGGTGGCTGTTTGACTGTGGGTTGGTGGGTGTATGACTGTGGGTTGATGGGTGTATGACTGTGGGTTGATGGGTGTATGACTGTGGGTTGGTGGCTGTATGACTGTGGGTTGGTGGGTGTATGACTGTGGGTTGGTGGGTGTATGACTGTGGGTTGGTGGGTGTATGACTGTAGGTTGATGCGTGTATGACTGGGTTGGTGGGTGTATGACTGTGGGTTGATGGGTGTATGACTGTAGGTTGATGGGTGTATGACTGTAGGTTGATGGGTGTATGACTGTGGGCTGGTGGGTGTATGACAGTGGTGACAAGGATTATTTGAGCTTGACAAAATTTAGATAGATAGCAGCATGGTTTAGTCGTGTTCAGTTTAGTTTAAATTGTGTTTAGGTTAGGTTGGGTCATGTCAGGTACAGAGTTTGGCCAGGGTCCTTTATTCAAGCTGTCAGGGTTAAACTTCCTTCCTAGAAAGATGAACACACGAACCTACGGACGACACACGAACACAATAACACATGATCATACACGGAAACGAACACATGAATGGACATACTCAGGATATCGGGGAATAAATATAAAATTATAAAAATGCATAAAAAGTCTTTGACGGATAAACAACTTTGTAATGTTAGAATCGATATTACTGATATTATAGAAAATCAAACTAACTTCCTTTAAACACTCTTGGCTCTTCCTGTGTATAAGAAGAGTTTAATCTGGTATATTTTTTTTTCTAGTAATTGGTGTTATCAGGGGAAGAGATTGTGTCGTTTGTGGTCTGTCATTCAAGGTTGTTTAGTGTTTGAAGCTCGTTAATTCATTATGCTTGTAGCCCCCATCTCTGCATACAAACCTGGTGCTTCTTGCTGTTGATACTCCCACGAAAATAAATTGTCAGATTAACGAAACGAAGATTAAAAAAATTTTGTTTTAATTCACGGATTAACCATACTTCACCCAATCTAACTTAACCTATCCTAACCTAACCTAATCTAATCATAATTGTGTTTTAAAAAAAGGTTTACAGGCATAGGTAACAAGCTGGTCCTTTAACGGGAGAACACAAGGCTTCCCAACCCTCACCTGATGAAATAGAATCACTATACCCAACCTGATCTAATTAAGGACACGTTAGGCTTTGTAAGATAGTTTAGTTTGAAGTGTTGTGAATTTTTGTGGGGAGGGGGAGGTATTTTCCTGTCGGTTTCCACTCTAGCTTTCCACCAATGTTATTTCACCCTTCTAGATTTTTATACCCTTTGATCCACCTTACCTAAGAGTGGAATGAGATAAATAGAATTGGTGGAGTGGAATGTCTGTATAATTGATGTCAGGATCCAACTCTGCCCTGGACGACACAGGATTGATCGTCACTGGTGTTGTAAGACTGTACAGAAAACCGCCTCTTGTGTTGTTCCCACGTATTAAAGAGCGATGAAGGTAAACTGAACAAGCACGCTGGGCAATGCTCGTTGTTGTGGTGGAATACACACGAAACCCAGTCAGTTGAGGGTGTAAATCTTCGCCTGCTTCTGGAATGCGCTACACACGCTATGCCAAAACTGAGATATACTCGGCATGTCAACACTGAGACACACATGCTATGCTTACAAACATATACTCACATAAACTATGCCAATATTAAGACACATACACTATGCGAAACACCGGCTGTGCCTAAACTAATGATTCCCCGCTCTACATGAACGCTGAGATAACAAGTTGACTTTTTTTATCGAGGAGAAGCCAAAGTCTTTCACGATAGTCATCGTCTTAGCTAAACTTGTTAACATGGTTAGCAACTTCTGGAAACATCGCGCTTAACCGAGTTATCAAGTTGTGAATAAGCTGACTCACAAAGGAGAGGTATTCCTCAACGAATTAATCTTACCAGCTTACAAGCTCTTTATTAATTAATGACAAGCGTTACACCTGTCCGCCATTCTAGGCCACGCCTCTCACCCCCCCCCTCCCCTTAAGTCAATAGCCTTCAAAAGCAGTGAAAGACGAAATTGGTTCTTATAATCATGACTGCTTTCTCGGGACATTGTGTATACAACACACTCTAAACTAAGCCTAGGTACCTTCTTAACCCCTCATAATCCGCCGATGGAAAGTCTGGGACTCTGACCATATTTTCATTATTTTTCCTTTCCAAATTTAGGGTAAACCTGATTTCTCTGTGATCACTGTTCCCAAGTTCTTCCCCTATTGTGATATCTCTGATAATATTTTCTTTATTTGTTCATACTAGGTCTAATATATTGTCACCTCTAGTAGGTTTTGTAATTAGTTGATTCAAAAAATTGTCCTGTACTGCGTCTAGGAAGTCTTCAGATTCATAGTCACCTACAATGTTGTCCCAGTCAATATTTCTGAAGTTGAAATCCCCCATAATGCATAGGTTGTTGTATATTGCTGCCCTACTCATTTCCTGCCATATGGGCTGAGTTGCTTCTTTCCCAAGACTTGGGGGCCGGTAAATCACTCCCATAATTAGTTTTCGCTTCTTTCTGCCATTTCTACCCATACAGACTCAGTTCCTATTTCACTTTTTATTGTATTATTAATGCACCATTTTAATGTATCTCTGACGAAGAGTGCAACTCCTCCCCCCTTCCTACCTTCCCTGTCCTTGTGAAAAAGGTTGTACCCTTCTTTGTGTTACTCAGATAAAAAGTTCTTGCTCGCCAGATTCATCCAGGTTTAGGTGGCTACTATGACGTCTACATTCTCAGTACATACAACCGCTCTCAGCAAGTCTATTTTATTTCTAATGCTCCTACTGTTTGTATAGTACACATTTAAACCTACCCTTCCCTGGTCCTGTTTTACCTCTTGTTCTGAGTAACCAATTATACTCCCCTCTATCTACTGGCGAAACTTCCCCTTCGGAGTGACAATTTCACGCTCCAGACAAGTGTACCCCGTCACGACTGTACAGGTAGTCGTTGCCGTAGAATCGTCGCCAGTTATCAATGAACGCCCAACCATTGCTTACACAATGTGTTTTTTATTCCAGTCGGCAATTTATAGCAATTGCCTTGGACAGCCTTTCACCGCCAACTCCTCTTCTAGACGAGACACCACATACTATTGGGTTCCCTACCCTATCACTAATCTTCCCTAATGCCTCCCTATACCTGCTGAAAAGTTCCTCACTCCTAACCTTTCCTTTGTCGTTGCCTCCTACTCTAAGACACACTACCGGATTGGTACTTCCCTGACAAGACTCTATCTATCCTCTCAGCTACATGCCCTATCCCAGCCACAGGAGAACACACCTAAGTCCTACGTTTCCTATCTCTTGCACAAAAAGTCTAATCTAAGAACCTCACCTAATGTCTACATTATTAATATAATGAGCACAACAGGGAGGAAAGGTTATCCTGTAGGCAATTGTACATAGTTACAACTCTCTCTCTCTCTCTCTCTCTCTCTCTCTCTCTCTCTCTCTCTGTGCCCTATTGGACATAGGAACATTAATAGTAGCAGACAAGTCAGAGGAAGAGAGACCAGTTCTGATCACTGTGGATTTACAACGTGAACTGGATGATGTAAGGAGGGAGAGAGATGTTCCTCTCACTGAGAAAAAAAAAGGATGGGAGAAGGAGAGGATTTATTTGCAAGACCAAAGAGAAAATACTTTTATCAAGGCTACTGCTGCCACTAATGATGTTTTTATTAGTTTATTTTCTCTTCCCAAGTGATTTTGTTCTCAACTGGTGTCCCTGTAATATACTGGTCTGAGGAGGATATCAGTCGAGTATTGACCTTTCGCAGCTTAAGCCCGAAAGCTTATCACTACTTGCCTGATAGAAGTCAATTTCGTTTCCCATCTATCAGTACACTGCATCGATGGATTCTCAGCTCAATGTGGAACCAGGTGTGTTGCATGCACTTCTGCAACTGTTGTACCATAAATGTGAGTCTATGGATGACTGTAAACGTCTACGTGTTTAATCTTTTGATGAAACAAGTGTCAGTGAAGGTAACACTTGTCTTGTGAGGTCATAATTCCTGTCACATCACTCACACCTGGAGGCAAAGGCAGCACCTGTGATCACCTGCTCTAACTGCCCCCCCCCCCACCACCCATAATCTGATAATCTGTTGTCAGTGGCTGTAACACTTATCATATGAAGTCATAACTCCTGTCACCTCATGTCTACATTATTAGTATAATGGACAAACAGGGAGGAAAAGAACTCCTGTAGGCAACTGTATATATAGTCATCATTACCCTATCTTAAGCTGCAGTTATTTAAATACAAGACTATAACTGAAATACATTGTTTTTCTTTTAACCTTTCCTTCTGTGTATCACCCACCACACTGACTGGTGTCCTTAGCTAAAGTTATATGCAAGATTAAACTGTCTATTAGTATTATTTTCTATGTGAGATACTGAGATAACAAAGTACAGTATATAGAACCATAAAATGTTCTGTTTATAAGAGGTGAGAGGTAGGCGAGGAAGTCTGCCTGCTGAAGTCAGCAAAGCTCCACCCACATTGGCCTAGGCTAGCCTAGTCTAACCTGACCTAACCTAACCTAACCTAACCTTGTGTAAAACAAGTCTAGCCTAGCCTAGCCTAGCCTAGCCTAACTTGACCTTATCTAACCAAAACTAACCTAACCTTGATCTGATCTGATCTGATCTAATATAGTGATTAGTTTTAATCAGATTGTTATACGTCTTTTTGATCAGTCTAAGTTTCTTTCATCTTACTCTTCATTTTTTCTCTGTTGTTCATCTTTGTTATATTGTTTTCTTTAAGCTTTCTTTTCTTTCCCTTCTCCTCCTCTTCTTATTCCTCTATTGTTCTTTAAGAAATCAGGATAACTGTTAAGATTTGTTGACCAATTTTCTCTACATTTTCATTAAGAGATTACTTATTAAAACAACATTATCTGTATTTATATTATCTGAAGATGAGTCCCAGCCACAACAAACGCCCCCCACACTAACATAATGAAACACTCCAGTAAATTATGTAAATATTCAAAAGGATTTGGATTTAATTGTAGTTTGTTTAATTTTAGGAACATTTCATTAGTGTTAACGGGAGGCAGGTAATGGCTATTATTAAAAAGCTTCCCTTATAATGACTACGGTCCCTCCAGCCAGACTTATACTAGCGTCTAAAGCCAAGGTGTGGTAGAGTCAAGGTTACCCACTGAAAAGTTTATTTGGATAAGTTCGGTGTGATTCTATTAGGTTTGGCTCCATTAGGCGGTGTAAGGTTACCTGGAGTGGATGATTATGTGTTGGGTGGGGCGGAGAGGAGTCACACCAGGTTAGTTAGACTCCAGTTAGTGTGTATTTTATCCCTTTAACTCTCAAAGGAAAATTAAATAGATTAGTTGTTTTATAAGATAATTATTTAATTTTAATTCATTGGTTTATACTTTCATGATGTTACGTAAGTCTATAAATTCACTTAATTATTTTAATGGCAGGATAATAAAAAGATACCTGCTGTAATTACCGTGTTGGAAACTACAATTAGACAACCAAAACAGCATCATCGGCCATTACAGAGCGTTATTTTGTATAATGTAAGCACTTAAGTCAGTGGCCTAAAGCCTCAGGGCTGCCGTGTGAGGTGGTTCAGTCACGATACAAACATTACCAACATGTTTATCTTCACCAGGTGGGCTTAATATGACCAGGTGATGCCTTACTAACTCTTGGATTATTATTGTTGTTTAGTGAATTTGTATGAAGCTGCAAGATCATCTTACACATCTTGGAGAAAATTGGGTAAAAAAAATTTTTCATCCCAATTTCCCCAATTGGTAGATATTTTTTTTTTTTTGTATTTTGGTATTCTTTAACCTACCTTACCTGACCTCACCTGACCTAACCTGAAAATAATCCTAGTGATAATGGTAAAAAAATGCCAAATACCTATTGGATAGAAACGAATATTAACCGATATTTTTGTATTATGGAGAAAACAAAATCTTCAAAAAAGTACAAAAAGTTAAAAACATAAATCAATATTTATAACAACTCCTCCAGGTATCTTTTGTTAGTTTCACCTTCAGTGTCCTCATGACTATCCTTGTCATTTTACTATTGTTTGTTTTCCTGTATCTTGGATGTTCTCTATGTCACAGTTTGTGTTTGTTCTTTATTGTACTTCGTCACTGTCCATGTTTTACTGCATTATATTTCTTTGTTGTGATAAAATAGTTCCAAGACCTTCAGTTATAAACAATAATCATATGAAAGTCTTTGACAACAACTTAAATTATTCCTTATTTTCGTTACTTAGATCCATTGAATTCTTGTGTCCGTGACAATGATAATGAAAGGACTTATATTGAGTAGTCTCTCAGGTTTTCATTCGACTGTAAACATACAGTAAACATACAAAGCTGTAGTGAGACTGCTGGAGTTATGCTGCATCATATTAATGCAACATGCAGCATAATGCGACCTCCTCTCCCTCCCTCCCCGACATGACAGCATAATGCAGCTCCCTCTACCTCCCTCCCCAGCATGACAACATAATGCAACTCCCTCTACCTCTCTCCCCAGCATGACAGGATAATGCAGCTCCCTCTCACTCCCTACCCAGCATGACAACATTATGCAGCTCCCTCTCCCTCCCTCCCCAGCATGTCAACATAATGCAGCTCCCTCTCCCTCCCTCCCCAGCATGACAGCATAATGCAGCTCCCTCTCCCTACCTTCCCAGCATGACAGCATAATGCAGCTCCCTCTCCCTCCCTCCCTCCCCCAGCATGACAGCATAATGCAGCCCTCTCCCTCTCTCCCCAGTATGACAGCACAGCCCCTCCCTCCATCCCCAGCTTGACAGCATAACGCAGTTCCTCTCCTCCCTTCCTGAGCATGACAGCATAATGCAGCCCCTCTCCTCCCCCCTTCCAGCATGACAGCATAATGCAGCGCCTCTCTCCTCCCTCCTCCCCAGCATGACAGCATAATGCAGCCTCTCCCTCCCTCCCCAGCATGACAGCATAATGCAGCTCCTCTCCATCCCTCCCCCAGCATGACAGCATAATGCAGCTCCCTCTCCCTCTCTCTTCAGCATGACAGCATAATGCAGCTCCCTCTCCATCCCTCCCCAGCATGACAGCATAATGCAGCTCCCTCTCCCTCTCTCCCCAGCATGACAGCATAATGCAGCTCCCTCTCCCTCCCTTCCCAGCATGACAGCATAATGCAGCTCCCTCTCCCTCCCTCCCTCCGCAGCATGACAGCATAATGCAGCTCCCTCTCCCTCCCTCCCCAGCATGACAGTATATCGTAGTTCCTCTCCTCCCTCCCCAGCATGACAGCATAATGCAGCTCCCTCTCCTTCTCTCCCCAGCATGACAGCATAATGCAGCTCCCTCTCCCTCCCTCCCTCCCCAGCATGACAGCATAATGCAGCTCCCTCTCCCTAACTCCCTCCTCAGCATGACAGTATAATGCAGCTCCCTCTCCCTCCCTCCCCAGCATGACAACATTATGCAGCTCCCTCTCCCTCCCTCCCCAGCATGACAGCATAATGCAGCTCCCTCTCCCTCCCTCCCCTGCATGACAGCATAATGCAGCTCCCTCTCCCTCCCTCACCAGCATGACAGCACCCTGAAGTTCCTTAATGAGTTGGGCTCCAGACTTATTGAAACTACCAGAGACTCCAGGGCATCGATCTACTATTTACAAGACAACCAATTGGGAGATGATGGTAAGGGAAGGCGAAAGACATCAGGTAGATTTTTACAGAACTTAATTTGGTTGGGACACAAAGACAGGCTGGAAGGGTGAGGTATGAGGATCTGGTAGGGTGGAATATGAGGGACTGGAATGGTAGGGTATGAGGGATTAACCGGGTAGGGTATGAGGGACTAACAGGGTAGGGTATGAGGGACTAACAGGGTAGGGTATGAGGAACTAGAAGGGTAGGGTATGAGGACTGGCAGGGTGGGGCATAAGAGACTAACAAAACTGGGTAGAAGGGTGTGACAATCTCCTCTTCTACACTAATCACGCCACACGTTCTCCCTAAGTCATCAAAAAATATACATTTGTCATGGTGTTCAAAAATTCCTCTTTTACCAACACAAGCTCTCGTTCTTGTAGCCATTGTGATTTAGGCTGAGGGGATAGAGAGATATAGTGAAAGAAGTAGGAACAGATAAAGAGAATGACAGACATAGATATGAGGATATAATAATTGTGGAAGGGGAAGGAAAGAGGAGGTGGAGATAGTGGTAGAGGAAGCAGGGAAGGAGAGTAGGGGAGAGAGAGTGATGATATATTAAGGTTAATAGAGACAAGGGGGGATAGGATAGGTAAAGAGGATACGACAGGGCAGATTTAATCTAATTTCATGGGTAAGAGATGGCAGGAAACCTAGTGAGTGAGTGAGTGGGACAACCATTGATCGTGATCACGCCCCAGTCCACAAGATCGTACACACAAGATAGTCAAAGGAACAGAGGGAACATATTCGGCTTGTTGTCGAACACTTGAATCAAAGGAGCAATAAGTTATTACTGAGTCACTGCACGTTGACTACATATTATAGTGTTTGTAAAGATCTTTCTTGTTACACTGGTCGAGAAGATCAGATAGCGACCGTACGTGAGCTGTGGCCCATATCTACAGAACCTCGACCATATTAGTTGGTAAAATTGTCTTCGTTTTCTTTGGTGAGTGATCGTGTATTTCCAGATGTAATAACTGAAATGTGTTCAGTGTCTCCAGCAGGACCCGGCTGTACTCTCTTATTGTTGGGACCTCTATCAATCTGCCTACACGAATATCAATAAGACCCGTTTTAACTTCTCTACAAACTTTAAGAGCGTTCGGTCGAGGAGTTCAGGTACGAAAAAAGTATGTTAAGTGAGAATAAATTAACACGAGGCCAGTCAGTGTGTCAAAACAAGGTCGGGCCCACATCAACTGGCAATATAATCACATAAGGCGGATCATGACGATAACACATTTGTGCTTATTGTTTCATCAAAGTACTTAGGCAACATGTTAAATCTATTGTTTGTGTGAAAGCAAAAGGAGAAGCTGTACAGGTTGATCCACAGTTCCTGTTTCAACATCTAACAAAAGCATCAGGGAGAGTGTAAGGCAGGTGAGTAGTGTAACCACCCACTGTACTCTCAAGGGTCTGGCCTAAGAAACACCTTATGGACAATGAGCTGTACACTGCTGCATCACATTAACCACTAGGAGTTGTAAACAAACACTCCAAAAGTGCCTTTATGGAGGAGACCGATGAATTTCAAAATGAACACTGTGACTCCTGTTGTCTCGGTAGGGTCGTCAAAATCCTTTGTCTGTTGTGTCATATCGTCTAACACAAAATCGTAAACATACTTTTTGGAGCGTATCTACATCTTACAGCATGATGACACTAAATGGCCGCCTTAAAATGTTATTCTCAAAGACTTAATTATCCAATGACAAAATTCACCCAGAAATTATAATTTAAGTTCTCATTTTAGAACAGTCTTTGCTGTTTTTAGGTCCTGCTATGGTTACTGTCTGAGTCATAATCAACCTCACTTGGCATCTTCTATTTCATTTTGGCGCATTTCATGTTGGTGTATTTCATGTTGGTGTATTTCATGTTGGTGTATTTCATGTTGGTGATCACCTGCCACCCACCAGAGACTTGGGAAGGTTAGAAATAGTGTCATCTCTGTGTTTTATGACGTCTTCGAGGTTTATATCTTCACCTCACCTCCTGAACCACATCCTCAAGACGGACCATTTCTTACCCCTGGTCGTCTTCTTAGCTAATCAGGCTTATTTAATTTTTCTCTCACAGCGCTGCGCCCCCTGGCGAGAAACTCTCCCTCATTTCTTGTAACTTTTAGAGAAGGAAAGTTTATTCTCAACTGGTTGTACAGATGAAGCGTCACAACTTCTCGATATCTTTGCTTTGTGATTATAATACCAACGTGTCTGAGTCGTGTATTTGTTTATAAACTTAATGGAATAATATTTACCCAAGTTTAAGAGGTACTAAAGACATTATAAGGGCTGGATATTTCAAATTATCTGCATCTCTTGAATCACTTGAATCAGGAGTGAGAAAATGAAATTAAGACAAAAAAGAATTGTAAGTGAATGAAATATCGAAATCCTTGAAAAAACTAAATTTCTTAAAACAGTAATGGACTAAGACAGCAGTGGAAGGTAAGGAGATTGGTGGAAAAGAAAGGAGAAGACCGAAGGAGGAAGGTAAAAGGAGGGAAGATGGAGGGGTAAAATACTGTACTGTACTATGACTGCCAGTGTATTATAGCATCAACATTATTATATAAGAGTATATATTATACTTAAGCCCCCCCCCCCCCTCAGGTATCGCCGGGATGGTTAATCTTCAGGTGGGATACGCTGGGCGGCGAGGGGAGTGACAATCTACCTGTGTCATTAAGGTCTCTGTTACCTTTTCCTGGGGCGACACTTCAGGTGAGTTATTATATAAAAAAGAGACTCACTTTATACAATACATGAAAAAATAACACCACCATTTAACTTACATAAATTAACACACAATACAGTACCGAATGCCTAACTAGCTTAGCTCCCCCCACCCCAGCCTCCCTTGAGCGAGCAGGAGCGTGCTGTGTATGGCCACCACCCCAACCAATCACCTCGACTCAGCTATGTGGACAGCCCACCTGCTATTACTCCCTACTACTTTACTTCCCGTTTCTATTCTTTCCTTCTCTCTTTCCTCTCCTCTCTCATGGCAAAGTCATTTCCCACTTTACTTCATCATCGTTACTCAGTAAGACAGCAGTAGACCACGACGCTTAACACTGTACCTGCCTGACTCTGGTGTTACCTGTACTGTGTTAATTGGCTTGAAGAACATACAACTCTAAAACGTGATATGAATTGTTAATTTTCATAGGAAGATGAACTAGACAAAAAAACGACCTTTATAACTAAATGTCAGACCAAATACTGTCAAGAGGTGTGAACAGCTTCCATATGGAGAGGAGAGGATCTTTAATTGAAGTCTAATGTGTCACTTCACGCAATAACTCTGTGGGGTGGACACATCGACAACACAGGAGTGACCGACATATAAACACTTCCGAGACAACGATAACTAATGACTTTTTTTGTTTGTCCTTTCAGAACAAAGTTCACTCCTGGGATTATCTCTCATAAACGAAGCATCACCAAGCACAAGCACCACACACCTGTATAGGCCTTCAGTATCGTCAACCAGCAACTGTCTATATGATAATAGTCCAGACAAAACCTTACTTTTACTTTAACCCGGAAATAAACGTCGACAGGTTTATTATAAATAATTATGACGACAGTAAGTTTTCAAGGTTCAAGTGTCCTTATTTCCTGCCAATCGTTCCAGGAAAACCTTAAAACTTACAATTAATAAATAATTAAAGATTTTTGTTTCTTGTATCTATATATATAAAACAAAGAAGTATGTATTTTTGTTTGTGTGTGTGTTTGTGTGTCCGCACGAGAATCTCGGAAACTACTATACCGATCTGTAGTGATGATGGATGGTGTTATATGTAGTGATGATGGATGGTGTTATATGTAGTGATGATGGATGATGTTATATGTAGTGATGATGGATGGTGTTATATGTAGTGATGATGGATGATGTTATATGTAGTGATGATGGATGGTGTTATATGTAGTGATGATGGATGATGTTATATGTATTGATGATGGATGGTGTTATATGTAGTGATGATGGATGATGTTGTATGTAGTGATGATGGATGGTGTTATATGTAGTGATGATGGATGATGTTATATGTAGTGATGATGGATGATGTTATATGTAGTGATGATGGGTGGTGTTATATGTAGTGATGATGGGCGGTGTTATATGTAGTGATGATCTATCTTCTATCGATATAAAACAAAGAAGTATGTCTGTTTGTGTGTGTGTGTGTGTTTGCTTGTGTGTCCGCACGAGAATCTCGAAAACTACTCTACCGATCTGTAGTGATGATGGATGATGTTATATGTAGTGATGATAGATGGTGTTATATGTAGTGATGATGGATGGTGTTATATGTAGTGATGATGGATGATGTTATATGTGTTATAAGTGTTTAAATAACATGGTAGATATTACTGAGCCTTCATCAGGGTTGGTGCCTCCCTCCAGGTTCCCAGAGGTACAACTATTGGTGACATTTTCTTATTCGATGGCAGCAGTTGAGTTAGATTCATTGGTTGGGAGGTACAGACAGAGTGTAAGTAGCTGTGGAAGTTTCGCGCTCCCTGATGTCGCCCAAATTGTCATAATTGAAGGTAACTGACTTGGCAACGGTAGTGCGTACGTTGGTCTTCTTAAGGATAGAGGCGGGTTGTTGGTCGGCAACATTGGATAGAACAATGAACTCAGCAGCTTGGCGGTCAAGGTTGTTCAAGGTACCATGGGCACTGTAGTAGTTAACTTCCAGCTTGTTAGTTGATTTTCGGCTGCGGCCAATGCTGTCACCATCCAATCGTCCAACAGCCTTATCACAGGAGGCTTCGTCAAAGTATCGGATGTATGCGAAGCCATAGTGTTCATTTTTGTTGTCTTTTGCGGGCATCACAAATAGGTCGATCTGTCCACATTCCTCAAACAATGGTCGAATCTGCTTAGGGGCCACACCAGGGTAGATGTTTGTTGCAACCACCACAAAGCTGGTGTCGAAGTCTACAACGAAATCCTTGCAAGCCTTCACCTCCACCTCAGACACCTTCGATACAGTGCGTCGGAACACCATTGTGATGTACTGACACTAACAGCTCTCTCACTGAGGTCAAATCAAAATTTGACCATACAGAAAGAATTACGGTTTAATAAGGTTGGAATTTAAAGAAATTGACAACAAAATGAAGCTCTGTTTATCACTATAGTGTTGAGGACTGGTGTTTGTAGAGATGATGGATGGTGTTATAATATGTAGTGATGATGGATGGTGTTATATGTAGTGATGAAGGATGGCGTTATATGTAGTAATGATGGATGGTGTTATATGTAGTGATGATAGGAGGGTAATATATGTAGTGATGATGGATGGTGTTATATATAGTGATGATGCATGATGATATATGTAGTGATGATGGTTGGTGTTATATGTAGTGATGCTGGATGGTGTTATATGTAGTGATGATGGATAGAGTTATATGTAGTGATGATGGATGATGTTATATGTAGTGATGATGGGTGGTGTTATATGTAGTGATGTTGGATGGTGTTATATGTAATGATGATGGATGATATTATATGTAGTGATGATAGGATGGTTCTATATGTAGTGATGGATGGTGTTATATGTAGTGATGATGGATGATGTTATATGTAGTGATGATAGGATGGTTTTATATGTAGTGATGATGGATGGTGTTATATGTAGTGATGATGCATGATGTTATATGTAGTGATGACGGTTGGTGTTATATGTAGTGATGCTGGATGGTGTTATATGTAGTGATGATGGATAGAGTTATATGTAGTGATGGATGATGTAATATGTAGTGATGATGGGTGGTGTTATATGTAGTGATGTTGGATGGTGTTATATGTAGTGATGAGGGATGATATTATATGTAGTGATGATAGGTTGGTTTTATATGTAGTGTTGATGGATGGTGTTATGTAGTGATGATGCATGATGTTATATGTAGTGATGATGGGTGGTGTTATATGTAGTGATGCTGGATGGTGTCATATGTAGTGATGATGGATGGAGTTATATGTAGTGATGATGGATGATATTATATGTAGTGATGATGGTTGGTGTTATGTAGTGATGTTGGATGGTGTTATATGTCGTGATGGATGGTTCTATATGTAGTGATGGTGGATGGTGTTATATGTAGTGATGATGGATCGTGTTATATGTAGTGATGATGGATAGTGTTATATGTAGTGATGATGATGGATGGTGTTATAAGTAGTGATGATGGATGTTGTTATATGTAGTGATGAAGGATGGTGTTAGTGAAGATTGTGAAGTGAGATGTAGTGAAGATTGTGAAGTGAGGTGTAGTGAAGATTGTGAAGTGAGATGTAGTGAAGATTGTGAAGTGAGATGTGGTGAAGATTGTGAAGTGAGATGTAGTGAAGATTGTGAAGTGAGATGTAGTGAAGATTGTGAAGTGAGATGTAGTGAAGATTGTGAAGTGACATGTAGTGAAGATTGTGAAGTGAGATGTGTGAAGATTGTGAAGTGAGATGTAGTGAAGATTGTGAAGTGAGATGTAGTGAAGATTGTGAAGTGAGATGTAGTGAAGATTGTGAAGTGAGATGTAGTGAAGATGTGAAGTGAGATGTGGTGAAGATTGTGAAGTGAGATGTAGTGAAGATTGTGAAGTGAGATGTGGTGAAGATTGTGAAGTGAGATGTAGTGAAGATTGTGAAGTGAGATGTAGTGAAGATTGTGAAGTGAGATGTAGTGAAGATTGTGAAGATTGTGAAGTGAGATGTAGTGAAGATTGTGAAGTGAGATGTAGTGAAGATTGTGAAGTGAGATGTAGTGAAGATTGTGAAGTGAGATGTAGTGAAGATTGTGAAGTGAGATGTAGTGAAGATTATGAAGTGAGATGTCGTGAAGATTGTGAAGTGAGATGTAGTGAAGATTGTGAAGTGAGATGTAGTGAAGATTGTGAAGTGAGATGTAGTGAAGATTGTGAAGTGAGATGTGGTAAAGATTGTGAAGTGAGATGTAGTGAAGATTGTGAAGTGAGATGTAGTGAAGATTGTGAAGTGAGGTGTGAAGATTGTGAAGTGAGATGTAGTGAAGATTGTGAAGTGAGATGTAGTGAAGATTGTGAAGTGAGATGTAGTGAAGATTGTGAAGTGAGATGTGGTGAAGATTGTGAAGTGAGATGTAGTGAAGATTGTGAAGTGAGATGTAGTGAAGATTGTGAAGTGAGATGTAGTGAAGATTGTGAAGTGAGATGTAGTGAAGATTTTGAAGTGAGATGTGGTGAAGATGAAGAGATGTAGTGGATTGTGAAGTGAGATGTAGTGAAGATTGTGAAGTGAAGTGAAGATTGTGAAGTAAGATGTGGTAAAGATTGTGAAGTGAGATGTAGTGAAGATTGTGAAGTGAGATGTAGTGAAGATTGTGAAGTGAGATGTAGTGAAGATTGTGAAGTGAGATGTAGTGAAGATTGTGAAGTGAGATGTAGTGAAGATTGTGAAGTGAGATGTGGTGAAGATTATGAAGTGAGATGTGGTGAAGATTGTGAAGTGAGATGTAGTGAATATTGTGAAGTAAGAAGTGGTAAAGATTGTGAAGTAAGATGTGGTAAAGATTGTGAAGTGAGATGTAGTGAAGATTGTGAAGTAAGATGTAGTGAAGATTGTGAAGTGAGATGTAGTGAAGATTGTGAAGTGAGATGTAGTGAAGATTGTGGAATGAGATGTAGTGAAGATTGTGAAGTGAGACGTAGTGAAGATTGTGAAGTGAGATGTAGTGAAGATTGTGGATTGAGATGTAGTGAAGATTGTGGAGTGAGATGTAGTGAAGATTGTGAAGTGAGATGTAGTGAAGATTGTGAAGTAAGATTATAAAGTAAACTGTAGTAATTGAGGTTAAACGAACGCGGGTTATTCTGTAGTGTATCCGTGTCTTGTTAACGTGGAACCAACATGGCGGTGGTTCTCAATATAGATACGTTATTTTGCCGAGAATTTCTGTCAAAACGAAATATGAATCAACCATATTTAGCCTAAATTAACCTAGCGGCTTTATTATATATTCTAAGGTGTTTAAGTTGGATAGATCAGATCAGGTTAGGTAAAGTCAGGTTGGGTTAGGTTAGGTTAGTTTTGTTAATTTTGCCAGTTAGAGGCTAGTTTATTGTGCCCCCATACTCATCCTGTGAGCGGTAGTGCAAAGAGATTACAAAGTGGTGTTAGATGAGGTAGGTGGTTAAGTTAAGTTTCAATAGGTTAGGTTAGATTACGTCAGGCTGGATTAAGTTAAGTTAGGTTAGGTAGGTAATAAGTAGATAGGTTACGGTCGGTAGGTGGGAAAGTTAGGTTTGATTAGGTTAGCTTATGTCAGACGGGGAGGTTAGGTTCGATTATGTCAGGTTAGGTTCGATTATGTCAGGTTAGATTAGATTACGTCAGGTTAGGTTAGATTATGTCAGGTTAGGTTAGATTATGTCAGGTTAGGTTAGATTATGTCAGGTTAGGTTAGATTATATCAGGTTAGGTTAGATAATGTCAGGTTAGGCTAGATTATGTCAGGTTTGGTTAGATTATGTCAGGTTAGGTAAGTAGGTGGAGGTGGGTAAAAAAGGTTAGGTTAGGTCGGCAGGTTTTAGTGTAGGAGCTTAAGGAATCCCGTAAAAATTTCATGTTAATTTTTGACACCATACATCGTAATAATCCTTATAAACTATGTTAAGGAACTGTGGTGTAATTTTTTCTGAACGGTTTATTATATGTTTTATGCCATTAAAGAAGTTTTATCAAAGATCGGCGTAATGAACCACAGACGTATTACCATTAACTCCTAAGTAACTTAAAACATGACTAATAACCTATGAACATGTAGTATTATATCATTACAATTTAACGTAATATATTATGAATGCTGTTATAATATCTTAAGTGTGTTACAAACATGGCTGCTCATATATGCCATCCTGTCTCTGGCAAAGAAGAGATTGCAGTAAGTAAAATTAATTGCTAAAGACAAATACTGGAAATTAAACATATACTTATTACCATTATCTGAAAAGCATAGAACCACCGTTTTATATTTATTAAAAGTTTGTAGTGTTATACATCATGTGTATACAAGTCACAAGTTATTATTTACGACATTGCTTCAGTCCTCGTCATCAGAGTCTTCTGTGTACAACAGATTCCTTCACCTTGTTTAGGCATTTCTCATCATCTGCTTGACAGTTACACATCTCGGTGCATGTCATGCTATTCTTTCTGATTCTTTCTGTATGAACATGACAATGATCCACATTTCCTGACGCCACATCCACATTTAACAAGTTCTGTGATTGCTTCTGGAGCTGGTGGTTGGTCTGATATTACTAGTATGAAACAGTCATATTCAATCTTCCAGCCATGCTCTTCTTGTGAAAGCATTTCACTGTCTGCATCACAAGACCACAGAAGAGCTTGATACCTTCCTCTCAATATATGATACTTTAGAGTTGCTGCAGTCACTGGTAGTTCTCCAGCTTCTGCCTGCGTTATCTTGAAGAGATGCCATCTAAGTTTTGACAGTTTAGTGAAAGTCATTCGTGGACAGTAGAGCTTAAATACAAATTCCTCTAGACCAATATACTGTACATGTCTGCTGGAGGGTATTTGGTCTACTCAGCATCTTGAATGCATCTAGGACTTTTGTGTTAGATTTCATCAAAGTGCTCCAACATGCTTTCTTTCCTTTGCCAACAAATTTTCCAATGCAGTCAGATCCTGTGAAGGCATGGAAACCTGTAAGGCTCTCTGCCCAATGTGTC
>NW_024719548.1:0-19590 GCF_018991925.1 Homarus americanus
AGAAGCTGTTATTTCAGAGTCTACTCTGATCTAATGGGCCTATGGGCTGACTGTACATCCTCCAGTGAGGTTTAGAAGAGGGTGTGAGGTGTACACTGGCCGGACATTGATTTGGTTTATGCAATGATAAATGCAGACAGAGCCAACTGACAAAATAATAATAATAATAATAATAATAATAATAATAATAATAATAATAATAATAATAATAATAATAATAATAATAATAATAATAATAATAATAATAATAATAATAATAATAATAATAATAATAATAATAATAATAATGATGCTGAAGGATAGGTAATTTTCGAATTGTTTCAGTATATCTATGCCTACTAGTACATACTGCCATTCCCAGTTGTCTTGGCAGGTAGGGAGCTCATCCCCAGTGGACCCTGTAACTGTCATCAATCGCAAGAGGGAACGTCAGGATGTCAGTGAAGATTGTTGCTTCTGCCAAAGCAGCGTTGGTGATCTGTGCACAGCATTAGCAGAAGGAAAAGCAAGAATTTTGACTGTGGACGATGAAAAAACCTGGAAAGTCATTCCAAGGATGATTTCAATGCATTGGAACTGAAGCGACATAAATCATGCTACTCTTTATTCACCTCTGTAGGCAACCATAGACACTGCACCCAGAGATGTTGTGGAGAACCTGCTGACAGCTCAGGATCGAGGAAAGCAGCATGTAATCGGCTACATGAAGGAGAGACTGATAGAACAGACAGTAAGCTGCCAATAAACGATAAAAACCTTCGCTGATGTGTACAAAGCTACAGTTTCCACCAAGCAGAACATGCAGAAGACCATCAAAGCTGACAGAAAGCTTCTATAGTGGCTCCTGAATGCCATGACCACAGGTCACATGGTGGAGATAGTCAACATCTTGAAGCATGAAGTATCCACAGTCCCATTTAGTCTGGCGAATGCAGGAGGAGATATAAATTCGACATCGAAGTCTGAGCTGATAAACATCTTGATGACTCATCAGATCATAAGCTCAGAGATTCCAACCTCTGATCTGAAGACCTGTGTGACGATAGATGGTCATGCACTCATCCAAGCCCTTGGCAAGCCTGGCGGCTGTCGGACATTCGAGGACTATGCTGAAGTGTTCTTCAAGGCCGTGTAGAGTTATTTCAATGAAAAAACAACAAGAGTTAATGTCATCTTTGATCGGTACGCAGGGGAAGGAACGATAAAAACAGTTACCAGGACAAAGCGTACTAGCAAGATGAAACCGATTTGGAAGTCATTAATGGCCCACAAGTTCCACTGCCTGAAGTGAGGAAAAACTTCATGGCCCTAGATACAAACAAAGCTGACCTAGCCTAGCTTCTTTCTCACGTCATCAATGAGAAGGGCGGAGATCTTCCAGAAAGATGTGAGCTAGTGACAAGGGGTTACTTCTCTGAAGCCAATGAAGTACGGTCAACCAGGTGACATGACGTTCCACTGCATAGCAACCATGAAAAGGTGGACACCAGGCTCACCCTTCACTCATGTGATGCAGCGTCCCAATGATATAAACAAATACTGGTAGAATGCAGAGACACTGATGTAATGGTGCTGCTGATTCAAATCGTTTGCACTAAGGTCGCTAAAGTGTGGATGCTGTTCGAAACGGCCAAGAACCGAAAATGCTACCCCGTGCACGATATGTTCAAGAGTTTGTTGCCCCAAGTCTGGACAACCTTGAGAGCTTGCACGCTTTGACCGGATTTGACACAATTTCGTCCTTTAGTGGTCATATGAAAAATAAGTGTTGAAAGGTGTTCAGTGACCACCCATTCCTGCTGCACGCAATTGGTTAAGATGGGGATATCGCAGATGTTGAGAAGTTTGTGTGTCATTTGTATTGCACCCCGAACAACACACAGTTGATGACGCCAGAGTTCACCTTTGTGGGAAGGCAAAGAAGACTCTGGAAAAGCTCCCACCGACAAAGGCTGCCCTGGAGCTACACGCTGAGCGGGCAAGCTATCAGGCCAAAATATGACTCCAGGCTGACAAAGACAACATAGATGTTGAAGATCCGGTGAACACTTCAGCCTGGAAGTTGGACAAGATTTCCTCCAATCCTCGAAGCCTGCCTGGAGCTTATTGCTTATGGTTGCAAGAAAAAGTGCAAGACATCTAGGTACAACTGCTTCAGAAAAAGGATGAAGTGTACAACAGCTTGTGGTTGTGACAACAGTGGTTGCTGTAACCCAGCTGGACAATAGATCTGTGTCCCTCTTCCCGGCTGAAATCGAGAGAAGCTGGAATGTGCTGTAATGAACTAAAAACTCTGTTCTTAAGTGATTGCAATCCACACAATTGTGACTGTCAGTGCAGCATGTAGGTGCTGTTCATCAAGAAAAGTGAGCTTGTAGATGTTACAAGTGTTACGGAAACTGAGCAATCAAGAAGGCAAATGTCTTAAGTTACTTTTTCTTTAACTTGTATTTTAATCTCAAAAATTTAAATTATTTATTTACCTGTGCGCGTCTAGGCCAGTGGTTCTCAACTTTTTCACTCCATTCACCCCTTGAGGAATTTTCAACATCCTCGTGGCCTCCTTCATTTTTCTCCCAGAACAGACAAACAGACAAGTGATAAAGACGAAAGAATAATAAAGAAGGACAGATAAATAGGACAAGAGTTAGAATGGCAAACACACACACACACACACATTCACATACATAACACGCCCATGCACTCACACATAAAGCACACATACAGTCATACACAAACATGCACACAGGTAAACATTCACACTCAAGCTAGCAAGCTGAATTGTACTTCCTGTAAGCAAGAACACTTCTCCTTTGACAAGCACTGCCCAACTTGGAAGAATGAGAAGAATAGTGAGTCATACCAATTTAGCACTAAAAATGGTAGGATTATATAAGTAAAGAATGAGTATGAACAACAATGGCACCAATAAATAAGGAAATAATTAATAAAGGAAGTGTACAAATATTTCACCCACGTAAAGCAGCGACCATATGAATTATGAAACAAAATAAGTAAAACCAATTACGGAGTATATTATGCTTGAGTCAAGCTCAAACACAATATATGGTTCAGAGACAATACATACACTCCACTGTTTTCGTGATGGTATCTCAGGCCAGATTGAGATCATTCGGTCCTATCACCACTTGCAAAGGGATGACACACGGACACGTACTGAACAAGTCAGTTCAGCACCTCGGTCCAGCGCCTGTCACACAGACAGGGACTGGACCTGTGAAATCTAAAATAATCAGTAAAAAAAAAAAAAAAAAAAAAACACCAGAGTATGTAAATATTAAAATTGTATTGTCGTTATGATTAAAAAAAAATGAAAATTCTCTTCTGCTTAGGAGATGACTACGCTCCGTAGTCTTTGATCAGATGGGTGAGGTAAGTTGTTCCACCTTCACACCATGATAATTTATGGAGGTCTGGGACTGAGAGGAGCGCATGGGGGGGGGGGTGGTCTTAGTAGCTCTGGGTGCCTTAAGTTGTATCTCTGATTATTCCGGAACTGGAAATAATTAATGTCAAGCAAGTGATTGATAGATTTGTAAACAAAGAGGGCACAGCAGTTGGTGTTAATATCTTCGAATTTAAAATTTTCAACATAGCAAATTTTTGTTTGTGTGATCTGTTTTTTCAAGTAGTTCATTGTCCGTACAACTCTCTTTTGTGCAGTAACTAGAGATTGTGTTTTTGAAGAGCCAGAGGCCCCCCATAGTGTGTGACAGTGTATCAGGTGTTGGTAAACAAGATCATGATAGATTTCTTTCATTGCTGTGAGAGTGAGTGACTGTCGAGTGTGATACATGTACCGCACTGTTTATTGACTTTACTGTGAATGGCTTGTATGTGGTTTCTCCAGTTAAGTTTCTCATCAACAATAACTCCGAGGAATTTAGTATTTTGTTCGTGTTTGAGAACTGTATTACCAAGGTACAGGGGGTCCAAGTCTGGGGGTAAGTTTTTCCTTCTGTGAAAGATCGTGTCGTGGGTTTTCTCAAGGTTTAAGGTCGGTTTATTACGTATTACCCAGGTCCTGACTTTAGTTAATTCAGTGTTCATAGTTCTCATCAAGGAATGGAGGTCTGAGTTGCTGGCATAGAGATTACTATCGTCTGCAAATAAGTTGTATTTTATGAGTGAGCTGGCGTGGACTATGTCGTTTATGTACAACAAAAACAGTACTGGACCGAGAATGGAACCTTGGGGGACTCCATACAAGATTAGCGAGGAGTCAGATTGGTGATTATTATAGCAGACATACTGCATCCTGTTGGACAGATATGAGGTAAACCAATTGTGGGACAGGCCCCTAACGCCGTAATGTTCAAGCTTTGAAAGAAGGATGGTATGGTCGACAGTATCGAAGGCTTTAGAGAAGTCCAAGAATAAACCGACTGTGAACTGACTGTCATCAAAGGAATTTAAGATGTCATTAGTAAAGGATAGCAGAGCACTCTCAGTCGACCTTCTAGCTCTAAATCCAAACTGGGAGTCTGTAAAGATGTTATTGGCATAGCAGAAGGAATTTAGTCTATTACATGCTAGCTTTTCCAGTATCTTACTCATGGCTGGGAGGACTGATATGGGGCAGAAATTCTTGAAGAGACCTTTGCTGGGTGAACTTTAGCAATTTTCAGCTTATCAGGAAAGACACCACTAGTGAAGGAGGAGTTACAAATGTGTAGGGGAACAGGTAGTAATAAGTGGGCTACTTTCTTAATGATGCTCATTGGTATATTGTCTTCGCCTGCTGCTGCATCTTTGGACATTTTTATGATGGCCAGTAATTCATGTGCTGTGACAGAGGATAAGAACAGCTTATTTTGATGTCTGTTTTGCAGGTAGGCTCTAAATTCCTCATGGTGATCTGGGATGCTCTCTGCAAAATTTTTGCCAACATTAATAAAATATTCATTGAAGTGGTTGGCAATGAGGGAGGGTTCCGTTACAACTGAATCATTTATCATAAAAGCTGAGTAGGGTGTGGGGGGGCGAAGGCTGAGTGTTCCTGTTCTGAATAGAATTTATGACATTCCAGGTTTTCTTACTGTCGCCTGGTGCTGACTGGAGCTTATTTGTATAGAACATAGAACATAAGAAAATAAGAGTCTGCAATAGGCCGGTTGGCCTGTGCATGGCAGCTCCTGTCGAGAGTTACTACCACTCTCTATCATCCATGAATCTATCCAGTCTCCTTTTGAAACTTTCCAGCGTTCCAGCACTTACTACATAGTTGCTAAGCTTGTTCCACTCGTCCACCACCCTATTTGTGAACCAGTTCCTTCCTATCTCCCTCCTAAACCTAAACTTATCCAACTTAAATCCGTTGCTTCGAGTCCTATCCTGCTCGGATATTATAAGAACTTTATCTATATCCCCTTTATTGATTCCTTTCACCCACTTAATACTTCTATCATATCTCCCCGCACTCTTTCGTCTTTCTAGAGAATGCAAGTTTAGTTTCTTTAACCTATCCTGATATGGAAGGTTTCTAAGTCCCGGAATCATTTTCGTCATTCTACGCTGCACCGTCTCTAGTGAATTGATATCCATTCTATAATAAGGGCACCAGAACTGAACCGCATAATCGAGGTGCGGCCTGACTAGCGCAAGATATAGTTGCAATAAGACCTCTGCACTCTTATTACTTGCACTTCTAGATATAAAACCCAATATTCTGTTTGCCTTATTTCGAACATTAACGCACTGTTTTCTAGGCCGTAGGTCCGGGCTTACAAGTACCCCTAGGTCTCTTTCACAAGTCGACTTCTCTAGGTTGAAGTTGTTAAGGCTGTATACATTGACAGTATTTGTTCTTCCAATATTAAGTACACTGCACTTGCTGGTGTTGAATTTCATTTGCCATTTTTCAGACCACCCCTGCAGTTTATTTAGATCCTCCTGTAATGCATTTGCATCCTGCCCTGAATTTATCTGCCACCCTATTTTGGTGTCATCCGCAAACTTGCTTATGTCACTGCTGATCCCAGTATCTAGATCGTTTGTGTAGATTATGAACAAGCGTGGGCCTAGTACTGACCCCTGGGAACCCCACTGGTTACACGGCCCCACTCAGATTTAACACCATCTACGCTGACCCTCTGTGTTCTATCGGTGAGCCATGATTTTATCCAATTTAAAACTTTCCCTTCGATACCATGAGCCTTAATTTTTCTCAGAAACCTCTGATGCGGTACTCTGTCAAATGCTTTGCTCAAGTCTAAGTAAATAACATCGTAAATTTCGTCATTATCTACTACCTCGAAGACTTTCCTAAAAAACGTCAGCAGATTTGTTAGACAAGATTTTCCCTTTGTAAACCAATGTTGAGAGTCGTAGATTAATTAGCTTTTCTCTAAATGCGATCGGATGCTATCTGCTATAATTGATTCAAGAAATTTCCCCACTACTGACGTCAAACTGATCGGCCGGTAATTTGACGCTGATGCTCTGTCTCCCTTTTTTAATATGGGTACTACATTTGCCTGTTTCCACATGTCTGGCACAACTCCCGTGTCTAATGATTTTGTAAATAAATTTACAAGGGGTCAGCTAATCTGTTCCCTACACTCTTTGAAGACTCGAGGGAAAATTTCATCCTGCCCTGGGGATTTTGTCTTCTTTAGTATATTTATCCTCTTAAGAACATTCTCTT
Source organism: Homarus americanus (assembly GCF_018991925.1). Lineage (NCBI taxonomy): Eukaryota > Metazoa > Arthropoda > Malacostraca > Decapoda > Nephropidae > Homarus > Homarus americanus. Next base: position 6,668 of record NW_024719548.1, read on the forward strand.
TTCTGATAGTGAGATTCTTTAATTTCTCTTCTTCCTTTCCCCTAAATATCAGTTCCACCTCTGGAATTTCCTCACGAATTTCTTCTGTGAAAACTGATAAGAAGTAGTTGTTCAATGCTTTGCTCATTTCTTCACTGCCATTTATCACTTCTCCCCTCCCTGACTTTAAAGGCCCAACTTTGTCCTTGACTTTTGTTCTATATACCTGGAAAAATCCCTTGGGATTCGCCTTGGATTCTCTTGCTATTTTGACTTCATAGTCTCTCTTTGCTTTCCTTACATTTTTCTTAACATTCCTAGATAGTTCAATTTACTTATTTCTGAGCTGCTCCTCCCCTCCCTTTAATTTCTTATAAATTCCTTTCTTTATTCTTATGTCATGTTTAAGTTTTCTGGTCATCCACCTTGGCTCATTCTAATTTGACCTAATTTTTCTGTTTGGTATATTTTGTTCTTGTGCTTTATGTAGTATACTAGTGACTATATTATAGTCATGATCGATTGTTGTTTCATCTATGACCTCACCCCTTCCTACTGTGGACTGACCTAGGTACCTTCTTAATCCCTGATAATCCGCCAACCGAAAGTTTGGGACTGACCATATTCTCATTGTTTTTTGTTTCCCAATTTAGGGTGAACCAGATTTCTCTGTTAATACTAGGTCTAATATATTGTCACCTCTAGTAGGTTCTGAAATTAGTTGTTTAAAAAAATTGTCCTGTACTGCGTCTAGGAAGTCTTCAGATTCATAGTCACCTACAATGTTGTCCCAGTCAATATTTCTGAAGTTGAACTCCCCCATAATGCACAGGTTGTTATATTTTGCTGCCCTACTCATTTCCTGCCATATGGGCTGAGTTGCTTCTTTGCCCAGACTTGGGGGCCTGTAAATCACTCCCATAATTAGTTTTTCTCTTCCTTCCGTTATTTCTACCCATACAGACTCGGTTCCCATTTCACCCTTTATTGAATTATTAATACAACATTTTAATGTATCCTTGACGAAGAGTGTGACCCCTCCCCCCTTCCTACCTTCCCTGTCCTTGTGAAAAAGGTTGTACCCTTCTATGTGGTACTCTGATAAAAAAAATTTGCTCGCCAGATTCATCCAAGTTTCGGTGATTGCTGTGACGTCTACATTCTCGGTACATACAACCGCTCTCAGCAAGTCTATTTTATTTCTAACGCTCCTACTGTTTGTATAGTATACATTTAAGCCTACCCTTCCCTGGCCTGTTTTACCCCTTGTCCTGAGTAACTAATTTTACTTCCCAGGACCTGCTTGTTTTTTGACTCCCACTTCCCCGACCTCTCTCTACTGGCGAAACCCCCCCTTTGGAGTGACAATTTCATGCTCCAGGGATGCAGACAACGTCTTTACCCCCGCACGAGACAAGTGTACTCCGTCACGACTGTACAGGTAGTCGTTGCCATAGAATCGTGATACAGAGCGGTGAAAGTGATGAGTTGGAACATCTCATCCCTTAGAAAACGATATCCTGACCTACACCACAAAGTTGTGACTGAGGACATCGATATTTTGTGTCTGCAGGAGTGTCTCACACCTAATGGTAAGCCCCCACCCAGTCTGCCCAATTATGTGTATTATGATCCTAGTTCTACTCACACATGTTTGATGTATGTTAAGAAGTCACTCCCGCATGTACCTCTTGTATCCAAAAAGACTACCAACCTTCAGTACCATGGGATCCCTATCCACCTGGGCAACTCCACACTCAACGTGCTAAACGCCTATGCTCCCTCAGATCAGCTTCAGTACACAGATCTCCCAGACTTTTTACACACTCAGCCCACTGTCCTGACGGGTGACCTGAATACTAGACACAAGAAATTAGGTGACTCCACCAATAACACCAATGGTAGGACACTTATCTCACTTCTCAGCTCATATGAATATGTTCAAATGATAGGTAATAATGAACCAACACACATCTATGGCGGGGGTCTAGACAAATGTATTGGATTTAATCTATCATACACAACTCATAGCTCTGATGTTGTCACTGATCTTATGTCTGACCACAGCCCAATTCCCCACTGGTGGTGGTAAACTCAACAGACGTAGAATCACAGTCAAGCAAGAACATGAAAGCCAGTTTATAGACTTCATCCATTGATAGTTACTAGTGTGCCCTGAAGAATGCAGTGATGGCTAGGGAAACACTGAGTAACACTGAGTCCGTTTATTGTGGATGAGAGAAATACAAGTGGTGACTCGCGTGTGCCATGCACGGCTCACACAGTCAGACTGGGGCTGCCTTGCCATATGGCAGCCTCGGGGCAATGTTGCCACATAACACGTGCAGTGTTGCCACGTGATTATATATATAAATGCTACTCGGCACAGTAGCTTATGTACAGGGTTGCTACTCGGCACAGTAGCACAGTAGCTTATACATAACCTACATCTCCCTCCCCCCTCACGCTCATAGTCTTTGTCTTGAGCGGACTTCTTAGTCCTAAGTCGCTCCGAGCGTCGAGGTGCACTGTGGGGCGGATCCTCGTGAGGTGTAGGTGACTCGTCCTCGGTCAGGGGGCCAGCAGCAGGGGGTGGGACTGGCCGGAGGAAGCGGCGGTTCCTCCACCAGACACGGCCGCTCGGCATCCTGACCTTGTAGTCCCGCGACCGGCCGACGCCCATCACTATGCCCACCTTGTCCCAACGTGTCGTCGTCGGGTCCTGGACGCGGGCAAGGGCACCAATCTCCAGTGGCTGAAGAGGGCGGGCACGGTCGTCATACCGAGCCTTGGCGTCCTGGGCACGTGAAGCGGCGCGGCGGTCGCAGCTCTCGGCTCTGGTCTGCCACTCCTTCGCAAAGGCCTTGGCGTGTGCAGGAACGCAAGAGCGGAGAGGGTGACCATACAGGATCTGGGCAGGGGAGCGTCCTGTGTGGGTGGGAGTATTACGTAACTCCAGGAGTCCTTTGTCAAACGCCTCACAGTCTATGTTGCCTGAAGGGGCCACCTTGAGGATGAGGTGCTTGACTGTCTTGACTGCAGCCTCAGCATGGCCGTTTGACTGTGGGTAGTGGGGTGTTGACACGATGTGGCGGACTCCCCAACGCTCCAGGAATCCTGTGAAGTCCCGGCTGGTGAACTGTGGCCCACCGTCCGTCCGCAGACGTACGGGGACGCCCAGGTCACGAAAGAGGTGCCGGAAGTGGCGAATGGTGGCCGCGGACGTCGTGTCCGAGCCACAGATTACCACCACAGGCCAGCCAGAGAGTCGGTCGGCGACAACTAGGAAATGTTTCCCAGCTGTGCTGAAGAAATCAGCCGACACGGACTCGAAGGGCCTGGTGGGTTCGTCGTCGCACAAGAGGGGCTCTTGCTGTTGACTGGGCTGCATGATCTGGCACGGCTCACAGGCACGGACCGTATTGACGATATCCGCGTCAATGCCGGGCCAGTACACAGCCTGCCTTGCGCGGCGCTTGGTGGCCTCTGCTCCACGATGGCTGTCGTGTAAGCGGGTCAGAACGCGACGACGGAGAGCTGCAGGGACGACCACACGGGCACCGTACAGGACGAGGTCCCCATCTGCGTAGAGGTCCTCACGTATCTTCCAATACGGGCGTAGGGCGTTGTGGAGGTCAAAACGGTCGTGAGGGAACCCAGTCCTCACACTCTCCAAGAGCTGAGTGTAGGAGGGGTCGTCGCGTGCCGCGGTCCGTAGTTCCTCAAGGGCCAGATCGCTGTCGGGTGGCGACACTGAGGCCTGGGTGCTGGCGAGGGACTGTACGGCCTGCAAGGTGACGATGTTGCTGACGGAGAAACCGGCCTCGGTGCTGAGCATCTCGTCTTCAGGTGTAGGGCGGCTGACTGGGGAGCGGGAGAGGGCATCCGGGATGCACAACTCCTTACCTGCGCGCCAAGCCGCGGTGAAGACGAAGGCCAAAATCTTCTCCTTCAGGCGCTGGAGGCGGGGATTCTCGATGGCGTCCAGCGAATAGTGGTTAAGAATGGGGACCAAGGGCCTGTGGTCTGTGATGAGGTCGAAGTGCTGTAGGCCAATCAAGTAGAACTTGCACTTCGATAAGGCCCATACCACTGCCAGCAGCTCCAGCTCGATGGTAGCGTAGCGAGACTCAGCATCGGTGAGGAAGCGAGAGCCACACTGTACGAGCCGGTACTTTCCTCCACCGTGATCCTGGAGAAGGGCGTAACCAACCCCGTACAGGCGCGAGGCGTCTGTCTGGAGGACGGTGGGGAGCGCTGGGTCGAAAGTAGCGAGGATAGGTGGACTTGACAGGGCCTCCTTCACCTTATGAAAGGCGAGGTCGTGGTCAGGGGTCCACGTGAACGTCCTCTTGGGGCTCATCAGGGGGCGGAGAGGCCCGGCAGCGGCGGAGACGTCAGGGGAAAATTCTGCCAGCTGGTTCACCAGGCCCATGAAAGACCTGAGATCCGTAAGGTTGGCAGGTTTCGCAAAGTCCGCTATGGCGCGAACTTTCTCCGGGTCCGCAGCAATGCCATCCCTTGAGAGTCGGTAGCCGCAGAAAGACACTGCAGGTGCGGCCAAGACGAACTTCTCGGCATTCAGAGTGATGCCGTGCGTCCTACACCTGGTCAGTACCTCGTCGATGCGGCGAAGATGCGTCAGGTAGTCCTCATCGTAAAGGAGGACGTCGTCCACTACCTTCACGCAGTTGGTCACGCCTTGAAGTGCCATGTCACCACGGAGACAGAAGGCGTCCCCCGTGGCAGCGAATCCCATAGGGCCACGGCGGTAGCGGAAGCGTCCGTAAGGCGTGATGAAAGTGGTCAGTGGCTGATCCTCCTTCTTCAGTGGGATCTGCCAGTAACCACAGAGGGCGTCCATCGTCGAGAAGTGCCGTACCTTCGGATCCACACTCCGTATAGCTGCAAAAGGTGTGGGTGAAGGGTGGGCGGGACGGGACACCTGGCTGTTAAGCTTAGACAAGTCGGTAGTAATCCGCACTCCACCGTTAGTCTTAGCCACAGCGACTAGAGGGTGGCACCAAGGGGATGGGTCGTCACCAACGGGTACGATGACACCCTGGGCCACCATGGAATCCAGTTCCTTCTTGACTGAATCCCTGAAGGCGAGAGGAATCAACCGGGGAGTGTGTATGGCAAACGGCTGTGCATCTTCCCGCAGGTGTATCCTCATAGGCGGACCCGCCATAGCCTTCAGTGGCGCGGTCCGTAGGGCCTCCTTCGTCACCAGCACATCCGAGTACTCCTTCAGGAAGTAGGCCCTTGCGGCTGAAGGAGACGTCTCGCTGTGAAGAGGAAGCAGCCGTGACTTGGGTGGAGGCGGGGAGGGAGTGGACGCGGGTTCTGGGCAGCTCTGTGTGGCAGCGCCAGGCGCGTCGCTCGTCGACTCACGCACCCTGCTGGCGGTGTAACGAGCAGCTGGGATCTGCTCGGGAAAGTCTCTGGGCACCACGCCTAACTCCTTGCAGTGCTCCCACGACAACAAGGGTGTAGCGAGAGTAGGCTGCACGTCGATCCATCCGTGACACGACCTGTCGCCGTAGGTGATCTCTGCTTGAAAGGAGCCCACAGCGTCCGGCATCTGGGAACCGTCCGCATTGTAGTACTGCAGCTGCGGCGGTGGTCCCAGGCTGCGTTTGGTGAGGCCCAGTTTCTGGAGGTGCTTCAACCCAATCACCGTAGTATCGGCGCCGGTGTCCGGTATCACCTCGATGTGACCCGACACATCACCGTGTGTGACGGCGACGCGGATAGTAGGGGAAGGGGTAGCCCTGGGGCGTGTGGTCGATTCCACCCTCCTGATGTGACTCCGCTGCTGCTTGGGGCTGCGTGGGCCATCTGGAGGGGGCTGCGTGCGAACCACCCCGAGGGAAGTGCGCTGCTGTCCTCCTCGTCTCGGGCTTTTGGGCTTGGGTTGGCGGCAGCACTTGTCGTAGTGTCCATAGCGACCGCAGGCCTGACACTTGTGGCCTCGTGCAGGGCACCTGTCTGTGTTAGACCAGTGGCCCTTATGGTCACATCCACGACACAGTGCGTCGGCGGCCGGGCAAGTCTTGGGGCTGTGCTGCTTTCCACAGCTGCCACAGGAAGCACTAGGCGGAGGCGTGGAAGAACGTGTGGCAGCCTTCGCGTTGTTGGCCGCCTTCTTATCCTTCTTGTATTGTGAGATAGCTCTCACAGCAGGTGGGGCCCGTAAGGCAGAGGTGGCGGACTTGGTGGCCTCGTATGACCGACATTCAGTCACTACCACCTGGAGTGTGGAGGAAGCGTCCAGGGGGATGAGTCGCTGCATCAACTCTTCGTGCCTGACACCTGTCAAGATCCCGTGCTTGATCCAGGCTTCCTCACATTCCCGGCTGTGCGCCTTGCAGACGTCGATCTCCTCCGACAAACTCTTCAAGCGTACAAAAAAGTCGTCAAAGGATTCGTTCTCCGCCTGCTTGCAGCTGGTGAAGGCACGGCGACGCAAAGCCTCATTGTTCCGACCCTTAACATGCTCCTGTAAAAGGTCGAGCACATCCGTCACTGAAGAGGTAGAGTCGGGAGGCACGTGCAACGTGTGCTCCAAAACTCTCTGGGTCTCCAGCGACAAACACATCCGCAGTTGGATGAGCTGTTTGTTTGGAGGCATGCTGTCAAGGTCCACCATCGTGGAGTAATCTGTCCAACGCCGCCTCCACTCACGAAAAAGCTGAAACGTGACGTCTGGTGAGAGGGCGGGTGGGGGTTGAACAGATGCCTTGGGAGCTGTTGGGGTAGCAAGAGTACCTGGAGGACGCTGGTGTGGTGGAGGAGGGAGTGTACTGGCGCCTTGAAGCGCGCTACCTGCGAGTGAGGGAGGGTGGGTTAGCGCCAGGGTCGCCAATAGTGCCTCAAAACGCAACTTTTCCTCCTCTTCGTGTCTCCTCCCTCTGAAGTTCCATCTCTCTGCGTCTCTCGTCCCGGTCGTCCATCCACTTCAGAATTGTGGCGATGTCCGTCACTGGAGGTGGAGGATGAGAGTCTGCGCCCGGTGGAGGGGAAGGTGGTGGGGAGTCGTGTCTCCCATCTTGACGTCCCTTCTTACCTCCCATCTTTGTGTGTGCGTGGACTGCACTGTTTAATATATAAAGTGGCGCCTCAACAGCTCGAACCACATATATATGACATAAACAGCGCAAAAATCACGCATATGGTCCAGGTCCACTGTTCTGTCCGTGAGTGAGTGCGTGCATGCGTGCGTGTGTGTCTGAGAGAGCGGAGGGAGCGTGGTCCGGCAAGACCGTCAGTGTCCCCCGGATGTCGCACGAGAAGGGTGTACGCCTGCGTGCTCCGTGGGTACCACAAAAAAACAGGCCAATGCTCAACTCAGCTCTAGACACACACTAATACACTGACACTAACACTGCCACCGTCACTAAAACGCACTGTGACGGCCCAACACTGCACATCGCGGCGAAACACAGCGCAACACAACACAACACACTATGAGTCGACGCGCATCACCGGCAGACGTAACTGTCGGCATTGTTCACACACTTTGTAAGTCCACAGATCCTAGACACTGCGCCATGAAGGTTACTAGTGTGCCCTGAAGAATGCAGTGATGGCTAGGGAAACACTGAGTAACACTGAGTCCGTTTATTGTGGATGAGAGAAATACAAGTGGTGACCAGCATGTGCCAAGCACGGCTCACACAGTCAGACTGAGGCTGCCTTGCCATATGGCAGCCTCGGGGCAATGTTGCCACATAACACGTGCAGTGTTGCCACGTGATTATATATATAAATGCTACTCGGCACAGTAGCTTATGTACAGGGTTGCTACTCGGCACAGTAGCTTAGATACATAACCTACAATATATATATATATATATATATATATATATATATATATATATATATATATATATATATATATATATATATATATATATATATATATATATATATATATATCCAATGACACCCCCACTGGTGGTAAACTCAACAGACATAGAATCACAATCAAGCAAGAACTTGAAAGTCAGTTCATAGACTTCATCCATGACTGGTACAAGGACTACAAGCCTGACAACTACCAAAGTTTACATGATGATCTGATAGATAGGACTTATACATACTTCACCAACAATGCCTCCACCAAAAAATGGAGAAAACGTGGTCAGCATAATGGGAACAGGTAACAGCAGTGCTATGATGACCCTAAGCTGAAAAAAAACTCAGGGCTAGAGTCAGGAGGGTGGGTAAGGGTTGCAAACAAATTAGAACACCTCAACTGTTACAATGGTATCAAACCTCCTTTGCTGCTGTCAAGGAACGTGTAAACGTACTCAGACAAAATGCATAGGAGACATATGTCAACAACCTGAACCAACACACATCCCTCAGCAAAGCCTGGGAAGACAAACACAATCAGAGGTAAAAACAGTGGACACGTCTCCCATCCAAACCCTCTGCAAAAGTCGAATGAGCTAATAACAAAGTGGACTCCTTGATGAGAAAGTCTGTAGAGAGAAGTAATCTTATTAACTTTATGCTGGGCAAACAGCACGATGAGTGTGATGTTCCATATACTGAGTGGGAGCTTGACGGACTCGCCTACAAAATCGTTAGACTACTAAGGCATCTGCCGAGGGCCAACTACCCACATCATGGACCAGCAGTATTGTTGTACCAATACCGAAACCAGGACAGCCTCATGTTTTTCGTCCCATACCACTAATCAGTTGCCTGTGTAAAACCTTTGAGAGGATGGTTCTTGGCAGACTCTTATATAGAATCAGAGAACACATGTCTCCTAACATAAATGGCTTCACCCATGGTAAAAGCGTACATAATTGCATCACCACATTCCTAACTGTGCATGGTGATGAAAGGCACTGACACACCACATTTCTTGACCTAAAAGCTGCATTTGATATTGCCAATAGACAACTGATATTGTACGAACTAGCCAAAATGGATATAGGAGGTAGGCTGTTACACTGGATAAGTGGTTACCTAACCAACAGAAGGGCTGCTACACTTTTTCAGGGTTACAAAAGTGAAGTTAAAGATATGCAACTTGGTACCCCTCAAGGTGGAGTGCTTAGCCCCACTTTGTTCAATGTTCTTATGAATGCATTATTAAATTTAATACCAGACAACCCCAGCAATATCTCAATCAGCTATGCTGATGATATTCTTATACATACTAAAACTCATTGTGAAATGCAAACCACCCTGAACCATGTATACGCAGCCTGTAAACACCTCGGTCTTATTATCTCCACTGACAAAACTAAGGTGTTCAACAAACAAGCTGGTAACCGCAAACGCGGCCCCGCCAAGTTCAAGATAGGTAACAACACTATTGACTATGTTTCTTTTAAATATCTTGGTGTTTCCGTCCCTTGTACCCTACCTGCCATACAACAGCTAACCCGCCAATGTACTGACAGACTGAGACCTCTTAGAAGTGTGGCGGGGTACAGCCCGCACTATGGTGCTAATATTAGAATTGTTAAAACAATGTACCTAGGCTATATAAGATCTCTGATAGATTACCACGCACCAGCCCTGGTCATTCGTGACGGGAAAGGCGTTGACAAACTCGAGAAAATGCAAAATAAAGCCCTCAGAATTATCCTAGGATGTCCCATGAGCACTAAAGTACTTAATATGAGGAAAGAACTAGGTATACCCAGTGTTAAAGACAGAATAATTGAAGTCAACCTCATGATAGCCCTGAGGCTTCTGCGTGGTGATCCTGATAACATTGTTTCCTTAAAATTGCTAGAATGTATGAACCTTGGGACTACTGAGTCTAAATGGATCCAAACTACAGCTACACATATGAAGATGTTTGGACTAGACCACCTGTACAAAGTTGAGACACAACAGCGCTTCCTGCCACCCTGGCGGACAGTTCCTTTTGATATCACAATACCGACGTATCCGCCTAAAAAATTAATTATACAAAGCATTTATCTCCAACACACTGCCAAATTGAGAGCTCTTGAACACATACACACTCTACAGACTGATGATAATATCACACAGACCATCTACACTGATGGATCTCTAAACACCGCCTGTGGGAGGGCTGGAAGTGCTATTGTTGTGACTCAACCAGACGGTAATATAATTGAGAAAGGAGTTAGAATTAAAAACTGGGCATCCACTCTACAAACTGAATTAGTTGCCATACTCACAGCTATTAAATTCATTGAAACCACTGTTACTGACAGTCTCGTCATCACTGACTCTCTATCCTCACTACTTGCCCTTGGTACCCTCGACTCAGGTTGTCACGCTCTTGTCTCTGAAGCCAGACACAAATATGCGTGCCTTGTTGACCGGGGTGTCAGGGTCAAACTGTTGTGGATCCCCTCTCACATAGGCCTCATAAAACATGACAGAGTTGATGCCCTCGCCAAACTCGCGTCTAACAAAGACACCGTTGAATACAATTTGGGTCTGTCAAAATGAACCCTTAAAACTGTAATTAGGAAAGAACTTATTGATGAGTTTGACGCAAGTAGACAAGTGCAAACAGGCACTAGTCGATCCATAGGTTACCATGATGAGATGTGTCAAGTGAAACATGTATATGGAGCAAGTAACAAGATCACTAGATTACAAGATGTTGTAACCGCTAGATTAAGGTTAGGATATAAGTACCTATGGCAGTATGTTCCCCAAGCAGATGTAAACAAAACTAAAATGTAGAAGTGTGTGGCCATACATATGGCCACATGAGGGCTACTAAATCTCATTTGTGTGAAGATAGAACCTTTAGGGACAGGTCCAAGCACACTGTGTGTGAAATAGCACAACACTTCATCTCTAATGGCAAGATAGCCGACATATTAAGATTGTATCCACTTTTTTTTGCATAGTAGCTATATCGAAAATTCTCATGTACCAGAGACCAAATACGCAATGTGCTTGAATACCTCCCACGTAAATGTGAATAACAAAGTGTGAGGCCAGACATACTGCCTCACACGCCTGTACTCACGCATTTGTGAATAAGTTACCCTTTATGTATAGAACTAAACAAATAATGTAAATGAAATACTGTGTAACATTCAGTGCCATAATATCCTGACAACGGGGGTTAATTATTATGACCCTTTGTAAACCCTACTCTGTAATCCTTTTGCGCTACCTCACACAGGATGAGTGTGGGGTGCACAATAAATTAGCCGCTGCAAGCGGCAAGATCAAATCAAATCAGCTACATGCCCTATCCCAGCCCCAGGAAAACACACCCTAGTCCTACGTTTCCTATCTCTTATACAAAAAGTCCTATCTAAAAACCTCACCTGGCTGTCCCCAACTACCACGACCTTACTTCTGGGCAGGGTTTGTACAACTGCCCTTTCCTCTACCTGCACCACACTTTCCTGCCTCTACTCTTCCTCGCCAGCTTGCTCCAGCTCCTGGTAGGGGTTCCTACATTCCACACCCTGGTCAGCTTTCCTGAGCCTGACCCTAGTCCCCTTGGAGACAACCACTCTCCACGCCTGCTCCTCCTTCGCAGGTGTCCTGCTAGGCAGGACACCTACATGAAGGAGTTCGGTCCTGAGGGCTTCATTTTCCCCCTTTAGAGTGTCATCCTCACTCCTCAACTGCCCCAGCTGCCTTAGCAGAGTGGCCAAGAGGTCGTCTTTCCCCACACTACTCTCCTGCTTGAGTTACTCTATTTCTAATACTTTCGTAAGCATCACCGAAAGTTATGGGTCATTTTGCAAATTTCCTTTGGAGTTTGTGTTTTTTTTTATCATTATCTGAATTTCGCTTGTGATATAGGGTTTAGAAATGGATACAGTTTTCACTGACTTAGTCTTGAGCAGGAAGCATTTATCAAAGCAAGCATTGAAGATGCAAGAGAAGTTGCAGCTGTTCACGTTAGGGTTGTCGGAGGCATAGACAAGATCCCAGTTAGCATTCATTAGGTTGTTTTGAAAAAGGAGCATGTTGTCAGTGCAGTAGTGTCTGTATTGTATTGAGAGGCTACTAGATCTTTCAGGTCTTGTGGCTGTTTTATACATGGCAAAAACTGGGAAGTGATCTGAGATATTGTTATAAATAATTCCACTTGCTAAATTGTTAGGAGTGTTGTTAGTCCAGATATGATCTATCACAGACACAGAGGTGGCAGTTACTCTAGTGGGTTTGGTTATAGTGTTGAAGAAAAGCTTAGAATGACAGGTAGCAAAAAGGTCTAATACTGAGGTGTCGGTTTCTGATTTTAATAGATCAAGGTTGAAATTTCCTGTAATGTAGCAAAGTTTCCTCTCTGAACTTATGATAGAGATAAGCTCCGAAAACTTATCAAGAAAATTTCTTACATTAAGATATTTCGTGTGACGTTGCATAATTCAGTGAAAACACTTTCCATGTACTGTTTCTGAACCCTTAAATCATATCTTACAGAAGTATGAAACTTGATATCAACATATAGGGCGACACCACCACTGTGTCGTGACGTTAGGAGTGAGGAACATTTCAAGAGGTATAGGGAGGTGCTAGGGAAGGTTAGAGATAGTATGTGGTGTCTTGACTAGAAGAGGAGTTGGTGGTGAATGGATGTCCAGGGCAATTGCTATAAATTGCCGACTGGAAAAACATTGTTCAAGCAATGGTTGGGCGTTCATTGATAACTGGCAACCATTCTATGGCAACGACTACCTGTACAGTCGTGACGGAGTACACTTGTCTCGCGCGGGGGTAAAGACGTTGTCTTCATCCCTGGAGCGTGAAATTGTCACTCCAAAGGGTTGGTTTCGCCAGTGGAGAGAGGTCAGGGTAAGTGGGAATAAAAAAGGGGTAAAACAGGACCAGGGAAGGGTAGGTTTAAATGTATACTATGCAAACAGTAGGAGCATTAGAAATAAAATAGACTTGATGAGAGCAGTTGTATGTACAGAAAATGTAGACGTCATAGCAATCACCGAAACTTGGATGAATAT
>NW_024719549.1:0-16257 GCF_018991925.1 Homarus americanus
CTCACCCACTCCACCTGGCAGCCACTCACCGCGTATTATACCACCTGGACACGGGAAATCACACACACACGGATGACACGGTAGAACACAGTGCTTGTAAGGTAATAGAAGTCAGTCTTAATGGGTCCCAACCTAAACTATTAGGACTGGAGGCCCATTAAGTATTGAGAGCCGTCAGGATTGGGACTCATTAAGACTGAGGTCTACTACACTGGAAACCATTTGGCCCAGGTATCTTTTGGACTGAGGCCTATTAGACTGAGAACCATTGAAATGTGACCAATTAGAATTAAATGGCCAAAATTGGGACCCAATAGGACTGGGGCCCATTAGGACTAGGGCCCATTAGGACAGGGGTTCATTTGATAAGATGCCCACTCTAGTAAAAGTGCAAAAAGAGGGCAAGATTATTCTCTCCCCCTTCCTACTCCACATATCAAGAAGCGCTCAACACACTGACCCTTTCTGATCCTCACTGACCATCACCACGACCACATCTGCAAATTTGCTATAGTTTCTACACCATCCTCGGGACAATGGCTCCTACTACCACCTCAGAGATCCCTAGCCTTGAGAATTGCTAGTTTGACACCACAACCGCATCCAGCCCATAAGTGCACGAACTGATCGCTATAAGAACAGCCCAGTCCCAACCATTGCAAAAATTATCAATAATTTGTAATAAACCAGTGTATTCACTCCAGTAAATACTACTTGCACTGTCACTATGTTGAAATGCACAATAGTTTGAACTTTTCCCCATCTAATTATTATATATCTTATATATATCACTTATTTTACTTGTATATTATTTGTAATTCAAACCCATTCCCCAAATATGTAACCGTATATTTTCAGCCCTCTAACAAGCAAGCCTTCAATAACATTAATTATTATTATTATTATTATTATTATTATTATTATTATTATTACACTTAAGCGTATTGCAGATACCAAAGAATGTTCTATACACTGAAGGGCATATACAAACACTTATTTGTCTTAAAAGTAGGTTCTATTCCAGCACGGGAGATAATATTACAGTAGGTGGACACAGGGAAGCTCTAAAGTGCCACCACCAGACTCAAGGCTCTTAATTACTTACATCTATCTATGGACATTACTGCACAATGAGCATAGATGCCAGTATTCATAAGTTGAATACATAAAAGTATAAATGTGATAATTTATATATGTACAGGCACAATAAATGGAATATTACATGAATTAATACATGTTCTGTAATACTTTACTATATACTCATAAGCAAGAGTAATATAACAAATATATAGCCAGCGGGGCACTACTTGTGTCCATATATATCATACACCTTCCCTCTCCCTATACGCCTATAGTTTCATTCTGAGCGGACCTGTTTCTGAGTCGCCGACCCGGGGAGTACTGTGAAAGCTCATGCTGTGGGATGGATTTATTTTAGAGACATCAACATTAGGGGGACCACCTGTAGGGTCAACACCAGGCAGCTCCACAGGTCGGAGTGAAACACTGCCCTCCACCATACCTTTCTACCACTAGGAAGACGTGACTTGGTAGTCCCTGGACCGGCTAATACCCAGCACAACCTCAACTTTGAACCATGGTATACTTTGATCTTTGAATCGATCTGCTGGCCGACACTCAACCAGAAGGGGCGTAATGATGGTCGCACGGTACAGCGACATTCGCGGCTCGCTTCTGTTGCACGGCGGTCACATTCTTCGTCTTGGCCTGCCATTCTTGGAGAAAAGACTTTGGGTGGGCAGGAACACAAGACCTGGAGATGATGTCCAGAGAACCTGGGCTAGAGCGACCGTGAAGTTGTAAGCAGGTGTAACTCAACAAACCTCGATCGGAAGTCCTCGCAGTCGATATTTTCCCGGAGGCTATTAATCTTTGGCGATCAGGTGTTTTCACGTCTTGACTGGCGGCTTCAGCGTGTCCATTCGCCTGGGGTGGTGGGGCAGCCGCTGGACGGACTCCCAACGGTCTGCCATGAAGTCCCGGAACCGTGGTTGGTGAACTGGGCCCCATCAGTCCTGGAGGCAGAGGGGAAACCAACTTCTAAGTATCGCCTGGCTTCCGGATGGTAGCAGTAGCTGCTGTATCACTACCACAGGGGATTTAACAGGCTATCCAGACAGTCGGTCGGCAATGACGAGGAAGGACTTCCTGCAACTGCAAAGAAATCGGCCGACCACAGACCCGCCAAGGGCCTGAAGGAAGTTATCGCCGCACATTAAAGGTTCCTGTTGCTGGCTAGAAGGTGCAGAATCTTATAGCGTTCGTGCGCTGACGGTACTGTAACAAACCAAGGCGATTCTCCGGCCAAAATACAGTTCGCTTTCAGCCTGCCGCTTGCGGCTCCACCGATGGCTGTCGAAGGCGGGCCAAGGTACGGGCGGGCGAGGGCAGCAGGAAGAACTACTCATGGATCCATACAAGACGAGGTTCTTGAATTATAAACAGAGGTCCCCATTTTCCAGTGCATGAGTAAAGGATTGGGCGAAGGTCGTATCGGGGATGGAAATCTGGGGAGACACACAGCCGATGGTCGATGTAGGAAGGGTTTGCCCGGCTGCAAAGGAGATTCAAGAGTCTTAATCTGCATCCGGTGCTGTAGACTCTTCTGATGTGAAGACGGCTAACTTAAATAGCCAGGAATTTTGGAAAACAATGGCCAACTCTCGACAATGGCCATATGATAAGAGCAGAGTCAGGATACCATTAGAACATCAATCCGCTGAGCAAGACCGTACAACCAGGTGGTAGCCAGAAAAGATCCCAAAGCTGGAGCCATCTTGGAACCATCAATGTCAGTTTCCGTTGTGTCTGAGGAGGGGCTGTAGGCTGCTCCGGGTATCCCAAACTTGCTAAATGTTGTGGACCAATTACACAGACGACGCTCAGCACCGTGCAACAGGTAACATCAGAAGACTGGATAACGAGTTACCGTAAGAAAATGACGACATTGATGTGCTGGGGCGTCGTGCCCTGTGGAACTACCACGCACGGCAGGAACGACTGGACACAACGTCTGATGCCGCCAGAGGAGGGCGCGCCAGCACCACCGAGGATGACTTTCGCGATCCTAGGGGAAAAGTCTCTACGTGTCTTCACGACAACATTTGTCATAATGGCCCGCACGACCACAAAGTCCACACTCGAACTTTGCCAGAGGGCATCGACGCAGTAAGCCCAGTAACCTCGGTCGCAACTTCAACACGCTTGAGCAGCTGGGCACCGGAGGCATTATGCTGTCTCGCACCAGCTGCAAAACCGCTGCCGATGCAAACAGGAGAGGCTACCTTGCAGCTACACCCTTTGTAGGAAGACACTGCCTCACCTGATCAGGCTGTGAGCGTAAAGCTGAAGTCGCACACCTGGGCATGCCTCTACATTTCGTAACAAAGATCTAGAAGGGAAGTGCGGTCAGGAACAGATCTGTCAGCCTTCTCTCATCTCGGCACCGTTAATATAGTCTCAAGCTTGTGTTTTCACAGACTGAAAAGTCCAGGACAAACATCAATCCTCTAAACACCTTGAGCCTTACAAAAACGAAAAACAAAGATCTCCCTCGCTGCTTACACCTCGGATATTGTCTTCTATGCTGCTTCCGCTGTCTCGACGCAATTTCGCAACTTGTCGACAGCACGGCCCCTACCGGAGTTGTCGTAGAGAGGCACTTGAAGTGTGCTCGAGAGCACGCTGTGTCTCTAAGGACAAACACATACGAAGCTGGATCATTTGCTCGGCTGTGACAAACTGGACAAGCCAACCACGCGGACTGCTTCGACGCCATTCCCGAAACATCTGATAAGAAGCGTCAGACATCAGAGAGAGCAAGTCTGTACAGCAGCGACGAGTGTTCCACGGAAAATGAGGTACCAGCACCTCTTAAATAATAACATCAGCAGACGAAACTTGCACAGTAGAACGTTGTGGGAGGCTAACAGAGAAATCAAAGCTCAAATCTCCGATCTCCCTGTCTTCTAAGGTCATCTCACGTCTATGTATGTCTTGGTTCTCTGCGGTTTGTCTTTCAGGCGTCACCAAATTTTGTATAATTCTTCCCTCTTTCTCACCGCTATCCAGTCCATGTCTACGAAGTTTATCCACTTTATCAGTTGAAGGAATCTGTGGACGCATGTATCGCAGGAGCTGGCTACATTAAGAGACAGATTCTGTGATTGGGCATTGTCACTGTGGGAGTGTGGTGGTGGGAAGATATCCCACCAAACTCATAGCCCACCGTCCAGGGTAGACCCATGATCCTGGAGACATGCCGACGTTGTACCCCATTCAGCAAAAGATCGTCAGCCCTCGTAATCTATGCACAGAATTACAGAAGCTTTACAGTAAGTCACCAGAAATATAAGATGAATGCGTGTGTGTGTCTGGCGGGAGGGAGAGACTTGGCGCGCTGCCAGACGAAGGAGCAGGCAGCGTCATGGCACTCAGTCACCCCTCAGACCAGACGGGAGAGCACGTACTGTCGGGTCGCCTTGTCAGCTGACCGCAACTTGCATGACAATTATGATTAAAATACACAGCACAGCACTTTCACAAAACAATTCACTTCATTCGCACAGCACTGTATAACAGCATAGCACCACAGCACTGTAAGTCTAGGAGGCTTGTAGTAGTCTTGCTGTCGGCTGAAGTGGAAGAGACGCCTATAAACAGAGTCCTGGGAAGGCTTATCAATTGAATTTACTGAGAAAAAAATCACATGCCCATCTAAGCGATTGCCAGATACCCAAAGAATGTTCTATATTACTGAGGTATATACAAACACTTGTTGTTTTTAAAAGTAGGTCTCTATTCTCGTACGGGGAGATAATATTACAGTAGACACAGGAAGCCTCAGGGCACACCACCAGGACTTCAGTCTTAACTACTTATCTATCGGTGGCTACACATACATAGATGCTAGCATTCTATGTTAAAATATAAAGTATAAATGTGATAATTTATATACATAATATGGTGCACATTAAATGAAATATTACATAGAATTAATACATGTTCTGTAATACTTACTATACATAATTAATAAGAGTAATATAACATACAGCTGAAGGCACCTACTTTGTGTCCATATATATCATACAAGAGAATGAGTGTATAGGTGCACTTTGGGAGGTCAGAGGTGCACCTTGGCAGTTCTGAGGTACCTGGGAGTGTTCATGTGTACCTGGCATTGTGATGCCAGTACCTGGCAGTGTCTGAGGTACCTGGCAGTGTCTGAGGTACCTGGAGAGGGATGTACCTGGCAGTTTCCAAGGTACCTGGGAGGTCAGGCAAATGAATGGAGTACCTGGGAGGTCAGAGGTACCTGGGGGTGCAAGGAGGTGTACCGGAGTGTCAGAGGTGTTCCTAGTAGTGTCACAGGTGTCCCTGGGCGTGTCAGAGTTGTACCTGGGAGTGTCGGATGTGCACCTGCGGAGTGTGAGAACTGTACCTGAGAGTGTCTGAGGTATGCAGGCGTCAGCGGCACTGAGAGTGTCGGAGGTGTACCTAGGTGGTCAGAGGTGTACCTGGGAGTGTCGGAGGTGTACCTGGGAGTGGAGAAGGTACCTGGGAGTGACGGAGGTGTTCCTGGGAGGTCGGAGGTGTACCTGGCAGTGTCAGCGGGTACCTGGGAGAGGTCAGAGGTGCACCAGGGAATGCCAGTGGAGTACCAAGTGAGTGTCAAAGGTGTACCTGGGAGTGTCTGAGGTGCACCTGGGAGGTGAGAGGGTACCTGGGAGGTCAGAGGTGTACTTGGGAGGTCGGAGGTGCACCTGGGAGGTGGAGAAGTATTCTGGGTTCTAGTGCACCTGGGAGTGTCGAGAAACCGGGAGGTCTGAGACACCGAGCTGGGATGTGGCACCTGGGAGTGTCGGAGGCACCTGGGAGGTAAGAGGTGCACCTGGGAGGTCGGAGGTACCTGGGAGGTAAGAAGTGCACCTGGGAGGCCGGAGGTGTACCTGGGAGTGTCGGAGGCACTGGCAGTGTCAGAGGCACCTGGGAGTGTCTGGGGGTACCTGGGAGTGTCAGAGGTGCACCTGGGAGCACAGGGGTACCAGGAGTGTCAGGAGTACCTGGAGTTTCAGAGGTGTACCTGGGAGGTTGGGGAGGTGCCTGGGAGTGTCAGAGGCACTTGGAGTGTCAGAGGCACCTTGGAGTGTCTGAGGTGTACCTGGAAGTGTCTGAGGTACCTGGCAGTGTCTGGAGGTGTACCTGGCAGTGTCTGAGGTAATGCAGTGGGGCTGAGGTACCTGGGAGGTCAAGCGGTGTACCTGGGAGTGTTAGAGGTATCAGGAGTGACAGATGAGTACCTAGAAGTGTCAGAGGTACCTAGGAGGTGGAGAAGTGTACCTGGGAGTGTCTGGGTGTACCTGGGAGTTTGCCAGGGCACCTGGGTGGCAGGGGTGTACCAGGAGTGTCAGTGAGCACTGGGAGGCCAGGGCTGTACCTGGAGTGTCAGAGCTGTACCTGGGAGTGTCAGAGGTATCTGGGAGTGTCGGACGGTACCTGGGAGGTCAAAGGTGTACCAGGGAATGTCAGTGGAGTACCAGGGTGTTAGAGGTACCTGGGAGGTCAGAGGTATACCTGGGAGTGTCAGAGGTGTACCTGGGAGGTCAGAGGTGTACCAGGGAGTGTCAGAGGTGTACCCTGGAGTGTCAAGTGGCCTGGGAGTGTCAGAGGTACCTGGAGGTCGAAGGTGTACCTGGGAGTGTGGAGAAGGCCCTGGGAGTGTCCGTGGTTGTACCTGGGAGTGTCAGAGGTGTACCTGAGAGTGTCGGAGATGCACCTGGGAGCGTCAGAGGTACCTGGGAGTGTCGGAGGTACCTGGGAGTGTAAGAAGTGTACCTGGGAGGTCGGAGGTGTACCGGAGTTTGGAGGTACTTATGTCAGAGGTACTTGGGAGTGTCAGAGGTGGCACCAGGAGGTACCGAGAGTGTCGAGTGTACCTGGGAGTGTCAGAGGTGTACCTGGGAGTGTCGGAGGTACTGGGAGTGTAAGAAGCAACTGGGAGGTCGGAGGTACCTGGGAGTGTCGGAGGTGCACCTGGCAAGTCAGAGGTGTACCTGGGAGTGTCTGGGTGTACCTGGCGTCAGAGGTGTATCTGGGAGTGTCAGGGTGTACCAGGAGGTCCTGAGCACCTGGGAGTGTCAGAGGTGTACCTGGGAGGTCAGAAGTGCCTGGGAGTCGGAGGCACTTGGGAGGCCAGAGGTGCACCTTGGAGTGCCTGAGGTGTACCTGGGATTGTCCAGAGGTACCTGGCAGGGTCTGAGGTGGCCTGGCAGGTACTGAGGTACCTGGCAGTGCTGAGGCGTGTACCTGGGAGGTCATGGTGTACCTGGGAGTGTTAGAGGAGGTATCAGGGAGGACAGAGGTGTACCTAGAAGTGTCAGAGGTGTACCTAGGAGTGTGAGAAGGTGTACCTGGGAGTGTCTGGGTGTACCTGGGAGCCACAGGTGTACCTGGGAGGTCAGGTACCAGGAGTGTCAGAGGTGTATCTGGGAGTGTCGGAGGTGATCCTGGGGTGCTGGGAGGCACCCTGGAATGTCAGAGGTGTACCTGGGAGGTCAGGAGTGACAACCTGGGAGTGCCAGAGGTATACCTGGGAGTGTCAGAGGTGTACCAGGAATGTCAGTGGAGTACCTGGCAGTGTCAGAGGCCTGGGAGTGTCAGAGGTGATCCTGGGAGGCCAGAGGCACCTTGAATGTCAGAGGTACCTGGGAGTGCCAGAGGTGTACCTGGGAGGCACAGAGGCATACCTGGGAGGTCAGGAGGTACTTGGAGTCAGAGGTGTACCTGGAGTGTCGGAGGTACCTGGTAGTGTGGAGAAGTGTACCTGGGAGAGTCGGAGGTTCCTGGGAGTGTCGGAGGTACTTGGAAGTTTCAAGGTGTACCTGGGAGTGTCAAATGTACCGGAATGTCAGTGGAGTACCTGGGAGCAACAGAGGTGCACTCGGGTGTCAGAGGTGCACCTCGGAGAGTGTCAGAGGTGCACCTAGTAGTGTCAGAGGTGTCCTGGGAGGTCAGAGTTGTACCTGGGAGGTTGAGGTGCACCTGGCGAGTGTGAGAACTGTACCGAGAGTGTCTGAGGTGTACCTGGCAGTGCTAAGTGGTGTACCTGAGAGTGTCGGAGGTACCTAGGTGTGTCAGAGGTGTACCTGGGAGTGTCGGAGGTGTACCTGGGAGTGCAAGTGAAGTGTTCCTGGGAGGAAATGGAGGCACCAGTGTCGGGGCGGGGAGTGTCAGAGGCAGCCAGTGAATGCCAGGAGCACTCCAAGAGCTGTGTACCTGGGAGTGTCTGAGGTACCTGGGAGGTCAGGAGGTGTACCTGGGAAAGCCAGAGGTGTACTTGGGAGTGTCGGAGGTGTACCTGGGAGTGTCAGAGGTGCGCCTGGGAGTGTCGGAGGCACTTGGGAGGCCAGAGGTGCACACTTGAGTGTCTGAGGTACCTGGGATTGTCTGAGGTGCACTGCAGTGTCTGAGGTACCTGGCAGTGTCAAGCGGTGTACCTTGGAGTGTTAGAGGTGTATCAGGAGGGACAGATGAGTACCCAGAAGTGTCAGAGGTGCACCTAGGAGTGTGTGAGAAGGTACCTGGGAGTGTCTGCGGTGTACCTGGGAGTTTCACAGGGGTACCTGGGATGGCAGGTGTACCAGGAGTGACAGTGGAGTACCTGGGAGGTCAGGGGGTGTACCTGGGAGTGCCACTGTACCTGGGAGGCAGAGGTGATCTGGGAGGCCGGACGGTACCTGGGAGTGTCAGAGGTGTACCAGGAATGTCAGTGGAGCTCTGGGCACAGAGGTACCTGGGAGTGTCAGAGGTATACTGGGAGTGTCAGAGGTGTACCTGGGAGTGTCAGAGGTGTACCTGGGAGGTTCTGGGGGTGTACCTGGAGTGTCAGAGGTGTACCTGGGAGGTCAGGGGTGTACCAGGGAGGTGGAGACCTGGGAGGTAGAGGTGTACCTGGGAGGTCAGAGGTGCCTGGGAGTGTCAGGGGAATTTGGGAGGTCAGAGGCACCTTGGAGTGTCTGAGGTACTGGAGTGTCTGAGGTGCCTGGAAGGTTCAGGTACCTGGGAGTGTCGGAGGTGTACCTGGGAGTGTGAGAAGTGTACCTGGGAGTGTCGGAGGTGTTCTGGGAGCGGAGCCTGGCAGTTTGCAGGTACCTGGGAGTGTCGGAGGTACCTGGGAGGCAAGAAGGTGTACTGAGGAGTGTCGGAGGTACCTGGGAGTGTAAGAAGGTACCTGGGAGTGTCGGAGGTCACCTGGCAATGTCAGAGGTGTACCTGGGAGTGTCGGAGGTGTACCTGGGAGTGGTGGTACCAGGAGTGTCTGTGGAGCACCTGGGATGTCAGGTACCTGGGAGGCAGAGGTGTACCTGGGAGGCTAGGGGTGTATTCTGAGAGCCGGACGTGTACCTGGGAGTGTCAGAGGCGTACCAGGCAATGGAGTACTAGTGTCAGGAGGTGTACCTGGGAGGTCAGAGGCATATGGGAGGCCAGAGGTGTACCGAGTGTCTGGGGGTACCTGGGAGTGTCAGAGGTGTACCTGGGAGAGCCAGGCAAACAGGAGTGTCAGTGGAACCTGGGATAATGTACCTGGGAGGTTGAACATGGAGTGGGTCAGAGGTGCACTTGGGAGTGTCAGAGGTGCACTTGGGAGGTGCAGGCACCTGGAGTGTCTGAGGTGTACCTGGAGTGTCTGAGGTACTGGAAGGTCTGAGGTACCTGGGAGTGTCGGAGGTGTACCTGGGAGTATGAGAAGTACCTGGAAGTGTCGGAGGTAATCCTGGGAGTGTCGGAGGTGGCACTGGCAGTTTCAGCGGTGCACCTGGAGTGTCAAAGGGTACCACGGAATGTCAGTGAAGCACCTGGGGAGTGTCAGAGGTGCACCTGGGAGTGTCAGAGGGTACCGGAGGTCAGGAGGTGTTCCTAGTAGTGCTTCAGAGTGTCCCTGGGAGGTCAGAGTTGTACCTGGGAGTGTCGGAGGCACCTGCGAGTGTGAGATCTGTACCTGAGTGGCTGAGGTGTACCTGGCAGTGTCAGCGGTGTACCTGAGAGTGTCGGAGGTGTACCCAGGTGTCAGAGGTGTACCTGGGAGTGTCGGAGGTACCTGGGAGTGTGAGAAGTGTACCTGGGAGTGACGGAGGTGTTCCTGGGAGTGTCGGAGGTGTACCTGGCAGGCAGCGGTGTACCTGGGAGTGTCAGAGGTGTACCTGAGAGTGTCGGAGATGCACCTGGGAGGTCAGACATGTACCTAGGAGTGTCGGAGGTGCACCGAGTGTAAGAAGTGGCACCTGGGAGTGTCGGAGGTGCACTGGGGAGGAAGAAGTGCACCCGGAGGCACTGGGAGGTCGGAGGTGTACCTGGGAGTGTCAGGGGTGCACCAGGAGGTCAGGAGCACCTGGGAGTGTCAGAGGTACCTGGGAGGTCAGAGGTGCCTGGGAGTGTCAGAGGTGCACCTGGGAGTGTCAGAGGTGCACTTGGGAGGTCAGAGGCACCTTGGAGTGTCTGAGGTACCTGGGAGTGTTGGTGTACCTGGAGCAGTGTCTGTATACCTGGCAGTGTCTGAGGTGTACCTGGCAGTGTCAGCGGTGTACCTGGGAGGTCAGCGGTGTATCTGGGAGGTTAGAGGTGCATCAGAGTGACAGATGAGTACCTAGAAGGTCAGAGGTACCTAGGAGGTGAGAAGTGTACCTGGGAGTGTCTGGGGTGTACCTGGGAGTTTCACAGGGCACCTGGGAGGGTGAGGTGTACCAGGAGGTCAGTGGAGTACCTGGGAGTGTCAGCGGTGTACCTGGGAGTCAGAGCTGTACCTGGGAGGTCAGAGGTATCTGAGTGTCGGACGTGCACTGAGCAGAAACATGTGAATGTCAGGTGAGACCTGGCAGGTCAGAGGTGTACCTCGGAGGTCAGAGGTCCTAGTAGTGTCAGAGGTGTCCCGGAGTGTCAGAGTTGTACCCTGGGAGAGGTCGGAGGTGCACCTGCGAGTGTGAGAACTGTACCTGAGAGTGTCTGAGGTACCTGGCAGTGTCAGTACCTGAGAGCATGGAGGTACCCAGGTGCTTGGGAGGGCACCTGGGAGTGTCGGAGGTGTACCTGGGAGGTGAGAAGTGCACCTGGGAGGACGGGAGTGTTCCTGGGAGGTCGGAGCTGTACCTGGCAGTGTCAGCGGTGTACCTGGGAGTGTCAGAGGTACCAGGAATGCCAGTGAGTACCTGCGAGTGTCAAAGGTGTACCTGGGAGTGTCTGAGGTGTACCTGGGAGGTCAGAGGTACCTGGGAGGTCAGAGGTGCACTTGGGAGGTATCAGAGGTGACCTGGGGAGTGAGAAGTGTTCTGGGAGTGTTCTGGTGTACCTGGGAGGCCAGAGGTGTACCTGAGAGTGTCGGAGATGTACCTGGAAAACACGTACCTGGCAGTGTCGGAGGTGTACCTGGGAGTAAGAAGGTACCCTGGGTGTTACGGCTAGGGGATTTAGAATATAGTTATACGTCTACCCAGATCCCAATGCACTTGGGAGTGCCAGGTGCACCTGGGAGTGTCAGGAGGTGTACCTGGAAGTGTCAGAGGTGTACCTGAGAGTGTCGGGAGGTGTACCTGGGAGTGTCAGAGGTGTACCTGGGAGTGTCAGAGGTGATCCTGGAGTGCTTGGTGAAAATTCCTGAATGTCAGAGGCCTGGGAGTGTCAGGAGGTGTACTCTGGGAGTGTCAGAGGCATACCTGGAGTGTCAGGAGGTGTACCTCGAGTGTCAGAGGTACCTGGGAGTGTCAGAGGTGTACCCTGAAGTGTCAGGAGGTACCTGGGAGTGTCAGAGGTGTACCTGGGAGTGTCGGAGGTACCTGGAGCAAGAGAAGGCACCTGGGAGTGTCGGAGGTGTTCCTGGAGTGTCGGAGGTAAAAATTGGCAGTTTCAGCAGTGTACTTGGGAGTGTCAAAGGTGTGCACCAACGGAATGTCAGTGGAGTACCTGGGAGTGTCAGAGGTGCACCTGGGAGCAAGCCAGAGGTGTACCGGAGTGTCAGAGGTGTTCCAAGTAGTGTCAGAGGTGTCCCTGTGAGTGTCAGGAGTTGTACCTGGAGTGTCGGGAATCTGGGAGTGTCGGTCGTGTACCTGGGAGTGTCAGAGGCGTACCATGGAATGTCAGTGGAGTACCTGGCAGTGTCAGAGGTGTACCTGGGGTGTCAGAGGTTACCTGGGAGTGTCAGGGGTGTACCTGGGAGTGTCAGAGGGTGTGCCACGGGAGTGTCAGAGGTGTACCTGGGAGTGTCAGAGGTGTACCTGGGAGTGTCAGAGGTGTGCCCTGGGAGTGTCAAGAGTGTACCTGGGTGTCAGGAGGTGTACCTGGGAGTGTCAGAGGGTGTACCTGGGAGTGTCAGAGAGTGTACCTGGGAGTGTCAAGGTGTCCTAGGGTGTCAGAGGTGTACCTGGGGAGTGTCTGGGAGGTGTACCTGGGAGTGTCAAAGGGTACCTGGGAGTTGAGGGGTGTACAGGGGTGTCAGTGGAGTACCTGGGAGTGTCAGGGGTGTACCTGGAGTGTGTCAGAGCTGTACCTGGGAGTGTCAGAGGTGTATCTGGGAGTGTCGGACGTGTACCTGGGAGTGTCAGAGGTGTACCTGGGAATGTCAGTGGAGTACCTGGGGGTGTCAGAGGTGTACCTGGGAGTGTCAGAGGTGTACCTGGGAGTGTCAGAGGTGTACCTGGGAGTGTCAGAGGTGTACCTGGGAGTGTCAGAGGTGTACCTGGGAGTGTCAGCGGTGTACCTGGGAGTGTCAGAGGTGTACCTGGGAGTGTCGGAGGTGTACCTGGGAGTGTGAGAAGTGTTCCTGGGAGTGTCCGTGATGTACCTGGGAGTGTCAGAGGTGTACCTGAGAGTGTCGGAGATGTACCTGGGGTGTCAGAGGTGTACCTGGGAGTGTCGGAGGTGTACCTGGGAGTGTAAGGGAGTGTACCTGGGAGTGTCGGAGGAGGTGTACCTGGGAGTGTCGAGGTGTACCTGGGAGTGTCAGAGGTGTACCTGGGAGTGCCAGAGGTGTACCTGGGAGTGTCAGAGGTGTACTGGAAGTGTCAGAGGTGTACCTGAGAGTGTCGGAGGTGTACCTGGGGTGTCAGAGGTGTACCTGGGAGTGTCGGAGGTGTACCTGGGAGTGTAGAGATGTACCGGAGTGTCGGAGGTGTACCTGGGAGTGTCGGAGGTGTACCTGGCAGTGTCAGAGGTGTACCTGGGAGTGTCTGGGGTACCTGGGAGTGTCAGAGGGGCAGTGTCAGGGGTGTACCAGGGAGTGTCAGTGGAGTACCTGGGAGTGTCAGAGGTGTGACCTGGGAGTGTCAGAGGTGTGCCTGGGAGTGTCAGAGGTGCACTTGGGAGTGTCAGAGGTGCAGCAGGTGTCTGAGGAGGTGTACCTGGGAGTGTCTGAGGTGTACCTGGCAGTGTCTGAGGTGTACCTGGCAGTGTCTGAGGTGTGACCTGGCAGTGTCAGCGGTGTACCTGGGAGTTAGCGTGGTGTGTACCTGGGAGTGTTAGAGGTGTATCAGGGAGTGACAGATGAGTACCTAAAGTGTCAGAGGTGTACCTGGGAGTGTGAGAAGTGTACCTGGGGTGTCTGGGGTGTACCTGGGGTTTCAAAGGGGTACCTGGGAGGGTGGCAGGGTGTACCAGGGAGTGTCAGTGGTGTACCTGGGGTGTCAGAGGTGTACCTGGGAGTGTGTCAGAGGTGTGCCTGGGGTGTCAGAGGTGTACCTGGGAGTGTCGGAGTGCACCTGCGGTGTGAGGAACTGTACCTGAGAGTGTGTCTGAGGTGTACCTGGCAGTGTCAGCGGTGTACCTGAGAGTGTCGGAGGTGTACCTAGGTGTGTCAGAGGTGTACCTGGGGTGTCGGAGGTGTACCTGGGAGTGTGAAGTGTACCTGGGAGTGACGGAGGTGTTCCTGGGGTGTCGGAGGTGTACCTGGCAGTGTCAGCGGTGTACCTGGGAGTGTCAGAGGTGTACCAGGAATGCCAGTGGAGTACCTGCGAGTGTCAAAGGTGTACACGGGAGTGTCTGAGGTGTACCTGGGAGTGTCAGAGGTGTACCTGGGAGTGTCAGAGGTGTACTTGGGAGTGTCGGAGGTGTACCTGGGGTGTGGTAATTTCTGGGAGTGTCTGTGGTGTACCTGGGAGTGTCAGAGGTGTACCTGAGAGTGTCGGAGATGTACCTGGGGTGTCAGAGGTGTACCTGGGGTGTCGGAGGTGTACCTGGGGTGTAAGTGTACCTGGGTGTCGGAGGTGTACCTGGGAGTGTAAGTGTACCTGGGAGTGTCGGAGGTGTACCTGGGAGTGTCGGAGGTGTACCTGGCAGTGTCAGAGGTGTACCTGGGAGTGTCTGGGGTGTACCTGGGAGTGTCAGAGGTGTACTGGGTGTCAGGGGTGTACCAGGGAGTGTCAGTGGAGTACCTGGGGTGTCAGGGAGTGTACCTGGGGTGTCAGAGGTGTGCCTGGGGTGTCAGAGGTGCACTTGGGAGTGTCAGAGGTGCACCTTGGGTGTCTGAGGTGTACCTGGGAGTGTCTGAGGTGTACCTGGCAGTGTCGGAGGTGTGACCTGGGAGTGTCAGAGGTGTACCTGGGAGTGTCAGAGGTGTACCAGGGAGTGTCAGATGAGTACCTAGAAGTGTCAGAGGTGTACCTAGGAGTGTCAGAAGTGTACCTGGGAGTGTCTGGGGTGTACCTGGGAGTGTCGAGGTGTACCTGGGAGTGTAAGTGTACGCCTGGGAGTGTCAGGAGGTGTACCTGGGAGTGTAGAGGTGTACCTGGGAGTGTCGGAGGTGTACCTGGGAGTGTCAGAGGTGTGCAGAATTGTGAGGTGTACCTGGGAGTGTCAGAGGTGTACCTGGGAGTGTCAGGGGGTACCTGGGAGTGTCAGGAGGTGTACCTGGGAGTGTCAGAGGTGTACCTGGGAGTGTCAGAGGTGTACCTGAGTGTCGGAGGTGTACCTGGGAGTGTGACAGGTGTACCAGGGAGTGTCAGTGGTGTACCTGGGAGTGTCAGAGGTGTACCTGGGAGTGTCAGGGGGTACCTGGGAGTGTCAGAGGTGTACCTGGGAGTGTCAGAGGTGTACCTGGGAGTGTCAGAGGTGTACCTGGGAGTGTCAGAGGTGTACCTGGGAGTGTCAGAGGTGTGCCTGGGAGTGTCAGAGGTGCACTGGGAGTGTCAGAGGTGTACCTGGAGTGTCTGGGGTGTACCAGGGGTGTCGGAGGTGTACCTGGGAGGTGTCAGAGGTGTACCTGGGAGTGTCGGAGGTGTACCTGGGAGTGTAAGTGTACCTGGGAGTGTCGGAGGTGTACCTGGGAGTGTCGGAGGTGTGCCTGGGAGTGTGAGAAGTGTACCTGGGAGTGTCTGGAGGGTGTACCTGGGAGTGTCGAGGGGGTACCTGGGAGTGTCAGGGGTGTACCTGGGAGTGTCAGGAGAGCTGTACCTGGGAGTGTCAGAGGTGTACCTGGAGTGTCGGAGGTGTCACTGCAGAGTGTCAGGGTACCAGGGAATGTCAGTGGAGTACCTGGCAGTGTCAGGGTGTACCTGGGAGTGTCAGAGGTGTACCTGGGAGTGTCAGAGGTGTACCTGGGAGTGTCAGAGGTGTACCTGGGGTGTCAGAGGTGTACCTGGGTGTCAGCAGTGTACCTGGGAGTGTCAGAGGTGTACCTGGAGTGTCGGAGGTGTGCCTGGGAGTGTCAGAAGTGTACCTGGGAGTGTCGTGATGGCACCTGGGAGTGTGTCAGAGGTGTGCCTGGGAGTGTCAGAGGTGTACCTGGGAGTGTCAGAGGAGGTGTACCTGGGAGTGTCGGAGGTGTACCTGGGAGTGTCAGAGGCGGCACTGGGAGTATGGTGGGGAGCAAGGACTGGGGTGCAGGGGCACTTGGGAGTGTAAGGGGCAGAGTGTCGGGGTGTTGAGAGTGTCAGAGGCACTGGGTGAGTGTCCAGGGGTGTGCCTGGGGTGTAGGCGGGACCTGGAGTTTGGCTGGGGTGTCGGGGTGTCAGCTGGGGCCTGGGGTGTAGGGGCAGTACCAGGGAGTGAGCAGGGTGTCAGGCCTGAGAGGGGTGCGAAGCCGGGGGCTGGGGGTCAGGAGGTGCATAGGGACTTGGGTATGGGGTGTACCTGGGAGTGTCTGAGGTGTACCTGGGAGTGTCTGAGGTGTACCTGGGAGTGTCAGAGGTGTACCTGGCAGGTGTAGCAGGGTGTACCTGGGAGTGTCAGAGGTGTACCTGGGAGTGTTAGAGGTGT
>NW_024719550.1:0-12074 GCF_018991925.1 Homarus americanus
TGCCGCCTGCTTCACTACTACTACCATCATGAGGACCATAACTAACATCACCATCATTACCACCACCCTTACCACTACTACTACAACCACTATCTACACAACTACTCTACCACTACTACAACCACTATCTATACCACTACCTACCACCATTACAACCAGCACCATCTACACTACTACTGTACCTACTAATTACAACCACCACCTACCACTAGCTATAACCACTACTAACACCAGCATGGGCATCTTACCACAAGCTAACACCATAAGAAGCTTGTTTTGTCCTAAGCTCACGACACTTAGGTGGCTATTGTGTGTCCCAAGCTCACGACACTAAAGGGGCTGTTGTGTGTCCTAAGCTCAATTACACTAAAGGGCTGTTCTGTGTCCTAAGCTCAAGACACTAAAATTGTGTCCTAAGCTCACGACACTTAGGGCTGTGTGTCCTAAGCTCACGTACTAGGGTGTTGTGTGTCCTAAGCTTCACGGCACTTAGGGAGTTGTGTGTCCTAAGCCACGACACTAAAGGGCTGTGTGTCCTAAGCTCACGACACTAAAGGGTGTTGTGTGTCCTAAGCTTCACGACACTAAGCAGGGCTGTTGTGTGTCCCAAGCTTGCCGACACTAAGGGGTTGTGTGTCCCAAGCTCACGACACTAAAGGGCTGTGTGTCCTGCTCAGACACTAAAGGGCTGCTGTGTGTCCTAAGCGTGTCCTAAGCTCACGACACTAAAGGGCTGTGTGTGTCTAAGCTCAGACACATAGCTGTTTTTTATGTGTCCTAAGCCTGCAGTGACATTAAAGGGGTGTTGTGTGTCCTAAGCTCACGACACTAAAGGAAAGGGCTGTTGTGTTTCTTAAGCTCAGACACTAAGGGCTGTGTGTCCTAAGCTTCCCACGACACTAGGGCTGTGTGTCCCAAGCTCCGACACTAAAGTGTTGTGTGTCCTAAGCTCACGACACTAAAGGGGTGTGTGTCCAAGCTCACGACACTAGATGGTTGCTGTGTGTCCTAAGCTCACGACACTAAAGGGCTGTGTGTCCTAAGCTCACGACACTAGTTGGCTGGTGTGTCCTAAGCTCACGACACTAAGGGTTTTGTGTCCTAAGCTCACGACACTAAATGGTTGTTGTGTGTCCTAAGCTCACGACACTGGGGTTCCCAGCGACACTAAAGGGCTGTGTGTCCTAAGCTCACGACACTAAAGGGGTGCTAGTGTGTCCTAAGCTCGCGACACTAGTGTTGTGTGTCCCAAGCTCACGACACTAAAGGGCTGTTGTGTCCTAAGCTCACGACACTAGGAAGCTGTGTGTGTCCTAGTCTCACGACACTAAGGGCTGTGTGTCCTAAGCTCACGACACTAGGGGTGTTGTGTGTTCCGCTCAATGACAAAAGGGGTGTTTGTTGTGTGGGTGTGTGTTGGGGTGTGTGTTGTGTGGGTGTTGTGTGTCCTAAGCTCACGACACTAAAGGGCTGCTGTGTGTCCTAAGCTCACGACACTAAAGGGCTTGTGTGTCCTAAGCTCACGACACTAAAGGGCTGTTGTGTGTCCTAAGCTCAAGACAATTAAAAGGGTGCTGTGTGTCCAAGCTCCCGACACTAAGGGGTGTTGGTGTCCTGTTGGGTTGTTGGTGTCCTAAGCTCCTGACACTAAGGGCTGTGTGTCCTAAGCTCATGACACTATGGCTAGTGTCTAAGCTCACGACACTAGGGCTGTGTGTCCTAAGCTCACGACACTAAAGGGGTGTTGTGTGTCCTAAGCTCAGCGACACTAAGGGGTGTTGTGTGTCCTAAGCTCACGACACTAAAGGGTTGTGTGTCCTAAGCTCACGACACTAAAGGTTGTTGTGTGTCCTAAGCTCACGACACTAAAGGGTGTTGTGTGTCCTAAGCTCACACTAACAAAGGTTGTTGTGTCCTAAGCTCACGACACTAAAGGGCTGTGTGTCCAAGCTCACGACACTAGGGCTGTGCGTCCTAAGCCTGACACTGGGTGTTGTGTTAAGCCTGTGACACTAAAGGGCTGTGTGTCCTAAGCTCACGACACTAAAGGGGGTTGTTGTGTCCTAAGCTCACGACACTAGAGGCTGTGTGTTGTTGTGTTGTCCTAAGCTCACGACACTAAAGGGGTTCTTTGTGTGTCCTAAGCTCACGACACTGGTTGTTGTTGTGTGTTGTTGGTGTGTTGTGTAGTATTGGTGTCCTAAGCTCACGACACTAAAGAGGGCGTTGTGTGTCCTAAGCTCACGACACTAAAGGGGTGTTGTGGTCCTAAGCTCACGACACTAGCGTGTTGGTGGTGGGTGTCCTATGCTCACGACATAAAGGGTGTTGTGTCCTAAGCTCGACACTAAAAAAGAAATTGTTGTGTGTCCTAAAGCTCACGACACTAAAGGGCTGTTGTGTCTAAGCTCACGACACTAAGGGCTGTTGTATCCTAAGCTCACGACACTAAGGGCTGTTGTGTGTCCTAAGCTCCACGACACTAAAGGGCTGTTGTGTCCTAAGCTCCCTGACACTAAAAAGGAGCTGTTGTGTGTCCTAAGCTCCCACGACACTAAAAGGGGTGTTGTGTGTCCTAAACTCACGACACTAAAGGGCTGTTGTGTGTCTAAACTCCCGACACTAAGGGCTGTTGTGTGTCTAGCTCCACGACACTAAAAAGAGGCTGTTGTGTGTCCTAAGCTCACGACACTAAAGGGGTGTTGTGTGTCCTAAGCTCACGACACTAAAGGGGTGTTGTGTGTCCTAAGCTCACGACACTAAAGGGGTGTTGTGTGTCCTAAGCTCACGACACTAAAGGGCTGTTGTGTCCTAAGCTCACGACACTAAAGGGGTGTTGTGTGTCCTAAGCTCACGACACTAAAGGGGTGTTGTGTGTCCTAAGCTCACGACACTAAAGGGCTGTGTCCTAAGCTCACGACACTAAAGGGCTGTGTGTCCTATACTCTCTGGAGCTGTTCCCCGTAACCTCTGACCTCTAACAACCTTTTACAGTAAGTTCCCCTAGGATGACCAGCGGCTGTTAGTGCACAAATACATAAACAAGTACACTGAAACAAGTAAACAAATACATAAACAATTACACTGAATCAAGTAAACAAATACATAAATAAGTACACTGAAACAAGTAAACAAATACACTGAAACAAGTAAACAAATACATAAACAAATACACTGAAACAAGTAAACAAACACATAAACAAGTACACTGAACAAGTAAACAAATACATAAACAAATACACTAAAACAAGTAAACAAACACATAAACAAGTACACTGAAGAAGTAAACAAATACATAAACAAATACACTGAAACAAGTAAACAAATACATAAACAATTACACTGAATCAAGTAAACAAATACATAAATAAGTACACTGAAACAAGTAAACAAATACATAAACAAGTACACTGAATCAAGTAAACAAATACACTGAAACAAGTAAACAAATACATAAACAAGTACACTGAAGAAGTAAACAAATACATAAACAAATACACTGAAGAAGTAAACAAATACATAAACAAGTACACTGAAACAAGTAAACAAATACATAAACAAGTACACTGAAACAAGTAAACAAATACATAAACAAGTACACTGAAACAAGTAAACAAATAAGAATTTTACACCTACGTTAACCTATAAGAATCAACAGATAATAATCGATAATGATAAACAAATCACCAAATATAAAGTGTTGTCATGACTATAGGACCCGTGCCAGATACACTACCACCTGTACACACTTATTATTACGGTGATACCTCTAGTTAATGGACGATATGAAGGGGGAAAGTTCGTTATATTAAGGGTCCGTTAGAGGTGAAAGATCCATATACTGTTGTTATGAGTTGGGGATTTAGAATATAATTAAAAGTCTACCCAGATCCCAACAGGTAACAACAATAATAAAAACAAAGACAATCGGACTATAAAAGGTAGACAATGGATGCGAGTTTTTGTTGTGTATAAAAAGTACCATAAATCCCTTAACAAAATATTCAGCTATCTATAATTGACCCTTAACCATACTTAACCTAAACATTAACAGTATATACATATTAATACAACATACGATAATTTGAAGCAAGTGGACGTGGGGAGGCAATACAAGATTACAAATACTTAAGTGAGGAGCTAAGATGGCTGACGAGCAAGGATGAGTATTGTAGAAGACGGTAGGTAGTCACTGTGCCGTAGGTTTCAGGATAGGTGATCCTGTGGTCGCTTCCCAGGAGCCAAGTGCTTCCTCGAATTGGAGCTCACAGAAGACTTGGAGGAAGTGACGCAACAACCAGGATATGGAGAAGGGAAACCCGAGTGGTAACTAAGACGAGTCATACTCGTGTCTCATCCTAGATGGCGTTGCTCGTGGTGCTGGGTAGGTAGATCAAGACAATCGGTGGAGGGTTCGTAACACTGTATTGTACGGAGAGAAAACCGTTATATGGATGGTTTCCTGTACGTTAGTTTCCACTGTATATTTCATTAACTCCTGAAGCATATTCTTTTCTTGCTGGGATTAGCTCACCCAGGCACAGGTCACTGACCCACATGCAGGGCCTGGGGGCGAAAATATAATAATAATAATAATAATAATAATAATAATAATAATAATAATAATAATAATAATAATAATAATAATAATAAATAAATAAATACAATAATGAAAATCAATAGTGAGAAACGATATATATATATATATATATATATATATATATATATATATATATATATATATATATATATATATATATATATATATATATATATTATTGTTGTCAATAGTAAGGGAAACAATTGAGACCCTGCAATTGTGTGTAAATGAGGCAGAAAGTCAGATCAGCAACCTGGGACTTGGTCACAATTTTCGTGATGCCATATGACAGCAGGGTCTACCATTAGACAATACATTATGCTCAATATCTTCTGCAAGCTGCCTACTACCTACCACAAAAATAACAAAGGCAAGACAGGATCACAGGTCATTTAGTAGTGTTCACAGTTTGTAACTCAGTCAAATATGTTCGACATTCACTGAAACCCGACGTTAGCCAATGGTTTAATCCTTTGAGTCCTGAAGGGTTAAATAATTGTCCTTAAAGGGTAAAATCGTTATCGTCAAAGGTTAAATCATCGTCGTCAAAAGTTTAAACCATAATCTGCAAAGGGTTAAACCATAGTCATCAAAGGGTCAAACCACAATCATCAAAGGGTTAAACCATAGTTGTCAAAGGTCAAACCACAATCATCAAAGGGTCAAACCATAGTCGTCAACGGTTAAAACCATAGTCGTCAAAGGGTCAAACCATAGTCGTCAACGGGTCAAACCATAGTCGTCAACGGTTAAACCATAGTCGTCAAAGGGTCAAACCATAGTCGTCAACGGTTAAACCATAGTCGTCAAAGGGTCAAACCATAATCATCAAGGTCAAACCATAGTCGTCAAAGAGTTAAGCTTAGCAAAGGGTTCAAACCATAGTCGTCAACAGGTTAAACCATAGTCGTCAAAGAGTTAAGCTTTAGTTGTCAAAGGGTCAAACCATAGTCGTCAAAGAGTTAAGCTTTAGTTGTCAAAGGGTTTAAGTTACTTTGTTTTTGCGGCACATCCGGCTTTTGTTAAACCACCAATGTATGTAATAAGTCATTTATGTCCAATGTATATTTTCAGCCTTCGGGCTGCAGAATTTTCAATAAACCTTTATTATTATTATTTATTATTTTATTATTATTAGAAAAGGTAAAGGAACATACAGTGAACATACAGATTAATGTAGGTGTTGAACAGCAACTCGTAGTGTAGTAACCCCTCCCAGATGGTGTTAGGAGGAACTCACGTGGTGTAGTAGTTCCCAGATGTTGTTATGAGGGACCTGGCGTGGTAGTAATTGAGGACCTGGCGTGGTGTAGTAATTCCCTCACAGATGGTGTTATGAGGGGCCTCACGTGGTGTAGTAATTCCCTCACGGATGGTGTTATGAGGGACCTTACGTGGTGTAGTAATTACCTCACAGATGGTGTTATGAGGGACCTCACGTGGTGTAGTAATTACCTCACAGATGGTGTTATGAGGGGCCTCACGTGGTGTAGTAACTCCCTCACAAATGGTGTTATGAGGGACCTCACGTGGTGTAGTAATTCCCTCACAGATGGTGTTATGAGGGACATGTGGTGTAGTAATTCCCTCACATATGGTGTTATGAGGGACATGTGGTGTAGTAATTCCCTCACATATGGTGTTATGAGGGACATGTGGTGTAGTAATTACCTCACAGATGGTGTTATGAGGGCCTCACGTGGTGTAGTAATTCCCCCTCACGGATGGTGTTATAGAGGCCTCACGTGGTGTAGTAATTACCTCACAGATGGTGTTATGAGGGACCTCACGTGGTGTAGTAATTACCTCACAGATGGTGTTATGAGGGGGCTCACGTGGTGTAATAACTCCCTCACAGATGGTGTTATGAGGGGCCTGACGTGGTGCAGTAATTCCCTCACAGATGGTGTTATGAGGGACCTCACGTGGTGTAGTAAATCCCTCACAGATGGTGTGATGGGACTTGACGTGGTGTAGTAATTCCCTCACATATGGTGTTATGAGGGACATGTGGTGTAGTAATTCCCTCACAGATGGTGTTATATGAGTGAGGTTTGGTCCCAGGCCTTCCTATTGTAGACGGATTAACACATCGGTGGTTGTTGTTGGGTCTCGCGGGGGCCGTTATCACTGGATACCTGGGACCTCACTGTGTGAAGGTTAACTTGGGTACGACTGTTACTGTTGAGTTGTTCTCACCGACTTAAGCACTGTTCACCACTGTTCACCTCTGTTTAACACTGGTTCCTTTCCTTTCATAAATGAAATTGTAACTTCTGGCGACAACTTGTTGATATTCCGATAGGGAGGAGGTTTCAGGGGAGGGGGTTGGGATGGGCCAACTTAACAGTTGACCTGGCTGCTCCAAGAGGAGCGCCAGGTACGTCGTGACCCTTCTGTGGTCAAGGATGTAGTGTGTGTGTGTGTGTGTGTGTGTGTGTATGTATGAGAGAGAGAGAGAGAGAGAGAGAGAGAGAGAGAGAGAGAGAGAGAGAGAGACTTAAGACAATTTCTCAAGTGTAATATTCTCAACAAAGTCTTAAGGGGAGTTTAATGTAGCGTCATCCCAAGGCAGGAGTGTCTAGTTAACTGGGGCCCAGGAAGTTGTTAGGGACAGGAGAGGAGGAAGGGCGGGGGGGTGAGATCCAGGTCTATTGTAGCTATTCCGGAAGACCTTTGTGGGTGGTGGATAGCGTTCAC
This sequence comes from Homarus americanus, assembly GCF_018991925.1. Classification (NCBI taxonomy): domain Eukaryota; kingdom Metazoa; phylum Arthropoda; class Malacostraca; order Decapoda; family Nephropidae; genus Homarus; species Homarus americanus. The sequence goes on from NW_024719550.1 coordinate 7,301, forward strand.
GGGTCTAAATAATTTCACTACAGTCATTTGAAGTTTGTAGATAGTTGGGGTTATTCTCTTGATGTTTCTTTGACTTTCTTTTTTTTTCATTTTCTCTCTCTCTCTCTCTCTCTCTCTCTCTCTCTCTCTCTCTCTCTCTCTCTCTCTCTTTATATATATATGTGTGTGTGTGTGTGTGTGTGTGTGTGTGTGTGTATGTAATAATAATAATAATAAAGGGTTTATTAATAGAGTTGCAGCCGGTGTGTGTGTGTGTGTGTGTGTGTGTGTGTGACCCCTTACACTAAGAACCAGACGAACCATAGACTATAAACATGGCTTGCAAAACAACACAGAACCAGGAACCAACTAGTGTAAATTATCTTGTTCAGGGAGAGCCAACCAGGGAGTGTGTGTCATTGAATTACAGTTTGACGATAGGAGACATAACTTGTAGAGACCCGATGCATGTAACACTTCCATGGTTAGGTTAGGTTTAGGTTGGGTTGGGCTGGGTTGGGCTGGGCTGGGTTGGGCTGGGCTGGGTTGGGTTGGGTTGGGTTGGGTTGGGTTGGGTTGGGATGGGTTAGGTTGGGTTGGGTTGGGTTGGGTTGGGTTGGGTTGGGTTGGGATGGGTTAGGTTGGGTTGGGTTGGGTTGGGTTGGGTTGTGTAATCACACAACAACACAATAACAATCAACACACATCACACACAACAAACAACAACAAGCACAACAACAAGAACCACATCAACAACTCAACAACAACGACAACAGGTCAACACAACAACAAGCACACACAATAACAAACGTAAATCATCAACAATAATAACAACAACAATCAACAACAGGCTTGGCTGGTTGGCTGGTCTGGGTTGGGTTGGGTTGGGTTGGGTTGGTTGGGATGGGTTAGGTTGGGTTGGGTTGGGTTGGAATGGGGTTTGGGTTGGGATGGGTTGGAGTTAGGTTGGGTTGGGTTGGGTTGGAGTTGGGTTGGGTTGGGTTGCTGGGTTGGATTTGGGTTAGGTTGGGTTGTGATGGGTTGGGTTGGGTTGGGATGGGATGGGTTAGGTTAGGTTGGGTTGGGTTGGGTTGGGTTGGGTTGGGTTGGGATAGGTTAGGTTGGGTTGGGTTGGGTTGGGTTGGTTGGTTGGGTTAGGTTAGGTTAGTTCAGGTAAGGTTTATGAAGGTTTCCAAGTTCTGTACCAAAGTGAAGTTAAAGTCTTGTGAGTAATAAATATTCTGAAACTGAAGCGTGATTTACTGAAGCTCTTGACATATATCCTTATAGCACGGAAGTAATAGTCTGTGTGTGTGCGCGCGTAGGTACACGCGGACCAGAAATCTGCGTCATGTTTGTATTTTCATTTCCAAATATATTCTTCTAGACGGTTGATGCTATTTCTCCCTAAGGCAAGGTTAAAATATGCAGACCGATCAAATAGTGGAGCAGCAGGAGGGTGAGGGCAAGGAAAGAGGGAGAGAGGTTAGAGGAAGGAAAGATGGAGCGAGAGAGAGAAAAAAAAGAGGGAGAAGGAGAGAGAGAGAGAGAGAGAGAGAGAGAGAGTGTGTGTAAGGAAAGGAGAACTGTTGGTAGGAGTGGAAGGGAGACAGTAAAACCTGGAGAGAGAAGGGGAAGGAAGGGACAGTGCCAGTAGAGGATAGAAGGAACAGTGCCAGTAGAGGATGGGACAGTGCCAGAAACGGATGAATAGGCAGTGCTAGTTGAGGATGGAAGGGGCAGTGCCAGTAGATGATGAAAGGGACAGTGCTAGTAGAGGATGGAAGGGACAGTGCCAGTAGATGATGAAAAGGACAGTGCCAGTAGAGGATGGAAGGGACAGTAGGGTGCCAGAATTAGTAGTGGGGAAGGAAGAAAAAGTACAAGAAGAAAAAGGAGGAGGAGGAGGAGGAGGAGGAGGAGGAGAGAGCATAGGAAGAATTAGAAATCGGAGGAGGAAGGAGAAGACTGGTCTGGAGAGGGGCGTCCACCTCCTGAAGGGGGAATAAAGGACTTCCTCCACAACCTTATAGAGAGAAAAGATTCGTCAGTAAAACTCTTGAGACCTTTATCCGGATCTCTGAACTCCTCCCCCCGCCCCCCCCAGGCCCTCCACCGACCACACGAGTTAAAGATAGTTCCAGTGTTGGTATTTTCTTTCTTTCTTTTTGTCTATTTTCTCTTTCTTCATTTTCTTTCTTTCTCTCTTTCTTTTTCGCTGTCTATTTTCCAGTCTCTCTCTTTTTCTTTCCTTTCCTTTTTCTCTCGATATTCCCCCCTACCCCCCTCTCCCCCCTCCCCCCTCCCCCCTCTCTCTGTCCATACCCCCCATCTCACTCTCCCTCCCTCCCACCCTCCTTCCCTCCCTCCTCCACACCCCCTTCTCCCCATCCCTTCCTTCCCCCTCAGTTAGATACCAGCAGTTCGTCTCTATATCTTCATAAGGCTTAATGGACCCATCTTTTAAGGCGACTCTCTCAGGGTACAACTAATTTCTGAACTCGAATTTTAACACGAATTTTAAGGTTAGGTTTAGGTGTGGTTTTGGTTTAGTTTAGGTGTGGCCTATCCTCTCATTCTCAACATTTCCTCTTCCTCCCCTTTACCCTATCTCCTTCATCCGCCCCTTACCATGCCTCTCCTCCAGCCTCAATCACTCTCCCTCATCCCACTCTCCCTCCCCGCCTCCTTCCCTCCCTCCTCCACCCCCCTTCTCCTCCCTTCCTCGGTTAGATACCAGCCAGTTCGTCTCTATATCTTCCACTTAAGGCTTAATGGACCCCATCTTTTAAGCGACTCTCTCGAGGTAACTATTTCTGAACTCCAGTGCAACGAATTTTAGAGTTAGGTTTGGGGTGTGGTTTTGGTTTAGTTGGAGTGTGGGTTTGGTTTGGTTTAGGCCAACCAATTTTGGTTTAGTTGGGGTGTGGGTTTGGTTTGGTTAAATTATTAGTTTTAGTTTTGGTTTAGGTGTGGTTTTAGTTTGGATTTAGGTTGGTTTTGGTTGGTTTGAGGTGTGGGTTTGGTTTGGTTTAGGTGTGGTTTGGTTTAGTTTGGGTGTGGTTTTGGTTTGGTTTTAATTGTGGTTTTGGTTTAGTTTGGGTGGTTTTGAGTTTGGTTTAGGTGTGGTTTGTTTGGTTTGGGTGTGGTTTGGTTTTAGTTTAGGTGTATTGGTTTGGTTTGGTTTTAAGTGTGGGTTTGGTTTGGACTGGGTGTGGTTTGGTTTGGTTTGGTGGTTTTGGTTTGGTTTAGGTGTGGTTTTGGTTTGGTTTGGGTTGTGGTTTGGTTTGGTTTTAGGTGTGGTTTTGGTTTGGTTTTGGGTGTGGTTTGTTGGTTAGGTGTGGTTTTTAGTTTGGTTTGAGTGTGGGTTTGGTTTGGTTTGAAGTGTGGGTTTGGTTTGGTTTGAGTATTGGTTTGGTTGGTTTGAAGTATTGGTTTGGTTTAATTTGGGTGTGGTTTTGGTTTGGTTTAGGTGTGGTTTGGTTTTGGTTTAGGTGGTTTGGTTTAGTTTGGGTGTTGGTTTGGTTTGGTTTAGGTGTTGGGTTTGGTTTGGTTTAGGTGTGGTTTGGTTTTGGTTTAGGTGTGGTTTTGGTTTGGTTTGGGTTGTGGTTTGGTTTGGTTTAGGTGTGGGTTTGGTTTGGTTTAGGTGTGGTTTTAGTTTGGTTTAGGTGTGGGTTTGGTTTGGTTTTAGGTGTGGTTTTTGGTTTGGTTTTAGGTGTGGTTTTTGGTTTGGTTTGAAGGTGTGGTTTGGTTTAGTTTGATTGTGGTTTGGTTTGGTTTGGGTGTGGTTTTGGTTTTGGTTTTGGTGTGGTTTTGGTTTGGTTTTGGGTATTGGTTTTGGTTTGGTTTTAGGTGTTGGGTTTGGTTTGGTTTAGGTGTGGTTTTGGTTTTGGTTTAGGTGTGGTTTTGGTTTAGTTTAAGTGTGGTTTTGGTTTGGTTTTAGGTGTGGGTTTGGTTTGGTTTAGGTGTGGTTTGGTTTGGTTTAGGTGTGGGTTTACGTTTGGTTTAGGTGTGGTTTAGTTTGGTTTGGTTTGGTTTGGTGGGATATTCGAATGTAGTTAAGTTTATTTTTGGTTTATATTCACGTTATGGTTGGTTTAGTTGAGTTAGTAAAACGAGGAAAAAAAGAGTATTATATATTAGAATGGAGACTTTATTGAAGGAAAAATTTCTGGAAAATGTAAAAAAAAAGAAAGATAAAGTAGGAGATGAAATATAGAACAAAATGATAAATATAAAAAAAAAATGAAGAAGAAAAAAAGTGAATATTAAATAAAAAATTATAAACTTAGGAGAAAAATAGGAAACAGAGATGGGGAGAAAAAAGAACCGTGCATATATCCCCACCTCCTTGACATAAACCACACACACACACACACACACACACACACACACACACACACACACACACACACACACACACAAATCATCCTATCAACAAGCCTTGACATGACCATTTATTAGTCGTTGCGTAGAGACGATGGCCAAGCAACGATCTAATTCCATTAAAAACCAACAACAACAACAACAACAATAATATCCAAAATAAAAATCATGTAAAATCCATTAGCCAGTATAGAGGCAGTATATGGATTACAATATATCCTCAGAAACACGAAACAAATAATAAACCCAGATGAAAAATGAAAAATAATGATTAAGAGGGCAGTTTTAATCATAGTGCAATGTTGCCACCTAAGAACATAGAGTTATGGATTACCAATTGGTTTGGTGAGTAAGTTCTGATCCCATTGTTGTGATATTTGTACCCCCTCTTGTGTCTTGCCGGGCCAAC
>NW_024719551.1:0-18628 GCF_018991925.1 Homarus americanus
ACTCTAAGAATTTCCTGAGACACATAGGTTGTAATATATGCTGATGATATGCTTTACAGTGTAAGGTATAAGAAAACATGCAAGAAGCTTCAGATACGTGTTGCGCACTTTGTAGAATGGGCCTTATAATAGCAATGAAAAACTAATATCAGGTCAGAAATTATGAACGAGGGATATATTTTAGAAAGGATTAAAGGCTAAGAAAGTTGATGTTTACAACCATGGGATGTACAGTCTCGTTCAAGATTCTCCGAACACTGCTGAAGACAGCTGGCAACTCAAGGCTGTTTGTTTACTATACTGCGTAGTATAATATAATACAAAACAAAAGCAACCATTAATTAAGCAACAGGGGAACAAAGTAACCAATCACCGATAACCTTTTACATTCATTCATATTTTTACGACGTACTATAGTAAGCAAACGGCCTTGAGTTGCTAGCTGTCTCCAGCAGTGTTCGAAGAATCTTGAACGAGACTGTACAATCAAAGATAAAAAGTCGTGTCGCGGTTTTATCCGGAGATTAAATATAACTCCATGAAACATTACGAGAGCCATACCAAGGCAGAGCGCATCAAATTTAGCCCTTGCATATGTTTTCAACAAATTGCACATGACTTTTGTCTTTCATTGTACACACAGTAAAAAATATCGAGCAGGGGGTTCTGCTGACTCCGTAATGATCACACATTACCTGATGTGCCCGGCAGGGTTGATATGCGTGCCTGTAAGGCAAAGGTTTCCTACCTGTGGTAGGGCCATATAGTTACGTCCCACAGGACTGGCATAATATCATCAACACCATTACTTTAATTATCTTACAGGCACTATATACCAAGCCACCCAATATACAGGACACAGTCACTATCCCTCGTCCGTGGTGTCATATTTTTTCGCACAATCCGTGCGGTATTTTTACTGTGTGTACACCCTCCCATTTCCACCTGCTGCAGTCAGCGTTGTCATTCCTAGTCTCCAAGAGTCATGAACCACGGGAATATGAACCCTCGTCCGCAGCATTCCTCGTGACATGTAGTGGAAACCTGGGGCCGGGATGAGAGGGAGGTGACAGGCTAGTTAGGGGTGAGGAGGGCAGGAGTGTAAGGTGGCAACCGGGATAGGAAGACAGGTAAAACGTCTTCAGCTACAACCCAATATTTATTAAGCAAACTATCAATGCATAATAAACAGAATAATGTGGTATCGGAAATTGGTAAGTCTGCACCTGTTACTGGTGTGCTTAATTACATATTCATATTGCTGACCAAATGTTGTGAGACAATATATAAGCCAAAATAATGCTTCCTCCTATCCTACCCTCTCCCCTTACACTCAAGTCCATCAGCCGTGTTCTGTTCCTCGAGGGTCATTCCTCCTTCGCAAAAATGTGTGGAACTGTCACCAGCCCGAAGGGCATACAGTATATTTTTTTTTTCCGATGGGTTGATTTCTTCTCACAATGAGTAACAGATACATATGATTACGGCTATAAAGAATGTAATATTAATGTAGTGTAACAATACAGTAATCCGAAATCAGCCAAGCACATATAAAATAACACACAACTATGATTGCGAAGCAGTTCCGCTTTTGGTGGATGTTTTTATTATTACTGCTTACAACAACACGAACACAGCTTCAGTGGTTTATATATTCTTTCTACTGAACTATAGCACTCGTATTCAAGTAATGTTTGCACATATACTCTTGTTAGATTTGGCCAACCTGGGACATGTGTGTCGTTGCAAGAACATGTTGTATGCTACTTTATCCGCGTAGGGACTCAATGATTTGCTGGTATGGACGAGGTTATGCATGATGGTCGCTAGTCAACATATTCTAAAGTGCTGAAATAGGTAAACAATAAAATCAGCAGGGCCGACTGAATATTGCCAAAGACTAGGAGACATTAAGTTTTACTTTTAATTAAGATGCTATTATTGACGATGGGAGATATTCCACTGGGTATTTCTATGCTCACCTCCATTCGACCTAATGAAGATATCTGTAATTTATCAGCTAATATCTCGTTCGATGTCTATATGATTCATCATGAGAGCTAAAGTTGACATGTTAACACTTTGTTACAAACCTTATGCAAAAACATAATCACATACACTCATTAAAAAGGCGAGCAGTGCACAATTTTGTCAACACAATTACAAAATGTTCCAATGAAGTCGTCATGCTAGTTCACAATTATTGGTTAGTGAATCTACACATTCCAGCCATGAAGGCTCACTCACTCCTGACGTCCACATGGACAGGCGGCGGACTCGGTTAATCTTACGGAGTCGGGTCATCGCCCTGCGAGACAGCGGCCTTACAGGTAGTTTAAGGGCCAATGCTCTCCACTTAGGTGTCTCTCCTAGGACTGTTTCCAAGTGGATACAGAGAAACTGCTGAATGGCAGCTTCTAACGCTTGTATCGGATTCAAATCATAAGGCAAACACATACAAGATAACTTTTCAATAATATAATTACTACAAAGGAATAAATACATAAGCTGTTACAAATGTGCATAAAAAAACCTATTCGCATTTACAACCAGAACTTCACTAGTCTTTTACTCTCCAATTCTTAATAATTTATCGTTTCGTATGAAAATACCAAATAACCAAATTTCACAGGGTTCCTGCAAGCAAGGAGCGCCTCATCGATCAACACCTGTGAGGCTTTCCTTCGCTCGCCAGTATATTGGCGAGTGGTTAGACTTTTGGTCAAAAGTGGTCTTCTCTGATGAGAAGACCTTCGCTTCCACCAATCATATCCAGATACATTTGAGGAGGCGAAATAACACGGGGTATGGTTATTGTTACCGCCAATGAGAAGAACCAGGAAATATTTAAGTTTCTGCGGAGTCGTACAGCTCCGCTACACGACCATAAAGGACTGCACAGGGAGACAGCGACCGTTATGTTCACCCAAGATCTGAGCAAAGGAGCAATGCATAGTCAGTCGGGTCAAGCAATATGTGGGTTAAGGTGCAGGAAGACGACGACGCTTGACAATCAAGCACGCCCCGGGTCGTCCTGCCGGTGGTGAACGTCAGTGTAAAGGGAACCGGAAGCCGGTCGGGAATGACGATCAGGACAAGGGTGTTCCTTGACTCTGGTAGAGACAGATCATTCTGTACTCAAAATTTAGCAAACAAGATGGGCGTGAGAGGCGAGAAGGTGCGACTATCCATTGGAAAGCTGAGGTACAAATCGACCCAGTGGGCTGCCGAGGCTGATCTGGAGGCCCGCAGTATTGGCCAGAGAAGGGTGCATATGCTCCATCTGCCAAAGGTCCTAATCATCGAAGAGTTCCCAGCAATGCTGCAAAAAGCACTTCAGAGGGGTTCCAGCGCCCGAACAAGACTGCTCAGTGGAATTGCTAATTGGTCAAGACGTTCCGCACGCATTAGTACCTTTGGAGGTCAGAGTAGGAGGTGACAGATCTCCTTTCGCTGTACGAACGCGCCTAGGCTGGACGGTGAACGGACCCGTGGGCTACCAAATGGCGCCTCACGCTACAGAATGCCTGACGATACGGAGCAACGAAGTTCCTGTGACGCGCTTGGAGAAGCAGGTCAGACGCCTTTGGGAGTTAAAAGACGACCACTCTACAAGCGATGGCACCAAGGTGGGAAACCACTAACAATTCCCAATGCCATTTAGGAAGGAAGACCCGGACCTCCCAACAACCAAGCCATGGCTGAATAGCGACTGAAGAGCTTAAGGGGAAGACTGATGAAGAATACAAGGCTTTATCAGCACTACACAGAAGAGATGAAATGCTTGTTGTGCAAGGACTACGCCGAATTGGTTCCCGCATCCCAGCTCACTGAAAACCCAGGACAAACATGGTACCTTCCACATCATTCTGTGTTGAATCCCAAGAAGCCAGACAAATTACGCATCGTCTTTGATTGTGCCACTGTGTATGCCAACACGTCGTTGAACAGTGAAGTTCTACAAGGACCAGACCTCAACAACAAAATGTTAGGCGTCCTGATACGATTTCGCCAGGGAAAGACGGCAATCATGGCAGATATTGAAGCCATGTTCCACCAAATTAGAGTCACACCTGAACATCGGGACGTCATGAGGTTTTTGTGGTGGGACAGTGAAGACTTGACTCAAGCTCCACGCTCGTATAGAATGAAGGTTCATCTCTTTGGAGAGGTGTGGAGCCCGTCGTGCGCAGTATACGACTTAAGACGCACCTTCTCTGATCATAGTACTGAGTTTCCTGCGACTGTCGCCAGGGCGGAATGCAACTTCTACGTCAATGATTTATTTCTACCACTTGACTCTTCGAGTGAAGCTACGGAAATGTCACAGCACCTACGACATTGTTCAAAAGGGGAGACTTTCGCCTCACGAAATGGGCAAGTAATCGCAAGGAAGAGATAAGTTGGCATAAAGGAACTCAACCTGAGCCAACAGCTTCTACCGGTGGAACGAGCCTTAGGAGTCACATAGGACTTGGAGAACGATCAGTTTGCTGTCGAAATTCAAGTCCAAAGTAAGCCAGCCACAAAAAGAGGACTTCTGAGCTTTGTCAGCTCAGTCTATGACCCTCTTGGCTTAATAGCTCCGTTCCTCATTAAAGCAAAACTGTTGTTCCAAGATGAATGCAGACGAAGAAAAGGATGGAACGAACCATTACTGGAGCAGAGGAAGTTAGCTCCCCTCAAACAACATACTATTTCCCGACTAGAGCTGTGTGCAGCTGTCTTAGCCGTCAATGCTGACAAGATGATAAGGCAAGAACTGGAGTTGAAAGTCGAAGGGTCGGTTTTTTAGACGGACAACATGTTGGTTCTCCAATACATCGGAAACACCAGTCATCGGTTTCACACATTTGTGGCGAACAGAATGGCTGTTATACAGGAGCTCTCAGAGATAAATCAATGGAGGCATGTAAGCACGTCACTAAACCCAGCGAATAATGCAACACGTGGACTCTCTGTGGAGCAAATGGCCGACGGCGGCCGGTGGATGCAAGGACCAGACTGTTTACGTAAGGGAGAGGAACACTGGCCAGAGAGGTTAAAACTAACCATGGACTTGAGTGGGGACGTGGAGGTATAACGGAACGTAGCCGTCTTGATGTCTAGTGGTGCGACCACGGCACCCGGACAGGGGGTGCAAGCACTGTGGGCAAGGTATTCATCGTGGCCTCGTCTACTGAAAGGAGTGGCATGGCTGAGGAGGTTTGTTAAATGGCTAAAAGAAGGAAAAGACCAACGGCGAGATATGCAAAGGGGATTACACGTAGCGGAGTTAGAGAGGGCAAGAGTTGTCATTTTACGCGCAGTGCAAGAGGAATGGTATCAGGACGACATAAAGGCGATGGCAGGGAATGGATAAAGGAAACAGAATGGAATCTACAGACTAGAGCCATTCCTAGACGAGGAGGGACTCATCAGAGTAGGCGGACGGATAAGGAAGTCAACATCCCATATTGCTTCCATATCGGCTTCATGTCAATGACATCATAGTGCGGGATGTACATGAGAATCAGGCCGGACATTCCGGGAGAGAACACACCCTAGCGTGCTTACAGCAGAAATTTTGGATTCCCAGGGTACGAAGAATACTTAACAAAACCACCAGGCACTGCGTGGTATGTCGCCGGAACAACTGGAAGCCCACACAACAACGTCCTGCTGACTTACCGGTTGACCGTGTTACTCCAGCTAAACCTCCGTTTACTTACACAGGGACGGACTGCTTCGTACCATTCAACTTTAAGCAAGGACGAAAACGACTTTGGAGATCGGGTTCACGTGCCTCACAACCCGTGCCATACATCTTGAAGTCCTCGCCTCGCTCGACGCTGGCGCATTCATCAACGCCATAGTAAGATTTTCATCACGACGAGGCACACCAGAACGAATAAGATAGGACAACGGGACTAACATGGTCGGTGCAGACAAGGAACTGAGAACAGCTGTACGGATCTGGGAGAGTGAATAACGCATTTGGGAAACCCTCCTAAGGAAACAGATAGAATGGGTCTTCAGCCCACCCACAACGTCACACATGGGGGGCTTATGGGAACGTCAGATACGGACGGTGAGGAAGGTTCTCCGGGCGATCGTGGGAACACAAGTATTGGGCGACGAACGCCTGCAGACGCTCTTCTGCGAAGTGGAAGCAGTGGTGAACGAGCGGCCTATTACTCTGGTGTCGGAATACGTCAACGATCTGGAGGCAATTAAGCCCAACCAACTCATGGGCCCGGGATCGAAACGTGATCTGTCCTTAGGTGGCCTTCGAACTGAAGTATTTTATCGCAGACGATGGAAACATGCCCAGTTTCTAGCGGACCAGTTCTGGAAACGTTGGATGAAGCAATACCTGCTTCTGCTGCGCAGTCGCCAAACACAGCTCACTCCACGACGAAACTTTAAACTCAACGACATGGTCATTGTCGCTGGAGAGCACACACATAGAAATCAATGGCCCTTAGGCAGGATAAATGAGGTAAATCCAGATTATGATGGACTTGTACGTCGCGTCAAGGTAAAGAATGTACGCGGTGCGATGGTGCGCCCTGTAGTAAAACTTTATCATTTGGAGGAACTTCACTTACAGTCAACTGATGTGGTACCGATATGTATGTTGGATTTATAAGTGTCGACATTCGACTTTGCTGCTTCTTGAGCGTGTGCGCTCAACAGGGGGAGTGTTACCGCTAATGAGGAGAACCAGGAAATATTTTAATTTCTGTGATTACTGGGTAGCGAGGTTAGTAGGTAGGCTGTATCAGAACAGTGAGGCGAAGGGCTTGGCGGGTGTTGATATGATGAAGACGCTGATTGTTTTTGTCTGTCAAAATAAACCAAATGCCATACACCCGTCACCCTGCTCGGAGGGCTCAGAACACGCTTTGAAGCCGTACAGGGAACACCCTACTCCTCTAAGACCCGAAAATACCTAAGTCTGTTTACGGAACATTAGTGCATACATGAGATACTACCAGCATATTATTGTGTCAATTACATTATGTTAAGGGATGCTCTTAATATCCCACTCTAGTTGTATTATCGTGTTAAGTTCATTAGGTTATATCAAATGTTTACTGATGTAATAATTGTCTTTGACAGGTTTGACCGAATTATATTATCGAGTCATCGTATCTGGGTCCACTTATCCCGTGATTGCATGGTTGCCTTAAGGGCGATTACAGTCATACTGAAACCAATTAATAGTGTATAGGCTAAGAATGCTAGAATGCTTTTTGTCTATTAATCAGCCTTAAGGATAAGTGTAAGCGTAAGCCATTAATCAGTTTAAACGTAAGCATGAAATTGGTGTCATTAACCTACATATTGAAGTGATAACCGTGGTAACATTATGAGATGTTCTAATTACCACCATGCTATTGTACTATTCCAGATGATACTAAATGTTTACATAATACTTCCTTGAGATAAATGTATAGTATATATCAGGTGCCTCAAAGAGAGCTCAGGTTCTCAACTGGCTTAGCCATGTTAATATTGTTATTATTATCCACTCTGTATCTGTATTTTTCTGGCTAAATAAACTGTTTCAATTCAATTCAATTCAATTCTCTTTTTTTCGCCTCCCAGGCCCCGTTGTAGGTCGATGACCCATGCCCGGGTGGGCTATCCCCCGTAAAAATTACTTGTGTAACAGAAACTCTCTCCCGTTGACCGACAGAACTCAGATGGTACAACAGCCAACTTTAATCCTGTGGTAAAGGAGTAAACGAGTACACTTGTGACAAGCACAGCGTCATACACAAATAGTCCCCAAATATGGCCTAGCAGAGATAGAATTAGTCACATATAAAGATGATGAAGAAGGAAGATGCGGTAACAAATGACGACTTAACAACAAAAGGAGATAGACGTAATGCTGATGTGTGTTAAGCAGCTCCTCGGTGGCAATATAATGCCAATAATATTTCACAAATTTATGTTCTACCTTGAAGAGGCGATCGACTGTCTATAGTCAGAGAAACAATGTATGTACTCTCATATAATCGCTTATGCCTCAATGTAGATCCCACTATGTACTGTACACTGAAGCTCAGCCCCTGACTTCGCCATCCAAGTGCAGCGCGGCGACGCCGCCAATGGTGCCCGACGCCTCGATTCGGAATTTTCTCATAATTTAATAGGCGCTATTCCCAGGCTCTAATGCACCCTAAGGGTCGGTCGTGGGCATTAGACTACGTCAGGAGCCGGCTGAGGTGACGTTGCAAGGCATTGCACCCCAGTCCTTGCAGTCAACCCGAAGCAGTCTATAGACCTATGGCGTACCGCAGCGTTCCTCCCAGGGACCATGATGCGTCGCAAGGCAGAGCATACAGCGGTAACAACTTAATAAACTTAGACATAATCTAATATCGCGACCCTAACCCCAGTCTGTTACTTTACATCCGTTATTATTAACAAACCTAACATTATAAGACTTATGCCGTCATCACTGATTGTGAATTAATCTTAACTTAAATTGTGAAATCATACTTTTAAGGATCAAACATGATCAGAGCTTTAAATAATGTTTTTTTTTTTTTCAAGTATGTTTGTGTACGTATAAGCCGAGTTTCACCACGGGTAGTATGCCCCGTTACGACGCATCATGCACCTCACTTAACCATAACATAATGCAACTTGATCAGGTTCTCACGCAACATGACTTTATAAGCTACTGTAATATATAACTCTCCAGCGGTTATTTCCTGGCCATCTCGAGGGTGTTGTCACGGTCAGTCATGCTGGGGTGGCGGTCAACCGTGGAGGGTGGGCGGTCAAGCGGTCACCCCACCACCATCCTCCCCACCATTACTACCCTTGCAACAAAAAATAAACAAATATTTTGTCTAACAATATCCACGAAAATTTTATTTGACTCACCATCCTTTCATTAAAATTATAATTTCAGAGAATTCGATCATATTTATCTCTATATACAGGAGGTGTCTCATACAAAAAAAAATATGAAAAGGTGATAAACAGAGAAATTAAGAAATTGGAACGTACAAGCGTTGCCATCATCGTTCACCTGGGCAACTGAATGAGAGTGAATCACTACCTCTACATTCTAGACTTTCATTGTGTATTCTACCATTGCTGCGTCATTGTACCCTAAGTTTCGTCCGTAGAGAATGGGTATTCAGGCAGTAAGAACGAAAGCAAATGAGCGCGGGGGTAAAATTATGGGTGGAAGCGTCACAGTGAAAGATTTTTGGCCTGCACCCGCCCTCGGACGCACCTGTCGCGCTGTTGTTGATCCTCATTGCTGTAGTTTCCCACTGTCATCATTATATAATTTCTTGTTGCTGCTGCTGCTGCTGCTGCTCTTACGAAGGATCTCTGACATAAATTATTGTCAATTACATTAATGATAATTCCTTATTCTGTTTACCACTTGTTTTGTCGTTTTTTTTTTCATGCATGTTTTCTTTCAGCTGAACACATCAGTGCAGGCATGATCCAATTGCCTGACACAAGGCCACGTCAACCATTTACATATCTGAATAAAAGCGTTCCACTCATGTTTTGTAGCAATTGGTATATCTCATTTAGTCTATATAGCATGCGGACTTCAAATATGCCTAAATATAGAAGTTAACTCCTTCACAGGTCATTTTTTTTTAAAAGATTCGATCACCTAAAACATTAAAACAGACAAATAAGTAAAAATATTAATGGATAAGTTTTCCCGAATTAAACTTGTTGCAGTTACAGTAATACACTTTATACCACCAATTCTGCAGTATTCACATACAAATTTAAAAATTCTGCAGCAGAATGTATAGCAAGTAATACATTAAGTTAACAAGTTCGCTCGTATTTTAGGTTAGAAATGGGGAGCATATTAAGAAGGTGACTAAACTGTACAAGTTTTCCACAAGTCTTTAAACAGATACAAACCACGGAGAGTCCAGCCCGCGCTATCATGGTTTGAAGTTCTTGTAGTAGTGTGTACAATCCAACCCACCACCTCGGGAGACTAGAGTAAAAACGAACAATAATATTAAATTAATTCATTAATAATTGAAAAATTACTGTTTTAAACACTTAAAGCTACCCTGAATATTTGAGTTCTCAATATATTCCAAAATTTCCTCCTGTTAAATTTATTCAGGGATAAGAAGTTTATAAGCCTGACAACCTCAGAAATATTACATTTCTTGAAGGAGCTTTGAAACCTCACGACTAAGTCATTTCAGCATATTTTCAAGAACCTTGTAAACTCATCTCAACCAACAAGTAAGCCTTAAGAGATTAAAAGTGGGATATCGATAACTGATCCTATCAATTTACTTACGATGAGAAACCATGACGAGACAGAGTGAGTTACACCCGGAGCACACACACACACACACACACACACACACACACATGCAGGTGCAACACGGCCAAGGGAGTCGTCCTTATTATCAGGCTCAGACTTGTGACCTTGACTCAGCTGTTCTGTATCTTGAGATTCATATTTTACCTACATTTCTAACTTGTTATCATAGGTAGTTACTTAAGAATAGTGATGCCGATAATAATGTGATAGAAATGTCAGTAAAGTGATGACGGTGACCGACATTACCACCGTGGGAAAATATAGTCAAGGGCGTTACCGTACACCACCTAGTGATTTGCACACACACACACACACACACACACACACACACACACACACACACACACACACATGCACACAAACATATATACAAATGATGATGGTTGCCCCTCGTGTTCCAGGATGACCGGCTCTAGGGCTTCCTAGGCGAAAATTTGCTTAAGGTGTAGAAACTGTCACCAAGACAACAAACACGTCCTAAGGTAACAAGTTGCATGACGCAGTGTCAAGGAATAATCCCTGAAGATTGGACAACTCGCCAACTACACTGGCTAACCATTGCCCAGGAACACAATTTGCAAATGGATTAACATACAGGCTTCCAATTACTACTGGGTAAGCAGAGGCAGGTGAGGTAAATGGCGTCAAGAAACGTGCCCATAATTACACCCTGCACAAGAATCGAACTAGGGACCACTCACTTGAGAGACAAGCATTCTGACCATTACATCACACACACACTGCCACTCACATGCATACCTGGTATGCATTGTATAATCTTGACTGTCACAGTTTACCCTCCCTGACGTGGGTAACCACCTTCCGTCAGGGAGGATTTTTTGTTCTTACCCGTACTATACGGAGCTCGTGGTCAATAGTAATACCAAGGTGCACAACTCCACAACTTTAGAATACGTGTAATATATGTGTAAACACAGACACCCACAGGCAGACCCGGTTTCGTGGTCAATAGTAATTCCTTGGGACAGATGTGTAAAGATTCAGGTCTCGTAACTGCTTCCGGTTTGCAGCTGTGAGTGGAGCAGACAGACATATACACAGGAACAGACGCGTCCCTTTATTATCATTATTATTATATCAAGACTTTGCCAAGGCTTTCGACATCGTGCCCCTTGAATGTATTCGGGGAAGTGTCCTAGAGTAGATCAGAGACTTTCTCCGCAACCGTAAACAGTGTGTGGTGATTAATGGCACAAAATCGGGCCACGACAACGTTTCGAAATGCAAAAGGATTACAGTATAGGTCGTACCAAACAGTGTGAAGGCGCATCACATGTCGCAACTGGATGAAAAACCTGATTGTGCACGTTGACAACTGAAATTCCCGGACCATTATGAGATGAGGGTAAATCTTATTAAGATGAGCGTTCACATGCCTAGACCGTCCCTCATAACGCTCTTCAAAAGTTATGTACTCTCCTGTTTGAAATGCTACCACCCAGTCTAGTCGTTCCTCGTTCCTCGAATACGCTGGATAGCTTCAAACATAGGTTGGATGGATATATAAGCGATAGGGGTTGGGTATTAACGGGACTGCCCAGTATGGGTCAATAGGCCCGCTGCAATTTCTTCCATGCTTATGTTCTTATATGCTAGAGCAGTGGTCCCCAACCAGTAGTCCGCGGGCACCCGCAGAACCATATTATGGAGCCCGCAAAGGTTAATTAGAAAATGTTAAAATATTGGGGATTCTTTATGAGAATGAAAATAATTAAAATATGTAATACCTTGATAGGAATTTAGTGAGAGATGGAAGGGAACTGCCGATTGTCCCGAGTCTGTCGTGTACAGGACGTGTGTTTTTACCCCAGACCCGACCCAGAAAGAGAGAGAGAGAGAGAGAGAAAACCAGCCTGATAACTTTATATATATGAGGGTGTTTTTCTTGAATGTAGATCCAAAGTTTTGGCGCCCACCACTATGTTTTCAATGACAAATGTGGCCCAGAGCCTACAAAAGGTTGGGGACCACTGTGCTAGACTGTCGGTTGATTGAAAATGTCCAAAGGAGGGCCATTAGGCTGGTGCCAGCACTCCAGCACCATCGGCATTCCGAGATGCCTGCACCTGCAATTGCACAGCTTATTACTATATACGGACAAGGAGTGACTTAATAGAAGTCTATTAACCCCTCAGCCGAGTGTCCATACTTGGAAATCGCGAATGCCCGCCCCACTGTCGTTCACAGCTTAAGGTTAAAGACCTCACAAGCTCAGATAATTATCCTGGCAAAAATTCTTTGAGTGAAAGTAGTGAACTCTTGGAACAATCTACCAGAGAGTGCTGTGACGGTACCGAGTTTGAACTCATTCAAGACCAGATTCAACCAACACTGGCGCAAGTATAGATATATCACTTGCCAACAGCGCGTAACATGAAACGTGACCGATCGCCGAAGCTGCTCTGGTCAGTTGGGGAGAAGATAAAGCAAAGTAAGGTGCATTTTTATCTTGACTTCGTATCTGTAATTGTGTTATTGCGATCGACCAAAGACAAAAAGAAAATCAAGATAAAGCCAAGGTTCCTTGACTCAAGTCCATGTACGTGCATCAGTGAGGGAAAATAATGAGACACATTGAAAACTAACACCCTCGCTTGGAAAGAACATCGATGGTCGGTCAGTCATGTGAGATGGGCCTAAAACTGACTAACGTAGATGACTATAATGACGTAACACAGGTGATGACTTAAGCAGATGGTGCCTAATATAACCAGAATCAAGGTCACTTCTCTTCATAATATAATTTATTTCAGAATGATCATCGGTGATTCATAATATATTTTTTTTAACCTCTCCTTATGGCGACTATTTCTTTAATTAATTATTCTAACCTTTATTCTATTCCTTCTTATAGTATATTAGATATTGTAAATATCGCGACCACGACCATGATTATAACAACCACGACCATGATTATAACAACCACGACCATGATTATAACAACCACGACCTAATTATAACAACCACGAATATGATTATGACAACCACGACCATGATTATAACAAACCACGACCGTGATTATAACAACCACGACCATGATTATAACAACCATGACTATGATCTTAACTACGACAATGATTATAACAACCACGACTATAATTATAACAACCACGACGATGATTATAACACCCACGAAGATGATTATAACAACGACGACCATGATTATCACAACGACGACCATGATTATAACAACCACGACTATAATTATAACAACCACGACGATGATTATAACACCCACGAAGATGATTATAACAACGACGACCATGATTATCACAACGACGACCATGATTATAACAACCACGACTATAATTATAACAACCATGACGATCTTAACTACGACAATGATTATAACAACCACGACCATGATTATAACAACCGACGACCATGATTATAACAACCACGACCATATTTATAACAACCACGACGATGATTATAACACCACGACCATGATTATAACAACACGACTATGTTCATAACCACGACAATGATTATAACAACCACGACTATGATTATAACAACCACGACCATAATTATAACAACCACGACTATGATTGTAACAACCACGACCATGATTATAACACCCACCACCATTATTATAACAACCACAAATATGATTATAACAACCACGACCATGATTATAACAACCACGACTATGATTATAACAACCACAACTATGATTATAACACCCACGACCATGATTATAACAACCACAACTATGATTACAATACCCACGACCATGATTATAACAACCACGACTATGATTATAACAACCACGACTATGATTATAACAACCACAACTATGATTATAACATCCACGACCATGATTATAACAACCACGATTATGATTATAACAACCACAACTATGATTATAACATCCACGACCATGATTATAACAACCACGACTATGATTATAACACCCACGACCATGATTATAACAACCACGACTATGATTATAACAACCACGACCATGATTATAACATCCACGACCATGATTATAACAACCACGACTATGATTATAACACCCACGACCATGATTATAACAACCACGACTATGATTATAACAACCACGACCATGATTATCTCATATACTATAGGAATAGCCGTGTGCCTGTGTGTGTGTCTGTTATGGGCAGCCGAAACAGCACAATCGTTTTCATCAAACTTGTGAAAAGTCGCAAAAAAATTGTAGAGTGGAACAAACCTGGTCCCATGTTAGAAGTTTCCTTTAGGAAAGCATAAATAACCATTTTATTTACGCTGGAAAACGATGCTGTACGCCGCCAGCTCAGGCGGTTGCCGCGCCAAGCACGAGTGTTCGAACCAGGCTTTGTAAACTGTACCACCGACTCGCCACCGGGCACGAAGTGCCCAAAATCACTTATATATATATATATATATATATATATATATATATATATATATATATATATATATATATATATATATATATATATATATATATATATATATATATATTTCATTAGCCCAATAAAGCACGCTAACTTATAATATCAACACCTCACCCGCCAGGAATCGAACCCACGGCCCACGAGCCCGGTCACAGTCATGGTTCGAATCCTGGCGGGTTGAGGTGTTTATATATATATATATATATCTCTCTCTCTCTCTCTCTCTCTCTCTATATATATATATATATATATATATATATATATATATATATATATTTCCTATTAGCCCAATAGCACGCTAACTTACATAATATCAACACTAATTCCCGCCAGAATCGAACTATATATATATATATATATATATATATATATATATATATATATATATATATATATATATATATATATATATATATATATATATATATATATATATATATATGTAATATTCAGAAATTTCAGAGTAAGTTCAAATGCCCCGCCATGAGTGATACTGAGCGTTCAAGGTCATCTGAGGGGAGGGAGCGCTGCCTGCTCGTAGCGAGAGATTGCGGAACTAGGCCTATATGATATTAAATGTGATTTACCGAATTAATAATGATGCGATTCATGAAGTTTAGGGACTATTATTGAATTTGAAATTATTATAGATCGCTTAGCAGTCTGAATAATGTTACGGGTGTCCCAAGGAGTTATTAGTTAGGCGGTAAATATATCACGTAGGACCAAGCTAACGCCGTGGGGAGACGCGACGCTGGCTAGGCCCAGTCCCGGAGAGCATTCACACAGACAAGACGTTCCGCGCGTCCATCAGAAATAGTCACGTGGCCTAGTCACCTGTGCTGCACTATTGCAGTATAACAAGTAAGTCTCATTCGATCTCAGACAGGGTTAGATAGGGCAGTGATAAAGTAAACTAGAGCTAACAGTGAGTTCATTTCAGGGTTTCCGTCAGAACCCACTTGATTGGAGTTGATTGGAGTTGACTGGAGTTGACCGGAGTTGACTGCGAGAGATTGACTGCCGTTGATGATTGAGGGTGGCGATTGTCGCCATTGGACCGACCAGTGTAGGCCTGTCACTGTTTAGCGGGGTAGCAAAGGATCTCTTGAGTGAACGAGTGCTCCCGACAACTAAAACGACACGGGACCAGGATCAGCAGTGGGTGATCAGTTCTTACCACTCCGGTGCACAACCCCACATGTCCCGAGCAGCTAGTGAAACCCTCGAGCTAACGAGAAGCTAAAGTTTCTCTCAACTGCACAAGGTCTGATTGGCTCACTCTCTTCCTGCCCATGGACGCACTGGGAGTACACTGAGGCTATCTGAGTATATTAATGGTCACACACTGAGACCGTGAGTCTAGGACTCTAGGAGATACCTAGAGGAACATTTTATCTTCCTTATCACGGGTGTAGTTAACACCATTCCTCAGACTGATATTATCTTGACGTGTGTAGTTTAATATTTCTTAAATAATTTTGATAGTAGTGTTTTTTTGAATGTTTGTGCCATTAAGTGGAACCAGAGTGATACTGTGATTTGATTCTTTTAATGCCTCTAATTCTTCATAATTCTGATCTCAGGTATAACCTTGTTCCCCAGAGCAGTGGTTAGGTTAGGTTAGGAAGTGTACACTTGTTGGGGTGCTATAATTTTGTTGAGTGATATTATTTTGCTGAAAGCCCTTAGGGCCTATTCATTGTAGAGTATTTAATTTCTTATCTTTTATTACCATTCCTCAGTGACTGATATTATTTTGTTGAAGACCCTTAAGGCCTATTCATTGTGGAGTATTTAATTTCTTATTTTTAGTACCATTTCCTAAGTGACTGATATTATTTTGTGAAAGCCCTTAAGGCCTGTTCATATGTGCAATTAACATTTCTTAATACTTTAAATTTATTGTTGCCTGTGTTTCTAATAATTTCTATGTCATGTATAACTTTTATTCCCCAGAGTAGTGGTTAAAGTTTAAGTTAAGAGGTGCGCATATTGGTGTACCATTATTTGATTGTGTTTGTAGTGTTGGAGGGAATATAAGTGTCTAAATTTTACAGTGTGTCTCATTCATCCCAGTCACAGACGCTATCCTTCCACGGGTCACGGACAGTTCATTTTGTGTAGTAGATTTAAGTGTTCTTTTGCTGGTTCGGGATTTTTCTCAAAGGGGCGCTTCCACTGCCATTACCATCTATTAATTTTTAATAAACCCCAAGTCAGGTGAGAAATTAAAGTCCAGTAAATTCCGACCGGTTACATATATATATATATATATATATATATATATATATATATATATATATATATATACATATATATATATACATATATATATATTTCATAAAATCCAATAAAAACGTGACAAGATAAATCTGATAAAATCACACGGGAAAATGGAAACAACGGAGTACCTTAGCTTTCGTCTTTATTCAAGACATCTTCAGAGGCAACTAGATTACATGGACAGAGAGAGGCTTAAATATACAGGGTGACCAAAAAACATGAGGTCAGGTCATAATGATGACATCCACTAATCCCCACACCAACACAACTGTAGAGGAGCTTAAGAGAAGGGTGGTGACGTGACTAGACAGGTCAGGTCAGAAAAAAGGGACCCACAAAATAACTGTCATACATCAAGATCAAAGGTTTTCAAAGCAGTTTTAACCTTGGGCCACTGACAAATAAATTTATGTAACATATTATCAGTTTTGAACTGACCATCACTAAGGTTTATTGATTTTAATTCCTTAATCAAACTAGCTTCAACCAGAAGTCTTTCTGTGACACAAGATGATTTGAATACTTCTAAGTTTTTTTCCCAAGCAATGGGTGATTATTATTCCTAACATGAACTAAACGGGCAATCAAGCTTCAGACGCAGTTCTGATATTATACTTATATTGTTTGACTTCCTGAGCCGCAGCAAGCTTTTCCCTGTCTGACCTACATAATTACAATTACATTGGCTACATGGAATACAATAAACACTTCCATTTACATTCAAACTTGGGCTATTCCTTATTAACATATTGGTAATGGTTGAGTCATACTTGAAAACAACAGTAATATTTAGAAGCTTGAGGGACCGAACTAAAGGGACAAATTCATCACGATAGGGCAGAGTCAAAATATTCTTAAGTGTAGGAACTTGTCTGGTTACAGAGGAATGAAAGGATTTTTTAGCCCTTTTAAAGCAACGATCAACAAACACAGAAGGGTACCCAAGTTTCTGTGCAATAGAACGAATGTGTTTAAATTCGTCGTCAATAAATTCAGAGTCACAAATACGCAGACATCGTAGGAACATAGCAGAAAAACTGACATTTTGGTAGACTCAAGGTGATTCGATAAAAAGTGAATGAAACTGTCTACCTGTGGCTAGTTTGATTAAGGAATTAAAATCAATAAACCTTAGTGATGGTCAGTTCAAAACTGATAATATGTTACATAAATTTATTTGTCAGTCGGCGTTAAAACTGCTTTGAAAACCCTTTGATCTTGATGTATGACAGTTATTTTGTGGGTCCCTTTTTCTGACCTGACCTGTCTAGTCACGTCACCACTTCTCTTAAGCCTCCTCACGGTTGTGTTGGTGGGGGATTAGTGGATGTCATCATTATGACCTGACCTCATGTTTTAGGTCACCCTGTATATTTAAGCCTCTCTGTCCATGTAATCTAGTTGCCTCTGAAGATGTCTTGAATAAAGACGAAAGCTAAGGTACTCTGCTGTTTCATTTTCCGTGTGATTTTATATATATATATATATATATATATATATATATATATATATATATATATATATATATATATATATATATATATATATATATATATATATATATATATATATATATATATAT
>NW_024719552.1:0-37500 GCF_018991925.1 Homarus americanus
TGATATAGCCCGTTCAGTTGCATGTGCTGAGTCATCATACTCAACGGCTTACCTCTGGCCAGGGCACGTCACCGGGCTGCCCGAAGCACCGCCTACTCCTTAAATACTATACTGCCAACTCCTGGGTAGTCGGTCTGCCAGCCAGTGGAGAATGTTCAAAAGACCTCACTCAGGCCTTCCCAAAAAATGCGGCTATCTTCTTCCTGGAAACCTGGCGGTCGACCAACCTGTAAAAATGGAGATCATTACTCAAATGGTACCCTAACATTTGGAACAACCTGACCAGGAGAATAGAACGGACGTCCGACGACGTCAAGGCACTGCAACAACCGCCTGGCCCACAACACCTTGCCCCACGCGCAACTCTGAGTCTCCATTAGACTACACGGTCACAGGAAGTAGCATCAACTCTCGTCGGCATTAATCCTCACCTTTCACAACTACAACACAGAGTGCTATCTCACATAATTAAATATAGATGTAATAATGTAATTATTAACCTCGTAACCCAGCAAAAGACAACATTTTGAAACACAGTGAAAAGCATGAAACCAACAACAACATAACCAAAACAACCTAATCTACAGCAACTCTATGTGTGTGTGAAGTGATAGACTTCTACTCCTAATGCATACACACTATCCCACACAGCCACACAGCATACAGTACTTCATATATTCACAAAAACGCACACAAAATACAACACAAATCACGATAAAAACAAAAAAGAAAAAAATACACGAGAAATAAGTGAAGTGGACCACAAACAATATTGAATTGCCCCAGATTATCAAGACAAAGCTCGGCAAATAAGAAAGTTTTCTTTTAATTTCGTTCCTCCTTACTTATACCACACACGCGGAAAAACAATTCAAATTTGAGGACCAAACCCAGTATCCGAAATGACAAGTGCAATTGGAATGCTGGAACAGGGAAAATATAGAAAACAATAAAAACTGGAATAGAAAATAGGAGAAGAAAATATCGGCAAACCAATAAAAATAAAAACAAAAGAAAATCAGGGAAGAAAATAAAAGAAAGAAAAATTATATTTAAAATTGGTGAAAATAATACAATCTATAAAATTGAAAATAAAACCCCAAAAATAAAAAGTAGAAATTTCCTTTATAAAATAAAATTATAAATTGGGTATAAATTGAAGAAAAATTTTGGTGTTTCAGTTCCAATTACATCTCTTTGTTATATAAATGTGGTGCCACAGTGACATGAAATTGATCATAATGTCGCCTCACACACGAGGATCACTCAAATTATTTGAGGAGGTGGTCGTGACCAAGGATGGAGATATCAGATTAGAATTTATGACTTTGAAACTTTGGGTTCTAAGGAAAAGATGTTTAGAGAATATTTAGGGGTCTAGGGAATTTTTAGGTTTTTGAAAATTTTTGGGGTTCAAAGAAATTTCCAGGGTTCAGGATTTTAGAAACTGTTGTCAAGGATTTTTTATAAGTGAAATTTTGGGATTTATATGAAAATTTGATTTTTTATGATTGAATTTTTGAAAAAAAATATTGAAAATTAAAATATTCGTCATCAATTCATATCAAATCTACTATCTATCTATCTATCCTATCTATCATCATCTATCTGTCTATCTATCTATCTATCATCATCTGTCTACATCTGTCTATCTGTATCTATCTATCTATCTATCTATCTATCTATCTATCTATCTATCTATCTATCTGTGATGTGCAATTTAATTATGACCTTAACCAGATGAATTAGTATTTACTTAAAAATAAATTAAGTGTTTTATCGTGTTCAAAATAGTTTTTTTTTTTTTTTTTTTTTTTTTTTTTTTTTTTTTTTTTTTTTTTTTTTTTTTTTTTTTTTTTTTTTTTTTTTTTTTTTTTTTTTTTTTTTTTTTTTTTTTTTTTTTTTTTTTTTTTTTTTTTTTTTTTTTTTTTTTTTTTTTTTTTTTTTTTTTTTTTTTTTTTTTTTTTTTTTTTTTTTTTTTTTTTTTTTTTTTTTTTTTTTTTTTTTTTTTTTTTTTTTTTTTTTTTTTTTTTTTTTTTTTTTTTTTTTTTTTTTTTTTTTTTTTTTTTTTTTTTTTTTTTTTTTTTTTTTTTTTTTTTTTTTTTTTTTTTTTTTTTTTTTTTTTTTTTTTTTTTTTTTTTTTTTTTTTTTTTTTTTTTTTTTTTTTTTTTTTTTTTTTTTTTTTTTTTTTTTTTTTTTTTTTTTTTTTTTTTTTTTTTTTTTTTTTTTTTTTTTTTTTTTTTTTTTTTTTTTTTTTTTTTTTTTTTTTTTTTTTTTTTTTTTTTTTTTTTTTTTTTTTTTTTTTTTTTTTTTTTTTTTTTTTTTTTTTTTTTTTTTTTTTTTTTTTTTTTTTTTTTTTTTTTTTTTTTTTTTTTTTTTTTTTTTTTTTTTTTTTTTTTTTTTTTTTTTTTTTTTTTTTTTTTTTTTTTTTTTTTTTTTTTTTTTTTTTTTTTTTTTTTTTTTTTTTTTTTTTTTTTTTTTTTTTTTTTTTTTTTTTTTTTTTTTTTTTTTTTTTTTTTTTTTTTTTTTTTTTTTTTTTTTTTTTTTTTTTTTTTTTTTTTTTTTTTTTTTTTTTTTTTTTTTTTTTTTTTTTTTTTTTTTTTTTTTTTTTTTTTTTTTTTTTTTTTTTTTTTTTTTTTTTTTTTTTTTTTTTTTTTTTTTTTTTTTTTTTTTTTTTTTTTTTTTTTTTTTTTTTTTTTTTTTTTTTTTTTTTTTTTTTTTTTTTTTTTTTGATGGTATTCGTTTTGTTGATGTGAAATGGGTGGCAGAAATAAAGGAGTTAGATTGGCTGAACTCCCAAACTGAAGAGCTCGTCAGGTGAATCTATTATGGGCTATGAAATTCAGTTCCTATTTTTAGGTGTAGTTGAAGGTTGATTTCATTGAATACAGGTCCCTCATATGCATGTAAAACGGCTCGACAAAACAAACACACAAACACACACACACACCAAATGGGGTTTTAAATTGGGTCATCCCCCTCCTCCCTCTTACTCTACAGACAATTACAGTGTGTTTAGTAATTTAAATTAGAGCGCAATAGAATGGTTGCTAGTGCCCACACTCACACCCACACACTCACCCCACATCACATCTACTCTCACATTAAAATTTTGAGAAAGGGGAGAGTGCTAAATGAGGGAAATTGAATTATGGGACAAAATTCAAAAAATAACAATAACAAGAACAAAAGTATAACACAGATTTATCATACATCTGAACAAATACATTAGCTAATATACAAAAACACAAGTTCCCATGCTTTCCATTATTAATTCACATCTCCACGGGTGAGTACAGACTAAGGAGTAATGCCACAAAGGTTAATATATACAGTAGAGAGAGTGAGATCAGGTCCAAACCGCAGCAGGTGTCACTATATTCCTCCTTAAAACATAATAATATGTTACAGGACCAGGGAATCTAATACAGTTAATTCATATGGGAGGTAAAAAGACCAAACATTGAAGTCAATTGTCAGAGAGAACATTATAGAATCTGATCACATTAAACATACCAAATATAACATAATTTAAGGAAATACAAATTACAAAATTGGACAATTTTGTGATTATAAAATTTGTGTCAATTGAAAGAGTTGGGTCCCTAACAAGTAGGAGGAAGCGCGTCTCCCATACTTTACAATAAGGCCTCGACTAACACCCATCTAGTACCAAACGCCTAAGAAAAATAACAGTTTCATCTTTAAAGTTACACTGTGATAGAAAATGATATTTAACAAAACCGCGACATACAGTATATACTTATGACTAAAAATTTTCCTTTTGGTTTTATTTCTAACAGCATTAATTATAATTAATGTACAAAATAAACAATAACTCATTTATGATATATATATCTTCATATAATTTATCTAAATATCTTTCTCGTCAAAAAACGGTCATTCAACGATTATAAATAAACTCATTTAGAAATACATCATACTTCAGAGACGAAATCGAACAGACTGCAACAGCCAATAAGCTTTAACTCTTCGAGGAGGCGGCAACTCTTCTCACTGAAAAACACACTTAACTGACCAAAAGCGCACTACGGGATCTACTTCAAAGCTTTAAAGACGCTTGCTCTAAATACTTCACGGTCACTACCTTATGACATGAATTTGGAAACCTGCTGTGCCTAGGGACTTGATCTCACTCCAAACTGTAGTAATATTTGCCTTGTCAAAATTACTCCATAAGTCTGTACTACGCCTGAAGATGTGAATTACAATAAAGCCTTGGGACCTTCATTTTTTCCATGTGGCGAATACTCACATATACATAAATCACGCGCACCTACAGTGATTTTTTGCGAATATATGCAGTATATTCTTTACATACATACGAAGGATGACCGGCATGGTTGTTGATCGCAAAGCAGTCTCAAACACAACCCACACAAGTTAAGAGTTGCATGACCCAGTCTTAAGGAATTGTCCAGAAGACCGGACACCTTTCGACTGCACAGGCTAACCATTACTCAGAACACGACCTCGGAACACGATCCACCAAATCTAACATCCAGGTTCCCCAGTACTGCTGGGTGAACCAGAAACTTTCCCATAGTTTCACCCTACGAGGATCGAACCAAACCCTAACTTTTGAAGAGCGAGCATGCTAACCATTATACCACAAATTAACCACAGACATAGATTAAAAAATATAATTTATGCTTACATCAGTTTAATCCAATTTTGATGGTCATTTTTTGCCACCATCTTTATAATAACCACGAAGTGAAGTCAGACAAGTTCTCTATATCTCCAGTTAAGAGAAAAATAACTTCAGTTCACATCGGACTGAACAACATGACACAGATACCACTGGTCCTGCCCAATGCTGATGCCCAGAAGTTGCCCAGCCACTCTCCCCCTCACCCCCTCCTCTCCACCCCACCCCCCTCCTCTCCCCACCACTCTCCATCCCTAGCTGACACTCTTGTCCACCTTTCCATCTTTTTCTCTCCTCTATCGCTCTTCTTCTCTCTACCTTTCCTCCCCCTTCTTTACTCTCTCCTCCTCTCTCTCCCCCTCCCTCCCCACCCCTCCCCTACCTCCCCCTCACCTACCCCTCCCCTCCCCACACCCCACCCCTCCCCTCCCCTCCCCACCTCCCCCCCCCTCCCACCACCCCTCCACCCCCCACCCCTCCCACCTCCCCTCACCCCTCACCCCCCCAACACCCCTCCCCTCCCTCCCCACCTCCCCTACACCCCTCCCACCTCCCCCCTCCCCACCTCCCCCCCCCACCCCTACCCCCACACCTCCCACCCCACCCCTCACCTCCCCACCCCTCCCCCACCCCCCCCCTCCCACCCCCCACCTCCCCACCTCACCTCCCCACCCCTCCCACCCCTACACCCTCCCTTCCTCCCCCAGAGCAGTGATAGTAGTGTTGATATTAATTATCAGTCTAGTGTTGCCTTGTTCACTTTGTCCTAATAGCTCCCTATTCCCTAATAGAGCCCCAGTCATGCAACCCATTAATACTGGATCCTAAATGGCAAAAAAATATATATATGAGTCATTCATAACCTCCTCCCTCATCCCTCCTTCCCTCACCCCCTCCTTCCTCACCCCTCCTTCCTCCCTCACCCCTCCTTCCTCACCCTCCTTCCTCCCCACCCCTCCTTCCCTCACTCTCCCCTTCCTCACCCTCCTTCCCTCACCCCTCCTCCTTCCTCATCACCTCCCTCTTTCCTCAATACCCTCCTTCCTCACCACCTCCTTCCTTCCTCACCCTCCTTCTTCCTCACTCCTTCCTTCCTCACACCTTCCTCACCCTCCTTCCCTCACCCTCCTCCTCCCTCACCCCTCCTTCCCCTCACCCTCCTTCCCCTCACCCTCCTTCCCTCACCCTCCTTCCTCACCCTCCTTCCCCTCACCCTCCTTCCCTCACCCTCCTTCCCTCAACACCCCTCCTTCCTCCTTCACTACATCCACAACTTCTATCTCTTCCTCACACTTCTACCCTCTCTCTCCCTTACACCGCCTTTCCTCCCATTAAAACCTCCCTCCCTCACGCCTCCCTCACGCCTCACGCCTCCTCATACCTCCCTTATGTTTTCATACTTTCTTTTACGTTTTCATACTTTACGTTTTCTTTACATCTTTCCTTTACGTTTCTTTACGTTTCTTTACATTTCTTTCATACTTTTCATGTTTTCTCATATTCTTTCTTTACATTTTCATGCTTTCATATTTTACGTTTTCATGTTTTCTTTATACTTTCATGTTTTCATGTGTTTCTTTCATGTTTTTATGCTTCTTCTTTTACGTTTTTTTATGTTTCTTTATATACTCTTTCTTCTCTTGTGTTTCTTCTTTTTACGTTTTCTTTATACTTCTTCTTTATGTTTTCTTTTACGTTTTCTTTTTACATTTCTTCTTTACAAGCTTTTCTTTCATTTTTCTTACATTTTTCTTTATGTTTTCTTTTTACGTTTTCTTTTTATGTTTTCTTTTACTTTTCTTTTTACATTTCTTCATATGCTTTTACATGCTTTTCATACTTTTCTTTTATGTTTTATATGTTTTCTTTTTACGTTTCTTTCTTTTTTATTAAGCTTTCTTTACTTTTCATACTTCTTTCTTCTTATGTTTTTATGTTTTCTTTTTATATATTTCTTTTTTACGTTTTATATATTTCTTTTTATGTCCCTCACACCTCCCTCACACCTCCTTTACCCACACCGTGTGTGTATGTATAACAAAACACACTAATATAAGCACAACCCGCTCACTGCAGGCCAGGAGGTGGTGACTGCTTCATATGCAGACGTTAATGCTGTGACAGTGCTGGCTTATGTCCCTCCCTAGAGACCACAGTCCAACACTGGTCAGAGAGGGGAGCACATCTCTCTCACAGTCCAACACTGGTCAGAGAGGGAGCACATCTCTCTCTCACAGTCCATCACTGTCAGAGGGAGCATAATCTCTCACAGTCCAACACTGGTCAGAGAGGGAGCACATCTCTCTCACAGTCCAACACTGTGAATAAAATAAAAACGTTGATGGATATTATAATAACGACAAAGGCACCCCTCTGTCCTCACACTCCCTCACACCTCCTTTCACACATCACACCTCCCTCACACCTCTGTCACATCTCCCTCACACCTTCTCTCCTCCCTCACACCTTTCCTCTCCCTCCTTCACATGAGTGGTGTGGTCGTAGACATAAAGGTGTGGTCGTAGACATCAGTGGTGTGGTCTGTAGACATCAGTGGTGTGGTCGTAGACATCAGTGGTGTGGTCTGTAGACATCAGTGGTGTGGTCGTGCAGATATAAATGGTGTGGTCGTAGACATGAGTGGCTGGTCGTGCAGACATGAGTGGGTGTGTGGCAGGTGGCTGACATGAGTGGTATGGTCGTGACATGAAAGCGGCTGGTCGTGGACATGAGTGGTGTGGCTCGTAGACATGAGTGGTGGTCGTGGTGACATGAGTGGTGTGGTCGTGAGACATGAGTGGTAAGTGGACATAGGAGTGGTGTGCTGCAAAGGAGTGTGTCGTCGTGACAAGGAGTGGTGCTCGGCAGACATGAGTGGTATGGGTTGCACATGAGTAGTGTAGTCGTGGCATGAGTGGTGGTCGTGACATGAGTGGTGTGGTTGACATGAGCGGTGTGGCCGTGATGACATGAGTGTGGTCGCAGACATGAGGGTATGGCCGTAGACATGAGTGGTGTGGTCGAAACATGAGTGGTGTGGTCGTGACATGAGTGGTGTGGTCGTGACATGAGGGTGTGGTCGGACATGAGTGGTGGTCGTCAGACATGAGTGGTGTGGCCGTGACATGAGTGGTGTGGTCGGACATGAGTGGTGTGGTCGACATGAGTGGTGTGGTCGTAGACATGAGTGGTGTGGTCGTGGACATGAGTGGTGTGGTCGTAGACATGTATGGTGTGGACTTGAAAGGTCTTGATAAGTTAAAAGTGAAGTTGTTATCGAATATATTTTTTACCGCGCCAGTCATGTTGTTATCTCAAGTTGGGTTCTCAAGAGGATCGTAGGCAAAATTTCTCCCTAACTTGAGATGTGAAACTGAGCTAAATGACCACTTTGCTTAAGCAACACAAAGATGAATTCTCAAAGATTCCTAAGTGAAATATTTCGTAACTGACTCACCTATGACACAATAACCAATCCCCACTCACTACCCTTCCTCCCACTACTACCCTTCCACCCCCACCACTTACTCCCACCACTTACCACCACCACCTGCACATTTACACCCAGAAGTCTCCAAAAGCCACTCAAAAGCCAAGGCCACGTTTTCAGTCTTGTCTGCCTTTTTCCCCGTCTTGATGGCTGTTTGGGGTTCACTGAGTTTTGTTGGTCCAACTTGTGCCTTGGTCATTTCTTTCTATCGGTCAGAGAATTGAGTCAAAATTAAACAAATAAATGTTAATGTAACGTGAAAATTTCTGCTATGAATAATAATAATAATAATGATAATAATAATAATAATAATAATAATAATAATAATAATAATAATAATAATAATAATAACCACAATTATATTATATACATTACTATTAATCTGTATTTTCTTGTTTCAGTATGTAAAGGTGACTCAACTGAAGGGTGACTCAACTGAAGGTGATCAACTGAGGGTGACTAACGAAGGGTGACTCAACTGAAGGGTGACTCAACTGAAGAGTGACTCAACTGGAAGGTGACTCAACTGAAGGGTGACTCAACCGAAGGGTGACTAACCGACGGGTGACCAACCGAAGAGTGACTCAACTGAAGGGTGACCCAACTGAAGGGTGACTCAACTGAAAGGTGACTCAACTGAAGTGTGACTCAACTGAGGGGTGACGCAACCGAAGGGTGACGCAACTGAAGCGGTGACGCAACTGAAGGGTGACGCAACTGAAGGGTGCCGCAACTGAAGGGTGACGCAACTGAAGGGTGACGCAACTGAAGGGTGACGCAACTCGAAGGGTGACGCAACTGAAGGGTGACGCAACTGAAGGGTGACTCCAACTGAAGGGTGACTCAACTGAAGGGTGACGCAACTAAAGGGTGACGCAACTGATGGGTGACTGAACTGAAGGGTGACGCAACTGAAGGGTGACGCAGATGAAGGGTGACCCAGATGAAGGGTGACTCAGCTGAAGGGTGAGACAGATGAATGGTGACCAACTGAAGGGTGACTCAGCTGAAGGGTGACTCAGCTGAAGGGTGACCAGCTGAAGGGACTCAACCGAAGGGTGACTCAACTGAAGGTGACTCAGCTGAAGGGTGACTCACCTGAAGGGTGACCAGCAAGTGACCAGCTGAAGGAGAAAGCAGATGAAAGGTGATTTAGCTGAGCGATGAAGGGTGACTCCAGTTGTGGTGACCAATTAATTAGAATTCATCTATGGTGACTCATCTTAGTGTTGATTCATGCAAGTGACAAAACAGAAACGTGAAATCTCTCTCTCTCCCATATCATATCACCAGCTGAAATTTATCGCCTTGTGGCAGCGACATCCAGTGTGTGTGTGTGCGTGTGTGTGTGCGTGTGTGTGTGCATGTGTGAGTGTGCATGTGTGTACATGTGTGTGTGCTTGTATGTGTACACAGAAAACAATTCCAGAACCACACCGCGAGAAACTAACAAATGGAAAGATAATTATTCTTCAAAAATATTCAGAATCTGATAATTGACTCCCACCACTACCACCACACCACACCACCACCCACCACCACACCCACCACCACCACCACCACCACCACCACCACCACCACCATCATCATCACCACCATCATCAACATCACCACTACACCACTACTCACCACCACCACCACCACCATCACCACCACCACCACCACCACCACCACCACCACCACCATCACCACCACCACCACCACACTACTACATATCACCACTACCACCACTACTACCATCACCACTATAATTACCACTACCCCAACACACTATCATTACACTTCACCTGCTCAACACACCACCACCCCACACCACCACCACTACCCCACCACCACATCACCAGGCACAGCTTCCTCACTGATTTCCTGCATTGGAATCTTTTTCGTCAATAGTTTATTTAAAAAGGTGTATGAGAGTTTACTTTTTTCCCTGTGCTGGTTTCTCGTCCCGGGCGACGAAAAACACACGGTTATTTTTCACAATGGATTGGGAGCCAACTAGTGTCATAAGATAGTGGGACCCAGCACTGTGCTGGGGGACCCGGTACTGTGTGTTGGGGACCTGGTACTGTGTGTTGGGGACCTGGTACTGTGTGTTGGGACCCGGTGGTGTGTTGGGGGACCCGGTACTGTGTGTTGGGGACCCGGTACTGTGTGTTGGGGACCTGGTACTGTGTGTTGGGGGACCCCGGTACTGTGTGTTGGGGACCTGGTACTGTGTGTAGGGGACCCGGTACTGTGTGTTGGGGGACCTGGTACTGTGTGTTGGGGACCTGGTACTGTGTGTTGGGGACCCTGTACTGGTGTTGGGGGACCCAGTACTGTGTTGGGGGGACCTGCACTGTGTGTTGGGGGACCCCACTGTGGTTGGGGACCCAGTACTGTGTGTTGGGGACCCGGTACTGTGTGTAGGGGGACCCTGTATCTGGTTGGGGGACCCAGCACTGTGTGTTGGGGAACCTGTACTGTGTGTAGGGGGGACTGTACTGGTTGGGGACCCACTGTGTGTTGGGGGACCCTGTACTGGTTGGGGGGACCTGGTACTGTGTGTTGGGGGACCCAGTACTGTGTGTTGGGGACCCTGGTACTGTGTTGGGGACCCGGTACTGTGTTGGGGGACCCTGTAATTGTGTGTAGGACCCTTGTTGGGGACCCAGTACTGTGTTGGGGGACCCAGTACTGTGTGTTGGGGAACTGGTACTGTGTTGGGGACCTGGTACTGTGTGTAGGGGGACCCGGTACTGTGTGTTGGGGACCTGGTACTGTGTGTTGGGGACCCGGTACTGTGTGTTGGGGACCTGGTACTGTGTTGGGGACCCGGTACTGTGTGTTGGGGGACCCAGTACTGTGTGTTGGGGACCCACTGTTTGGGGACCTGATTGTGTGTTGACCCGGCACTGTGTGTAGGGGACCTGTATGTGTGTTGGGGGACCCTGTACTGTGTGTGTTGGGGACCCGGTACTGTGTGTTGGGGGACCCAGTACTGTGTTTGGGGGATCACTGTGTGTTGGGGACCCGGTACTGTGTGTTGGGGACCTGGTACTGTGTGTGTAGGGGGACCCTGTACTGTGTGTTGGGGACCCTACTGTGTGTTGGGGGACCCTGTACTGTGTTGGGGGACCTGTACTGTGTGTTGGGGGACCCGGGACTGTGTGTTGGGGGACCCGGATACTGTGTGTTGGGGGACCCGGTACTGTGGGTTGGGGGACCCAGTACTGTGTGTTGGGGGACCCGGTACTGTGTGTTGGGGGACCCGGACAGACCTGGTATGTTGGGGACCCAGTACTGTGTGTTGGGGGACCCAGTACTGTGTGTTGGGGGGGACCCAGTACTGTGTGTTGGGGACCCGGTACTGTGTGTTGGGGGACCCAGTACTGTGTGTTGGGGACCCCACTGTGTGTTGGGGACCCAGTACTGTGTGTTGGGGACCGGTACTGTGTGGGGGACCCGTACTGTGTTGGGGGACCCGGTACTGTGTGTTGGGGACCCAGTACTGTGTGTTGGGGACCCAGTACTGTGTGTTGGGGACCCAGTACTGTGTGTTGGGGACCCGGTACTGTGTTGGGGGGACCAGTACTGTGTGTGGGGGACCCAGTACTGTGTGTTGGGGACCCAGTACTGTGTGTTGGGGACCCACTGTGTGTTGGGGACCCAGTACTGTGTGTTGGGGACCTAGCATTGTAGGGGGACCCAGTACTGTGTGTTGGGGACCCAGTACTGTGTGTGTGGGGGACCTGGTACTGTGTGTTGGGGGACCCAGTACTGTGTGTTGGGGGACCCGGTACTGTGTGTTGGGGGACCCTGTACTGTGTGTTGGGGGACCCAGTACTGTGTGTTGGGGGACCCAGTACTGTGTGTTGGGGGACCCAGTACTGTGTGTAGGGGGACCCGGTACTGTGTGTTGGGGGACCCAGTACTGTGTGTAGGGGGACCCAGTACTGTGTGTAGGGGGACCCGGTACTGTGTTTGGTGACCCGGTACTGTGTGTAGGGAGACCCGGTACTTTGGGTCAGGCCGACTTTGGCGAAACATGTTTGTAAGTGATGATGATAACTATAAGTGCGTTTTTTCTCAGCTGAGAAGAGATGCCCCGCCCCCTCCTCAAGAGTTACAGTTGATTGGCTGTTGCAAATCTGTTCGATTTCGTCCTGAAGTAATGATGTATTTCTAAATGAGTTTATTCATCATCGTTGGGATGACTGTTTCTGACGAGAAAGATATTTAGCTAAGTTATATAAAGATACATACATTCATTATTTCAAAAACTAACATTTTAAAAGATCAGAATCACACTGAAATATTACACAGGCCCTGAAAATTGGTGGATGAGTGTGACAGACTTGGCCGCTCGAGGGAACAGCCGTCAGCAGAGGCGGGAAATATAACTGTGAACAACTTCATATTTTAGTGTGATTCTGATCTTTTAAAAAATTTAAGTTTTTGCATAATGTATTTTTATTGTTACGTAATTTGCCTTAGTATAGCTTATTGTGGGTGAAAATAAGTATATTTAAATTCATCCTCCGAAAGAGTGACTTTGTTACCAGAGTTTAACAGTTAATTCTTGTATAAGATTTCTGATAAACTTCCTACGTGCTCCTGTTGGAAATAATGAATGTATGCATCTTTATATAACTTAGCTAAATATATTTCTCGTCAGAAACGGTCATTCCAACGATTATGAATAAACTCATTTAGAAATACATCATTACTTCAGGACGAAATCGAACAGATTTGCAACAGCCAATCAGCTGTAACTCTTGAGGAGGGGGCGGGGCATCTCTTCTCAGCTGTAATGTTTTCTCCTTTATATTATTTTTGTAACAAATTAATAGTAATGGTAGTTTTATAAATAGGTGAATGATATAATAGGAGGGTTTGTTCATCTCTCTCTCTCTCTCTCTCTCTCTCTCTCTCTGATTCACTATATATACGAGTTAAACAAAAACAGACTTAAATCGCCATTGATGTATTTTCCAAGTAAAAAAAATATTGGGTATTCACACGAAGTTTGGCAGTATCAGATTCATTCACGAGGTTTGGCGTTATCAAATACTTCCCCTTGGTTTACAGTTGGATATATTCGCGATGGTTTTACTTTTCACCAAATTCTCCCATATTTCGCTTTACATCAGAAATATTCATTCATATATATACAGCGTGTTATATACGATAAATATACCCAGACTATATGGCCACATAGGCATTGTAATATATTCTTGCGCATTCATTGTTAAAAATAATAAAAATAATAACGGTATATATTGAATTTTATGTTATTAAAATTTTTTCACAACCTGAGCAAAGGGAAGGATTAAACCATGGAATACACACGGATATATAGCATATAATATAGAGTACATATAGACTAGTATGAGTAATATAGACCTATAACTTGTACACCTAGAGGGTATAATTAACCACGATTATCCTGTTGTTAAAGAACCGGGATTATTTTTAGGGGGTGTTGTGGGTTCGGTGTGGTGGGGTTCGGTGTGGTGGGGTTCGGTGTGGTGGGGTCTGGTGTGGTGTGGGGTTCGGTGTGGTGGGGTTCAGTGGTGGGGTTCTGTGTGGTGGGTTCCTGGTGTGGTGGGCTCCGGTGTGGTGGGGTTCGGTGTGGTGGGGTCTGGTGTGGTGGGCTCAGATGGGTTCAGTGGTGGGGGGGGTTCGTGTGGTGGGGTTCGGTGTGGTGGGGGGGTTCAGTGGTGGGGTTCAGTGATGGGGTTCAGTGGGGTGGGTGGGAAGCATTGGTGTGAAAAAATTGCAACAGGTGTTAATAATCGTGAAGGTCTTTTAACCTTCTCTTGTGAAGTTGATTTTCCTTCCTGGGGGGTCGGGGAGGGGAGAGGAGGAGGGGGAGAGGAGGGGGGGCCTTGTGTTGTTGTATTGTCTTTCTGTCTATATCTGTTCATTGTTTGTCTCTCGTGATACTTTTTTAATTCATTCTTTCTTCTTTCTTCTTCTTTCTTTCTTTCTTCTTCTTTCTTCTTCTTCTTTCTTTCTTTCTTTCTTTCTTCTTTCTTTCTTCTTTCTTTCTTCTTTTCTTTCTTTCTTTCTTTCTTTCTTTCTTTCTTCTTTCTTTCTTTCTTCTTCTTCTTTCTTTCTTCTTTCTTTCTTCTTCTTTCTTTCTTCTTTCTTTCCTTCTTTCTTTCTTTTCTTTCTTTTCTTTCTTTCTCTTTTGCCTTCTTTCTTTCTTTCTTTTTTCTTTCTTTCTTTTTTTCTTTCTTTCTTTTCTTTTTTTCTTTCTTTCTTTCTTTCTTTCTTTCTTTCTTTTCTTTCTTTCTTTCTTTCTTTCTTTCTTTCCTTTCTTTCTTTCTTTCTTTCTTTCTTTCTTTCTTTCTTTCTTTCTTTCTTTCTTTCTTTCTTTCTTTCTTTCTTTCTTTCTTTCTTTCTTTCTTTCTTTCTTTCTTTCTTTCTTTCTTTCTTTCTCACGTGATACAGACATGATGAAACAATTATGGACCTTTTGTAAAATAATAGCATATACAGTATAGACAACTAATAGCACAAAATAATGGCATAAATAGGCAAGTAATAGCAAGATAGTAGGAAATAATAGCAAAATAATGGCCAAAATATGGAACCAATAGTAAAAACACCGCAAAACTAGCCAAATACTGGCATAAATAGCTAACTAATAGCAAAATAATGGCAAAAATAGTAAACTAATAGCACAAATAGAGAAGAAATAGCAAAAATACTGGCAGAAAAGCGAACTAAGCGCAAAATAATGGCATAAGTAGTAAACTAATAGCACAAATAGAGAAGAAATAGCAAAATACTGGCAGAATAGCGAACTAATAGCAAACTAATAGCTTAAATAGGGAACTAATAACAAAAAGGACACGCTAATGACCCTCGATAATTCGTGTTGGGTCAGGCGTGAATTATACCCAGTGTTACCTGCCCTAAAGTTAATGACTTAATCAGGCCTTTTGTCCAGATGTGAAGTAGGTGACTTCCTTCCTTCCTTCCTTCCTTCCTTCCTTCTTTCTTTCTTTGGTTCCTTCCTTCCTTCCTTCCTTCCTTCTTTCCTTCCTTCCTTCCTTCCTTCCTTCCTTCCTTCCTTCCTTCCTTCCTTCCTTCCTTCCTTCCTTTCCTTCCTTCTTTGCTTCCTTCCTTCCTTCCTTCCCTTCCTTTCGTCATTCTTTCTTACTTCTACTGCTCCATGCTCTTCCCCTCTTCCCCTTGTCTTTCCTATCTACTTAGCTCTCCCTCCCTCCCTCCCTCCCTCCCTCCCTCCCTCCCTCCCTCCTTCCTCCTGCCATCTCTTCCTTCCTTTACCACATTCATTATTCTTCGCCCTTCCTGTTCTATCCCTCCTCCTCCTCCCTCCTCCCCTATCCATTACCTCTCTTATCTATCCCATCTCCTCCCTCCATTCCTCCTTCTATCCTTCACCTCTTCTCCCCCGACACACACACACCAGCAACACAAACAAAGGAGCGACGCATTGACCTCTCTACTGCTGGCCTCCCTTGATCTCTGTTAACTCCTAACTCCTCCTGACCTTACTATCTTCCACTGACGCTCCCTGACCTTCCTGACTATATTAACCCCCACTTCCCCACCCCCAACAAGCATTCAATGGGAACACCACATCGATCATGGCATCCTGAGCTCTAATTCTCAAAAGTTCCTACGTGAAATTTTTATCCCTATCTGATGTTGTGAGAACGTGTCTTAATGGCGGATACTCAAAGGTTCTTACGATAAAAAGTTCCTCCATTGTCATATCAAATCGTATCTAACTGACCCACAAATTCAGATTCTTATAAAAAAAAGTTCGTAAGGGGAAATTTCTCTCGTCACTTTCATCATCCCATGTCTATGTCTTGGTGATGAGTTTGGTTGAGTCTTGGTGAATTAGATAAGATATGTCTAGTCCTCTTAGGCCCCAGTTCTGGTAGGCCCCAATCCTTTTCATGTCTCAGTTTTGATAGACCCATGTTCTACTAGGCCCCAATTCTACTTACGTCCCAGTCCTAATAGACCCCAGTCCTAATAGCCCCCAGTCCTAATAGACCACATTCATAATAGACCCCCAGTCCTAACCTAACTGGGGCCTTGTAGGTCTGGGGTCTATTAGAACAATGGGCCCCCAATAGGACTGGGGGGCCCATTTGACCATTGGCCACCATCAGTAGTTATATTGATGGCCGGCCCAGGTGAGTTATTGGTAATTACGGGCCATACCTGGTGAAATTACCACCTTTTGATAAACGTACCGGTGGATTTATGGTTGGGTGGTAGTAGTGGTGGTGGTGGTGGTGGTAGCTGTGGTGGTAGTGATTGTGGTAGTTGTGGTAGTTGTGTACGCGATGAAGTACGTCAGGATAGATAGATAGATAGATAGATAGACACACACACACACACACACCATAAAACACTTCAGCCATTTGAAGGAAATTTTTATACAACACAACGAGAGAGAGAGAGAGAGAGAGAGAGAGAGAGAGAGAGAGAGAGAGAGAGAGAGAGAGAGAGAGAGAGATCATCCATTTTAAAAAGACTACATCAGCTGAATCTATTTTAAGGATTTCCTGTGGAGATAAGAAGAGACAATCTTATATTGAGATGCTTAGAGATCTCCTGGGAGGAGAGACAAACGCTGGGAGTCTTTATATTGAGAGATGCTTGAGAGATCTCCTGGGAGGAAAGAGAGAGACAACGCTGGGAGTCTTTATATTGAGAGATGCTGAGAGATCTCCTGGGAGGAAAGGGAGAGACAACGCTGGGAGTCTTTATATTGAGAGATGCTGAGAGATCTCCTGGGAGGAAAGGGAGAGACAACGCTGGGAGTCTTTATATTGAGAGATGCTGAGAGATCTCCTGGGAGGAAAGGGAGAGACAACGCTGGGAGACTTGGAGAGATACTTCGAGTAAGGTAAAAATGTCTGGAGATAGAGAAAAAAATGAAATGGGAGATATCAAGAGGTGAAATGAGACAATTCTCTCAGGGATGGTGAGAGATAATTGAGGTAATTAAACGTGGACACATGATTTCTCACACTGAATCACACTAAGGAGACACAGACTAAGAGAGATAAGCTTATTAGACTCATCCCCATAGACTCATCCCCATAGACTCACCCCCATAGACTCATCCCCATAGACTCATCCCCATAGACTCACCCCCATAGACTCACCCCATAGACTCACCCCCATAGACTCATCCCCATAGACTCGCCCCCATAGACTGCCCCCATAGACTCGCCCCCATAGACTCATCCCCATAGACTCGCCTCCATAGATTCATCCCCATAGACTCATCCCCATAGACTCACCCCCATAGACTCATCCCCATAGACTCACCCCATAGACTCAGCCCCATAGACTCACCCCCATAGACTCACCCCATAGACTCACCTCCATAGACTCACCTCCATAGACTCATCCCCATAGACTCCCCATAGACTCATCCCCAGACTCATCCCCAGACTCGCCCCCCCATAGACTCATCCCCATAGACTCATCCCCATAGACTCACCTCCATAGACTCATCCCCATAGACTCATCCCCATAGACTCGCCCCCATAGACTCATCCCCATAGACTCACCTCCATAGACTCATCCCCATAGACTCATCCCCATAGACTCGCCCCCATAGACTCATCCCCATAGACTCATCCCCATAGACTCATCCCCATAGACTCATCCCCAGACTCACCCCAGACTCACCTCCATAGACTCACCCCCATAGACTCATCCCCATAGACTCATCCCCATAGACTCATCCCCATAGACTCATCCCCATAGACTACCCTCCATAGACTCACCCCATAGACTCACCCCCAATGAGTTAGACGGGGTCAGGGTGAGTTTTGTGAGGTAATTAAACAAGTTTTGGTTGTCATGACGACTGACCTGTCTCCCTGATTACAATGGAGAGAGAGAGAGAGAGAGAGAGAGAGAGAGAGAGGAGGGAGAGAGGGAGAGAGAGGGAGAGAGAGAGAGAGAGAGAGAGAGAGAGAGAGAATTTATATACACAATTTCCATATTTTCAATGTTATTTTACCTCGGTACAGAACCACCTCTGTTGTATTGTAACGCAGGTGTAGGTCTAATAGTGTAATAATAATAATAATAATAATTAACGGTTTATTGAAAGAGCTTGGCAGCCAGAAGGCTGAAAATATACAGTTACATATTTGGGGAATGGGTTACGAATTACAATATACAAGTGACATAAGTGACACAAATAAGACATATAGTAACTTAGGGGGATCAGCTCAAACTACAGTTCATTTCAACATAGTGACAGTGTAGGGAGCAGTGTTTACTGGGAGTGAATAATTGATTTATTGATATATAAATTGTTCTTATAGCGATCAGTTCGTGCACATGTGTGTGTGTGTGTGTGTGTAGTGTGCGTGTGTGTGTGTAGTGTGTGTAGTGTGCGTGTGTGTGTGTGTAGTGTGTGTGTGGTGTGTAGTGTGTAATGTGTGTGTGTGTGTGTAGTGTGTGTGTGTGTGTGTGTGTGTGTGTGTGTGTGTGTGTGTGTGTGTGTGTGTGTGTGTGTGCTGTGTGTGTGTGTGTGTGTGTGTGTGTGTGTGTGTGTGTGTGTGTGTGTGTGTGTACGAACAAACTTTCTCAATATTACTCTGGCCAATAGAGTTGAGAATTTTCACATAGTTTGGATGTTTAACTTAGAAAAGAAAAGGAAAGTTGGGTTTAGTAAAGAGAAAGTACCTTAATTGGTCCATTTAAACCCCATTGTTACGTCTTCAGTTATGGATAAAAAAATAACTTACGGAACCTTCGAGAATCTAACTTTATATCGTATAGACACATTTTTACATTTCCTGTTTTGGGCGGAAAGTTAATTTTAGTAACCTTGACAGTGTGTTATGTGTTCATGTTTCTTAAGTGTGTTAGTTAAGTGCGTTCTTACAGCTTCGTTTTGGTTAGGTTAGGTTAGGTGAGGTGTCCAGGTGGACTTTTTCATGACTCTGGTTGAAGGAAAAGTTGTCTTAAGAAACTCTGAGACTCTCCTGTCGCGTCGAGTGCCGGAAAAAACCACGTTAGGTTGTTATACCATTGTGTTTTGCCGTCATTTACGCCGCTAACATTGTGTGATTGATGCACAGAGCCTCGGGGAGTTTCTTCCTCACACACACTCATCAATCACCGCGTCGAGGCGATGAATGGCCGCAAAAACTTGAGATTAGATCATAATCCAACTTAGATTGGGTCAGCCATGATCTGATGAGGCGATCAGGTCGGCCATTGTGAGTCATATGAGCAAACTTTTATGAGCGGACTGTACAGTAGTTGAGGGAGACCCGGACTGTCTCTGTTTGGGGTCCGAATCCCACTGTCTTTATCTGGGGTAGGGGTGGAGGGGAGAGGGGTGGTTCACGGTCACAGTCATGCTCCTTAACGGTACACACATTAACCTGTTTCAAAGGTGTCAGGACTTTTTTAGGGGTGGGGGGGGGGGTGGTGGGGGGTGTATTTCAGGAGGTCCCTGTTCGAATCCCACAACAGTACAATGTGCTGTGTAGAGAAGTGAGGTGGGTATGTGGCTGCAGGCGTTGAAGATTCCTAGAACATTTTCATAGGATCCCAGTTCGAAACCCACATTAGCACCTTGACACTACACGAAATACGTTCCTTCAGGATAAACTTTTCAATGGAGTTTTCGTTTCAGAAGTGAAATTACGAAATGTGAGTTCGTGTATCTCAAGAGATCACCAGTTCGATACCCGCAATTGGTTGATTTCCCGTGTGTTGTGGGGGAATTATCAATGCTGTTGAGGGTGAAATATGGCCGTCCAAGGTTATGTATTATGTGAATCTGTTATATTTTTGATCACCTGAAGATTAGACACCCAACCTTATTTCACCTGACGACTAAACACCGTAACACTAACCTAACTTAACCGAGCCTCACCCACATTATTTCACTTGATAATTAATTAAACCCGACCCGACCCGACCCGACCTGACCCGACCCGACCTGACCCGACCTGACCTGACCCGACCACCGACCCGACCCGACCCGACCTGACCCGACCTGCCGACCTGACCGGCCAACCCAACCCAACCCAACTCCCCAGGTAGCGTTAGGGTGTTTAATCTTCAAGTGATCCACATTTATCAAGAGAAATTAACAGTGTTGGATAAGAGGTTATGGGAAGAACTCTATCCCAAGGACCCCAGATGGAAACCCAAGGACGCTGGTTCGACCCTCACGAGAGTTGGCTGTTACTATACTAGAGAACCCTTAGTAAACTTCCATTGTTGGCAGGATGAAATAGGAGGATGGAAGGTAGTATATTGTGTGCTGTTGTCCTCTTGTGAAGGAGACATTACACAAGTTAGTAATGGCTGTGGGAGGGTCGTGTATATCACAAGTCTCCAGCCAAGACCTCCTACTGGGACCTGTCTGGGAGTGTGACAAGATATCATGATAATAGAAGAAGAAGAAGAAGAAGAAGAAGAAAAAAGAAGAAGAAGGAAAAGAAGAAGAAGAAGAATCTAA
Organism: Homarus americanus; assembly: GCF_018991925.1. NCBI lineage: Eukaryota > Metazoa > Arthropoda > Malacostraca > Decapoda > Nephropidae > Homarus > Homarus americanus. Next base: position 20,650 of record NW_024719552.1, read on the forward strand.
AATAATACAAGATATGGTTATGTATACCTTTTTTTGTCAGAGTATTTGGTCAGTATTATGTCGAAATTTGAGCTTCATACCCCCAAAAAGTGCCTGAGATATCGCCCGGACAGCCAAGATCTACCACAGACTACTGAGCACCTCCCCCTGAGCTTCATACAGCACCTGGAGATGAACTGGGGAAGTGGTTATCATCGAAGACATTTCTCTAGATTTAAGTCAACTCCTTCAGAAGACTTGGCACTAGTGGTTCAGTCCCATATCACCATGTGTTTCAAGGTCCCCAGTTCGAGCCCCCAACACAGCACTCGTTTCTGCACGATATTTCCGATGAATCAAGACTCGTAATGTAAAATAGTTGGTTGGAAAAGATTAGATTTTTTTTTCTTTTTAATGTCAGATCATGACATAGGTCCGAGCTCCAGGTTAGTGATTCAGAGGCCTCGGTTCTAAAAACTCCAAATGGACTCATGTGTTTCAGAGGCCCCAGTTCGAAAACCTAAGTAGGCCCACGTGTTTCAGAGATTCCAGTTCGGAACCCCAAATGGACTCATGTATTTCAGAGGCTCCAATTCGAACTCCAAAGTGGACCCATGTGTTCCAGTTCCAACCCCAAGTGGATCCATGTGTTTCAGAGGCCCACTTAACCCCAAGTGGACCCATGTGTTCCAGTTCCAACCCCAAGTGGATCCATGTGTTTCAGAGTCTCAATTTAACCCCAAGTGGACCCATGTGTTTCAGAGGCTCCAGCTCGAACCCCCAGAACCCTGAAGGACACATTAATATTTGATAAATTTAATGAAAGTCTCTTCAACTCGTGAGATAAAACAACTCTAGAAAGATAAGATATTCCATGATGTTGTTGTTGTTGTATTGGTTGAAGTCAGATCCTGGTGGTGGGAGGGGGGGGTGAAGGCTTTAGATTCGTGTTTAAAGCTTCGAATCCCAAACAAACTTAAAATTTTATGAAGTTGGAACAAAAAATTACTTAATCCTTTACAATTCGATGACAAAACCATTTGAATACAGCTTAACCTTTTGAGTACTGTGATTTAACTTCCTCGAGTACGATGACTTTAAACTTACAATGCAACTTAACTACTTGAGGAGAGTCATTCGATCTCCTTAAATACCTCTTGAGCACGATGAGTGAACCTTAGAGCATGACGACTTTAACCTTCGAGTACAAGCTCCATCCTAGAGGGTTATGATTCCTCAGGGGTTAAATTCATTCAGATTATGGATGGATGAATAGGTGGGGGTGAGTAGTGAGGAATGGGTGGGTGGGTATGGGAGGAATGGGTGTGTGTGGGTAAGTGGAGGAAGGGTGGGTGAGTGGGGAATGAGGGTGGGTGAGGGAGGAATGGGTGGGTGGGTTAGTGGAGAATGGGTGGTGGGTCACTGAAGGAATGGGGGTCACTGAAGGAATGGGTGGGTGGGTGAGTGGAGGAATGGGTGGGTCACTGAAGGAATGGGTGGGTCACTGAAGGAATGGGTGGGTGGGTGAGTGGAGGAATGGGTCGGTAGATAGGATAATAATAATAATAATAATAATAATAATAATAATAATAATAATAATAATAATAATAATAATAATAATAATAATAATAATAATAATAATCAACTGATCCTCACCTGAGATATGACGTAAAACTTAGCCCTTGTTTACCACCTTACCGTGAGTCATGACAGGTTAATTAGGTGTTGTTCAGGTGATGAGTGGCACCTTACACCTGTCTCTAATATTTTATTGTTTCTAATTTAGGAAGAGGTTCTGACTCTCTCTTGTGTAGAGGAGAGGGACTAGGGGGTGGAGGGGGAGGAGGTTTGTTGGAGGGGTAAAGGTGTGTTGAGGGGGAGGTGTGTTGGAGGGAAGGTTGTGGAGGGGAGAAAGGGGATAGGTGTTGGAGGGGAAAGGTGTGGAGGGTAAGGTGTGTTGGAGGGTGGAGGTGTGTTGGAGGGAGTGTGTTGGAGGGGGTATAGGTGTGTTGGAGGGGTATAGGTGTGTTGGAGGGGGATAGTGGTTAAAGGTGTGTTGGAGGGGGTATAAGAAGAGAGGGAGCCGCCCATCCTAGGTTAGAGACTGTGGGCTGACACTAATTAGAGATAATTGCTTCCTGAGAGACATATTAGGTGTAAATTTGGAGCCTCACTTATTTGGTAATGTTGCCTGTAATTAAGATTTCTCTCATCACTTATCTCTCTCTCTCTCTCTCTCTCTCTCTCTCTCTCTCTTTCTTCGAATTTCTTTAATGAGTGAACCATCTCTGTCATAAAAGCATCATAATTGGTCACACTGTGAGTGACGTCAACGCTCCAGATGCCAATCAGCTAACGAGGAGGGAGACGTCAACACCGCAGGGAGCCAATCACCTATCGAGAAGAATAAAGACGACGCTGTGGGAAACGAATTAGCTAATGAGAGAACAACAGGACGTCACTAAGCAAGGAGCCAATGAGCTAATGATACAACATTCCGGTACTCATCAGGGAGCCAATCAGCTGCTGAGAGAACAGCGTTACATCACTCAGTCAAATGTTTGCATTATAACGGCGGTTTAGGGAGCCAGTTAGTATTACCCAGCAAGGAGCGAGTGAATCATCTTATAAGCACTGTCATATTACGCAGTGGGGAGCCAATCACTTAACGAGCTACAACATGACGTCACACAGTAGGAAACCAATCATTTAAATACCAACATGACGTCACACAGTAAGTGACCAATAAACTAAATACCAAGATGACGTCACACACACAAGGAAACCAATCACCCAAACAACTACATGACATCACAGTAGGGGGGAACCAATCGCGTAAACAGCAAAATAACGTCACACAGTAGGTAACCAATCACTTAAACAGCACCATGACGTCACACTACTAGGGAGCCAATCAGCTAACGGGACTGAGGAATGGGGAAAATATTGGTGTAGTAAAAAAAAAAAGGACAACACGGCTCTCCTCCGCCAGTTCTTATTTAGCTCTACAATGGTCAGGACGGATCAATATGACGGCTCTTGTAACGCCAGGGAGGAGAAAGATGGAGTGGAAGGTAGGGAGAGTAAAGAGTCAGGGAGAGGAGAAAGTCAGAGGTTTGGAGAAAGTTTGGGAGGGTAGAAAGTTACTGAAGATATAAAGTTAGGAAGAGTAGAAAAGAGCTAGGGAGAATGAGAGAAAATCAGGATAATAAGAGAAAAATGGGGAGAACGAGAGAAAGGCAGGAGAACGAGAGAGAAGTAAGGAGAACGAGAAAGGCAAGGAGAACGAGAGAAAGGCAGGCACAAAAGGTCAGGTCGAACACTCTTGACAATTTTCCAGCGCGTAGTAACATGATCTGGAAATTTCATGCAATAAATCCTGATTGTTCCTGTGACGTATCTCTCTATTAAGTCTCACAAACTTTATTATTTCTTCTCACTACTACCACTACTACAACATACCACTACTATTATGACTACTACTCACCACTCACTACCACTACTCACTACCACTACCACCACTACCACTACCACTACCACCACTACTACTCACTAATACCACCACCACTCACCACTACCACCACCACCACCACCACCACAACAACAGCAAACCATCACCACACACACACACACACACACACACAACAACGCATTGTGGCATGGCTAAAATATTCATACAAGGTTGGAGACACCGTCCTGGCCGTGCTCTCGTCTGTCCTGATGACCAGCTTTGTCCACGTCTGTGTGAGGGGATGGGGGGGGAGGAGGGAGGGTGATGGGGGAGGGAGGTGGGCTGGTGGGGTGATGGGGGTGAGGTGGGTTGGTGGTGGTGGGTGAGGAGGTGAGGTGGGTTGGTGGTGGTGGGTGATGGAGGAGGTGAGGGTGGGTTGGGGGGGTGGAGGTGAGGGTGGGTGGTGGTGGTGGTGAGGTGGTGGTGGTGGGTGATGGAGAGTGAGGTGAGGGTGGGTTGGTGGTGGGTGATGGGAGGGAGGTGAGGGTGGGTTGGTGGTGGTAGGAGGGGTGGGGTGGGGGGGTGGGAGGTGAGGGTGGGTGGTGGTGGGTGAGGGTGGTGAGGGTGGGGGTGGTGGTGGGTGAGGAGGTGAGGGTGGGTGGTGGTGGGGTGAGTGAGGGAGGGTGGGTTGGTGGTGGTGGGTGAGGGTGGTGAAGGTGGGGGTGGTGGTGGGTGATGGGAGAGGAGGTGAGTGGGGGGGGGGTGAGTGGGTGGTGGGTGAGGTGGGGTGGTGGTGGTGGGTGGTGGTGAGGGTGGGTTGGTGGTGGTGGGTGAGTGAGGTGAGGGGTGGGTGGTGGTGGTGGGGAGGAGGGGAGGGTGGGTTGGTGGTGGTGGGTGAGGTGGAGGGCGGTGGGTGAGGAGGTGGGCTGGTGGTGTGAGTGAGGTGGGTTGGTGGTGGTGGGTGAGGGTGGTGAGGGTGGGATGGTGGTGGTGGGTGAGTGAGGTGAGGTGGTGGTGGTGGGTGAGGGTGGTGGGGGTGGGGGTGGGGGGAGAGGGTGAGGTGGGTGGTGGTGTGGGTGTGAGAGGAGAGGGGGGGGGTGAGGTGAGGGTGGTGGTGGTGGTGGGTGATGGGAGAGTGAGGTGAGGGTGGGTGGTGGTGGGGTGGGGTGGTGAGGGGTGGGTTGGTGGTGTGGGTAAGGGTGGTGAGGTGGGTATGGTGGGTGATGGGAGTGAGGGAGGTGGGTGGTGGTGGGTGAGGTGGAGGGTGGTTGGTGGTGGTGGGTAAGGGAGGTGAGGTGGGTTGGTGGTGGTGGAGTAGGGAGGTGGGCTGGTGGGGTGAGGTGGTGGGTGGTGGTGGTGGGTGAGGTGGGTTGGTGGTGGGTGAGAGTGAGGTGAGGTGGGTTGGTGGTGATGGGAGGAGGAGGGTCTGGTGGTGGTTGGTGAGGGTGGGTTGGTGGTGGGTGATGGGAGAGTGAGGTGGAGGGTGGGTTGGTGGTGGGGTGAGGTGGTGAGGGTGGGCTGGTGGGTGGGGTGAGTGAGGTGAGGGTGGGCTGGTGGTGGGTGATGGGAGAGGTGAGGGGAGGGGTGGGTGAGGGGTTGGTGGGTAGGGTGGGTGAGGGGAGGTGGCTGGTGGTGGGTGGTGAGGGAGGGGTTGGGGGTGAGGGAGGGTGGGGGTGGGGTGAGGGTGGTGGTGGGTGAGTGAGGTGAGGGTGGGTTGGTGGTGGTGGGTGATGGGAGGAGGGATGGGGGGGAGGTGAGGGTGGGTTGGTGGTGGTGGGTGAGGGTGGTGAGGGTGGGTTGGTGGGTGATGGGAGAGGAGGTGAGGTGGGTTGGTGGTGATGGAGAGGAGGTGAGGGTGGGGCTGGTGGTGGTGGGTGAGGGTGGTGAGGGTGGGTTGGTGGTGGGTGATGGGAGAGTGAGGTGAGGGTGGGTTGGTGGTGGTGGGTGAGGGAGGTGAGGTGGGTTGGTGGTGGTGGGTGATGGGAGTGAGGTGAGGTGGTTGGGGGTGAGGTGAGGGTGGTGGTGGTGGGTGGGTGGGAGGTGGGGGTGGGGGGGAGGAGGTGGGGGGTGGTGGTGGTGGGTGAGGAGGTGAGGGTGGGTTGGTGGTGGTGGGTGATGGGTGAGGTGAGGGTGGGGTTGATGGTGGTGGGTGAGGGGTGGTGGTGGTGGGTGATGGGAGAGTGAGGAGGGTGGCTGGTGGTGGTGGGTGAGTGAGGTGAGGGTGGTTGGTGGTGGTGGGTGATGGGAGAGTGAGGTGAGGGTGGGTTGGTGGTGGTGGGTGATGGGAGAGTGAGGTGAGGGTGGGTTGGTGGTGGTGGGTGATGGGAGAGTGAGGAGGGTGGGTGGTGGTGGTGGGTGATGGAGAGTGAGGTGAGGGTGGGTTGGTGGTGAGTGATGGGAGAGTGAGGTGAGGGTGGGTTGGTGGTGGTGGGTGATGGGAGAGTTGGTGGGTGGATGTGGGACTGGGATGTGTAGGATGGGTAATTGTGTGGGGGAGAAGACTAAAAACACACACACACACACACACACACACACACACGTACGTGCACGCTACCTTCTTGAAATTTAATTCCCGCCAGAAATTCATGAAAAAGAGTTTGTAAATTATTCCATTTACCGAAGAGGTACAGGAGGAGGAGGGAAGAGGAGAAGGAGGAGGAGAAGAAGAAGAAGAGGAAGTGGAGTAAGCTGTATAAAACTACCATCAGAAAGGATTCGACCAAGTACATACTCGTACAACTACAGCTTCCGGTATTAAAAATACAGGTACAGTACTTGCCAGTGACTGTACCTTTTATACCTGTCCTTGTACCTGAGCGTCAACCATTACCTATTCTTCACCTGTACTCGTGTCTATACCTGTACTTTTTCTTTCATTTGTTCTTGTACCTAAATAACATATACTTGTATTTACCTTACACTTGTACTTTCTCTTGTAACCATACCAGTACCTGTTCTACAACCCAATCCTCGCCCCGTACCTGTACTTGTTTCTACACCTGTATTGTTATATATTAAAAAAGAAAGAAATAAGAAAGGAACCAAAATGAAATCTTTGCTAGTATCAGTTTATAGGTTTCAATGTCTAGGTTCCCATAAGATTTTTCAATCAGGTTCCGGCGTCGTTCATATAGACTTAGACGAAGCCGTAGTAGTAGTCGTAGTAGTAGTAGGCGTCGTCATTGATGTCAGATACGAGAGAGAGAGAGAGAGAGAGAGAGAGAGAGAGAGAGAGAGAGAGAGTGTCTGGGGTAATATCTCCAATGTTTGGATTATAGGGGTTTAAGTGGGCAAAGGTATGGAGGATTAGCATGTTTAGGAAGCAAGAAACACAACAGAACGAAGAGAGCCTTTTTTGGGGGGGTGGGGAGAAAGATTAACCCACAGGAGACGTTGTTTTTCAAAGAGAGTGTGTGGGGGAGGTCGAGGGGTGGGGTTGTGGTACAGGGGGTGTGGGGTATAATGGGGTAGCGGAGATTAGGTTGACGGGAGCTAGGAGATAGACGGGGATCACGACACAAATATATTCCTGAAGGTGAAAGTTGATACGTGTTTGTATGAGTGCTGGAGGCTCCATACATTACATAATGGTGGGTGGAGGCTGTGGTGGGTGGATGGTGATAGAGAGAGGGAGAGAGAGAGAGAGAGAGAGAGGTTGGAGGGCAGGAGGGCGAGGGAGAGAGAAGGGAGAGGCCAGGAGGGCTATAGAGGTACCTGCTCTAACGTCTGCGAGGCCAACAGGGGAAATACTCGCCAGGCTGGAGAGGAGACAGTGGTGCTGGCTTTTATTGGCGATATTTCTTGTGTATTGCCTCTCTCTCTCTCATAGACCGACACACAGATTGAGAAAGTGAGAGAATTAAAGAAACGGAAGAGAGAGAGAGAGAGAGAGAGAGAGAGAGAGAGAGAGAGAGAGAGAGAGAGAGATTTATGGGAATTATAGTTGGAGTTATTGCTGTTACCTGATATACTTTGTTGTCGTAGATTTGTACCTGTACCTGTACCTGTACCTGTACTTATGTGTGTATCTGTACTTGTATTTGTACCTGTGTCTGTACCTGTAACTGTACCTGTACTTGAATATGTACCTGTTCTTGTATATGTACCTTGACTTGTACTTGTATCTGTACCTGTACTTGTATCTGTACCTGTACCTGTACTTGTTTAGGTATACCTGTTCTTGTATGTACCTGTACTTGTGCTTGTACTTGTATCTGTACCTGTACTTGTATCTGTACCTGTACTTGTATCTGTACCTGTACTTGTATCTGTATCTGTACTTGTGCTTGTACTTGTATCTGTACCTGTACTGTATCTGTACCTGTACTTGCATCTGCACCGTACTTCTGTATCTGTACCTGTACTCTGTATCTGTACCTGTACTTGTGCTTGTACTTGTATCTGTACCTGTACTTGTATCTGTACCTGTACTTGTATCTGTACCTGTACTTGTGCTTGTACTTGTATCTGCACCTGTACTTGTACCCGTACCTGTACTTGTGTCTGTACCTGTACTTGTATCTGTACCTGCACTTGCATTCCGTACTCACTTGTATCTGCACCTGTACTTCTGTATCTGTACCTGCATTTGTACTTGTACTTGTACCTGCACCTGCAATTTCGTATCTGTACCTGTACTTGTATCTGTACCTGTACCCTGTACCTGTACCTGTACTTCTGTATCTGTACCTGTACTTGTATCTGTATCTGTACCTGTACTTGTGCTTGTACTTGTATCTGTACCTGTACTTGTATCTGTACCTGTACTTGTATCTGTACCTGTACTTTGTTGTACTTGTATCTGTACCTGTACTTGTACCTGTACCTGTACTTGTATATGTACCTGTACTTGTATCTGTACCTGTACTTGTATCTGTACCTGTACTTGTATCTGTACCTGTACTTGTATCTGTACCTGTACTTGTGCTTGTACTTGTATCTGTACTTGTATCTGTACCTGTACTTGTGCTTGTACTTGTATCTGTACTTGTATCTGTACCTGTACTTGTATCTGTACCTGCACCTGTACTTGTGCTTGTACTTGTACTTGTATCTGTACTTGTACTTGTGCTTGTACTTGTATCTGTACCTGTATCTGGTATTATTGTACCTGTAATTGTGTACATTTCCTTTACCTCTACCTGCGTGTGTGTTAAACCTTCGATATAAACTAAGTGGCGAAAATATCTTCCCAAATTAATGAAGACCAGACCATAGGGAGACTCCTTCAAGGTATGGCATCACGTGACATCATGCTGTGACTCTCTCTACCTTTTAGTGCAGTCGTTCGCACACAACCATTTACGTGGAAAATGCCCCGACGAATTCTTGAGAATCCGTCCAAGGCTACGGCTGAATGACGTCACGATGGTATGTTTACCTAATTGGTTTGTTTACATAATGAAGTCTGCTGGGAGAGAGACGCAGAATTTTGAGCCTAAATTCCGTAAGGTTCGTACTTTCAGTGTTACACACACACACACACACACACACACACACACACACACACACACACACACACACACACACCAACACACACACACTCACACTACCCATTAATGAAAAATATAAGATACAAAAAGAAGATAATAATCCGTACAGTTGTGGTCAAAATAGTTATTACGATCCTTTGAGTACGATGACAACCCACTGAGTACAGAGACATTGTACTCAAGGGGTTAAATCATCGTTTTCAAGAGTTAAACCATCGTACTCAAGGGTTAAATCATCGTTCTCAAGGGTTAAATCATCGTTCTCAAGGGGTTAAGTCATCGTTCTGGGCGTTAAGTCATCGTTCCCAAGGGGTTAAGTCATCGTTCTCAAGAGTTAAACCATCGTTCTCAAGGAGCAATCATCGTTCTCAAGGGGTTAAATCATCGTTCTCAAGGGGTTAAGTCATCGTTCTCAAGAGGTTAAGTCATCGTTCTCAAGAGTTAAACCATCGTTCTCAAGGAGTAAATCATCGTTCTCAAGGGGTTAAATCATCGTTCTCAAGGGGTTGTCATCGTTCTCAAGAGGTTGTCATCGTTCTCAAGAGTTAAACCATCGTTCTCTCAGAGTTAAATCATCGTTCTCAAGGAGTTAAATCATCGTTCGGGCGTTAAGTCATCGTTCTCAAGGGTTGTCATCGTTCTCAAGGGGTTAAGTCATCGTTCTCAAGAGTTAAACCATCGTTCTCAAGGAGTTAAATCATCGTTCTCAAGGGTTAAACTCGCAAGGTTATCGTCTTTGGCGTTTCATCGTTCCTGGGGTTGTCATCGTTCTCAAGAGTTAAACCATCGTTCCTGGGAGTAAACCATCTCTCAAGGGGTTGTCATCGTTCGCGCGTCATCGTTCCAGGGCGTTAAGTCATCGTTCTCAAGAGTAAACCATCGTTCCCGCGAGTAAATCATCGCTCAAGGAGTTAAATCATCGTTCCGGGCGTTGTCATCGTTCTCAAGGGGTTGTCATCGTTCCAGGTTGTCATCGTTCAAGAGTTAAACCATCGTTCTCAAGGAGTAAATCATCGTTCTCGCGGTTAAATCATCGTTCTCAAGGTTAAGTCATCGTTCTCATGCCGTCATCGTTCCAGGCGTTAAGTCATCGTTCTCAAGGGTTAAGTCATCGTTCTCAAGAGTTAAACCATCGTTCTCAAGGAGTTAATCATCGTTCTCAAGGAGTTAAATCATCGTTCTCAAGGTTGTCATCGTTCTGGCAATGTCATCGTTCTCAAGGGTTGTCATCGTTCTCAAGAGTTAAACCATCGTTCTCAAGGAGTTAAATCATCGTTCTCGCGGGTTAAATCATCGTTCTCAAGGGTTGTCATCTCCTCAAGGGTTGTCATCGTTCCTAAGGGGTTAAGTCATCGTTCTCAAGAGTTAAACCATCGTTCTCAAGGAGTTAAATCATCGTTCTCAGGGGTTAAATCATCGTTCTCAGGCGTTAAGTCATCGTTCTAGGCGTTGTCATCGTTCAAGAGTTAAACCATCGTTCTCAAGGAGTAAATCATCTCCTCAAGGGTTAAATCATCGTTCTAGGCGTTGTCATCGTTCTCAGGGGTTGTCATCGTTCTCGAGGGTTAAGTCATCGTTCTCAAGGGGTTAAATCATCGTTCTCAAGGGGTTTAATCATCGTTCTCAAGAGTTAAACCATCGTTCTCAAGGGGTTAAATCATCGTTCTCAAGAGTTAAACCATCGTTCTCAAGGGGTTAAATCATCGTTCTCAAGGGGTTAAATCATCGTTCTCAATTGATTAACTCTTCGTTCTCAAGGGGTTAATAAAGACATGAAATTAAAGCCACTTAGAGAACTTTTAACGAGACGGAAACATACGAAGAGAGAGGGTGAAGCCAGGCAGTGTGAGACCAACAATGTTCCCAGAACTTTTAGTGACGAAAACTTTGGTTGAGAGAAATTTTTGCAACAGTAGTCGGGTTTTTACTGCTTGTTTGTCACCTTGGATTTTATTTGTCGTTTTTATTTGATTTGATTGTTAATTTGTTCTAATTTGTTTAATGTTTTTACTTGTAATTTTTTTAGGTATTTATTGTTTTTTTTTTGTTAGTTTTTAATTATTATTTTTTAGATTTTTAATTAATTTTATTTGTTTTTCTTTACTGGTTGTTTTTGTATTTTTTTTTTAATTTAAAGATATTTATTTTATATTGTGATTTTATTATTTTTTATATATTTTTATTTATTTTTTATTAATTTTATTTATTTTTTATTACCAACTGTGTTTGTTCTAATTTTCCATTTTATCGTATTTTTTTTATACCGTATTAATTATATTTGTCAAAGTATATTTCAAATTTATTTTCCGGTACTTCTAATACAGTTGTTTAAAACTATTTACATTTTTTAACTAGGAATAAATATATAATACCTTTACTCCTCACTTCTGATATATATTTTTTAATTTCCCTATAACTTTCACAACTTTCCTCAACCTGTTATGGAAAATTTGTTTATTGGTCAAAATTCCTCGTAAATTTATTTGTAATTTCTCTCTCTCTCTCTCTCTCTCTCTCTCATACCAGGAAGAGTGTGGACGAGTATTCTTTTGGTTGTAACAAGAAGACACAATTATTTCGCTCTCTGTTTGTGTGAGAGAGAGAGAGAGAGAGAGAGAGAGAGAGAGAGAGAGAGAGAGAGAGCTATCACCCACCCATAGTAATGCATGTCGACAAATTTTTGGAAGTGTTATTTTTCATTTCGTCTCTTATGGCAACGGAGTGGGTGGGTAAATTATATAGCAAATGAATGGAAAATATGAATCTCAACTCGTAATGATCAACAGAGGTGAGTTTAGTGTGTTAATCTTCTTCCTTCCAGCCAATCAGGTTCCGTGTACGTGTAAACATCTCGACGTCACAACAGCTGATGAGCGTCAACAAAACATTGATAAAGGAACATCTTAAGGCTTTTAGTCTTAGAGGAATGGTATGTTGTGTGTCCGTACGTCTCTCTGTCCGTGCGTCCGTCTTATGTGTGTGCCCATCTGTCTGTGCGTCCGTCTGTTTGTGCGTCCGTCTGTTTGTGCGCGTCCATCTGTTTGTGTGTCCGTTCGTCCGTGCGTTCATCTGTCTCGTGCGTTCATCTGTCCGTGCGCGTCCATCTGTTTGTGTGTCCGTCTGTTTGTGTGTCCGTCTGTTTGTGCGTCAGTCTGTCCGGTGCGTCCATCTGTTTGTGTGTCATCTGTTTGTGTGTCCATCTGTTTGTGTGTCCAATTGCGTCCGTGCGTTCGTACCTGTCCTTGCGTCCATCTGTTTGTGTGTCCGTCTGTTTGTGTGTCCGTCTGTTTCAGCGTCAGTCCGTCCGTACGTCTCTCTGTCCGTGCGTCCGTCTTATGTGTGTGCCCATCTGTCCGTGCGTCCGTCTGTTTGTGTGTCCTTCTGTCCGTGCGTCCGTCTGTTTGTGTGTCCGTCTGTCCGTGCGTCCGTCTGTCCGTGCGTTCATCTGTCCGTTTGTCCATCTGTCCGTGCGTTCATCTGTCCGTGTATCCATCTGTCCGTGCGTCCATCTGAACACACTAACTCCAGCAGAACTAAATCTCTCAGAAGAGTCGAGTAATTAACGTTTTCTGTCACTTGTTATCCCGTGTTATGGCGACATGGCACAGTTATGGCACCATGGTCCTTGTTATGGCACACAGTTGGCGGCAATTCATGTCCCTGTTACGATGTTACCGCTACCGCATCCTGCTGCGCCCGTATCCGTCCTGTTATACACAAAGTTATGGCACCATGGTAATTGTTAGGCACAGTTATGGCACCCCATGGTCCAGAGGTACGTTATGGCAATTCATGGTCCTTGTTATGGCACACAGTTATGGCACCATGGTCCTTGTTATGGCACAGTTATGGCATCATGGTAATTGTTATGGCACAGTTATGGCATCATGGTCCTTGTTATGGCACCATGGTCCTTGTTATGGCACAGTTATGGCACCATGGTAATTGTTATGGCACAGTTATGGCACCATGGTAATTGTTATGGCACAGTTATGGCACCATGGTAATTGTTATGGCACAGTTATGGCACCATGGTCCTTGTTATGGCACAGTTATGGCACCATGGTCCTTGTTATGGCACAGTTATGGCACCATGGTCCTTGTTATGGCACAGTTATGGCACCATGGTAATTGTTATGGCACAGTTATGGCACCATGGTAATTGTTATGGCACCGTGGTCTCTATAATACCACGTCAAGAAGAGGTGGATGTATAATTCCAACTTAATTATCGATAATCTTATATAATTAAAGTTAATTTTGAGACTTGGAGTTTAATAATTATCTACTGATATAAATGTGAGATAATTTGGATGTCTAATTTTTTTTCTCACTAACTCCATAATTATACTCTAATTACTTGGTGACTCGGGGAGTATAATTACCATCCAGATAATATACTGCCATGATAGCTGCAGATTACGCTGACAGTTTCATTAAGGACTATTGACTGTTATTAATTACCGGTATTACTCGTCTGGCAGGTATCAATGCATAGCGTCACTATCTGTTGCTTATCACGAAATATTCCCAGAGTCTCGCTTGGTATTGCGTCTCTCTCGTTATTATCGGTGATTTAAAATAGGGTTTGAAATGAAATAAACTTTGGAGGTGGTTGTTTTCTGAATGGTAGTTTGGTGGATCAGAGAGAAAGAGGAAGTGAGTGTCTCTCTCTCTCTCTCTCTCTCTCTCTCTCTCTCTCTCTCTCTCTCTCTCTCTCTCGTGTGTGTGGCCAGAAGCCCTCAGAGCTGGTAGGTGAAGCCCCTAGTAACAAATGCCGTCCAGTAGTCAATACCATACAGGTGCAGTACCTGTTGGGGTGAACCATCGGCTGCTTGTGTACATAATGGTTGTCAGCATTATCTGTCATTAATGGTTTATTTAATAGAGCTGGGAATGCTTACAGATGACCCTAGCTACTTCACTCCTGAGCAGTTGTTTCAAGTTTATAAAGGATTCATTCGTCCTAACTTGGAATACTGCTCTCATATCTGGGGTGTCCAGGTGAGGGGGTCAATTTGGCTCTTTTTCAGTTTTGTCTTATGACTATCCTCATACCTTTTCAGTTGCCCACTAGCATTATGTTTACTATTCGTAAGGTGACTGTAAAGTAGTTGCTTTGGCAGTCTACTGTCGTCCATGCGGGTAACATGGCCAGTCCAGCATAGTTGTTCATGGATAATGGTAGCCTCGATGCTCCTACAGTTGGTGTCAGTAAGAATACTGGCATTTGTTCTCTTGTCTTCCCATCGAACTCGGAGGATGGAACGAAGACTATGTTGGTGAAAGTTTTCAAGTGCCTTGAGGTGCCTCCTGATCCATATCTCGCTGTGTATTGTATGTGACCCATGTCTCGCTGTGTCTCTTATGTGACCCATGTATCACTGTGTCTCTTACGTGACCCATGTCTCGCTGTGTACCTTATGTGACCCATGTCTCGCTGTGTACCTTATGTGACCCATGTCTCGCTGTGTATCTTATGTGACCCATGCCTCACTGTGTCTCTTATGTGACCCATGTATCACTGTGTCTCTTACGTGACCCATGTCTCACTGTGTACCTTGTGTGACCCATAATAGTAATCAAGGGATGATAGTTATTAAGAAGAGTAATAAGTAATGATAATAAATAGGGTTATTAAGAAGAGTAATAAGTAATGATAATAAATAGGGTTGATAATAATTAACGGATGATAATAAGTGTTAAAGATTATGGTAATTGGGGACGATGTTAATTAGGGATAATAGTAATTAAGGATAATAATAAGTTGGCATACCAGTAATTAATATTTGGGTGTAATTATCTTGTGACGTCAAACTGTCAACTTTGACAGGAAGGGAAATTGACCAATTTCAGACAGTGTCGTGTTCAGAAGTCACTCGGACCCCATCAACAACTGATAATTATATATGTATTATGTATATGTATTTATGTATAATGGGTATGTATTTATTTATGTATTATGTATATGTATTAATTTATTTATACTCCATATGTGTTTATTTATGTATAATGTATGGGTATTTATTTATGTATACTGTATATATGTATGTTTTTCAAAGGCTTTTGTGGAAAAACAAGCGAGAGCCGAAAGGACAGACAGACAGACAGACAGACAGACACGACTCAGCACAGACACCAACACCTCCAATACTCCTTTAAGAAAAGCTAAAAACATCTTTCATCCACTTTCTTCCACTTCTTGCTCCACCTCAACTTTCTCTCCACTCCCACAGCACTGCTTTCTCTGGGTGGGAGGAACACACACACACACACACACACACACACACACACACACACACACACACACACTCAAAAAAAAATACCATCCTAGCTAAAACGTCAAGTAATTTCAATTGTTATAGTCTCATTGCAACTTATACGCCATTGTATTTAATCACCCAGTTAGATATAAACTATTACGTCTTTAATTACCAGGAAATAACTTAAACTTACGAGGAAATATCTTGAACTTACGAGGAAATAACTTGAACTTACGATATTTTATGAATCCATCTTTCTACCGTAGCTTAAGTGAAGCAGATAAATACTGTACCTTCTCACATCACCAGATACGAGGAGAATTTAACGTAGGAAACTTTTTTTTACAATTTTACTTAACGATCGCAAAAGCTGACAAATCATCTCTAGTTTATTGGCATAGGTTCTTCTTGTCCATCTTTCCTGCCTCTGACTTCTTGCCCATCTTTATTGCCCTTGACTTCTTGCCCCTATATATTGCCCCTGACTTCTTGCCCATCTTTATTGCCCCTGATTTCTTGCCCATATATATTGCCCCTGACTTCTTGCCTCAATATATTGCCCCTCACTTCTTGCCCATCTCTACTGCCTCCGACTTCTTGACTCTGATGCTCCCCGACTTATTGCCGACTAATTTCTTTCCCTTGACTTCTTGCCCACCTTCCTTGCCCCCGACATCTTGCCCCTGACACCGTACCCTTGCTTGTCATCGTATGTTACGTATAATTATGAGAGTTTAGTTAATATATGAAGAGAGGCTGTGTGTGTGTGTGTGTGTGTGTGTGTGTGTGTGTGTGTGTGTGTGTGTGTGTGTGTATATACAGACAGAGATATATACAGAGAGAGACTTGAGTCAGATAGATATATAGATAGATAGCAAAGGACAGACAGACAAATAAAAAGATAGACAGATAGACAGACACACAGACAGACAGATAGACAGGTAGATAGACAGATAGACAGACAGATAGACAGATAGACAGATAGATAGACAGATAGATAGACAGACAGACAGACAGACAGGCAGACAGACAGACAGACAGACAGACAAATAGAAAGATAGACAGATAGACAGACACACAGACAGACAGATAGACAGACAGACAGACAGACAGATAGATAGACAGATAAACAGACAGACAGACAGACAGACAGACAGACAGACCGACAAATAGACAGATATATAGACAGACAGATAGACAGATTGGTAGATAGACAGTTTGAGAGAGAGAGAGTCAAGGAGTAAGAGAGTAGTGTGGCAGTGTTGGCACCAGAGGAGACTCAAGTATGTAGTTGGCACCCCACACAGTACACCCAGCTGGGGGAGGGGGGTGAGGAGAAGGGGTGTAAGGGAGGGGAAGGTGTAGGATAAATAAAGACGTATCATATCATTAGTTCCATTTAATATGATGAAAAGGAATGAAAATTTTCGATCGTATATAGCCCGGTGTCAATGTGTGTGTGTGTGTGTGTGTGTGTGTGTGTGTGTGTGTGTGTGTGTGTGCGTGTGTGTGTACGTGTGTGTACGTGTGTGTGTGTGTGTGTGTGTGTGTGTGTGTGTGTGTGTTCAAACTTAATATGTATATTATTTATGGTATCTCCTACATTTTCCTTTTTAGTTAGATTAGGTTGGAGTCATTAACTGGTCCTTCACTGGTCATTAACTGG
>NW_024719553.1:0-12500 GCF_018991925.1 Homarus americanus
AAGTTTCCTCAACACTTACTACAACAGAACTACAACACTCCTACAACAACACTACAACACCCCTCACAACACTCCTACAACAACACCACACAACACTCCCCCACAACACTCCTACAACAACACTACAACACTCCCCTACAACACCCTACAACAACACTACAACACCCCCTACAACACTCCTACAACAACACTACAACACCTTCTACAAACACTACACACTCTCACAACACCCTACAACAACACTACAACACCCCTACAACACTTACAACAACACTACAACACTCTCACAACACCCTACAACAACACTACAACACTCCCCTACAACACTCCTACAACAACACTACAACAATCCCTACAACACTCCTACAACAACACTACAACACTCCCCTACAACACTCCTACAACATCACAACACTCCCCTACAACACTCCTACAACAACACTCAACACTCCCACAACACTCCTACAACAACACTACAACACTCCTACAACAACACTACAACACCCCTACAACACTCCTACAACAACACTACAACACCTCTCACAACACTCCTACAACAATACTACAACACTCCCCTACAACACTCCTACAACAGCACTACAACACCCCTCACAACACTCTACAACAATATTACAACATCCCTACAACACTCCTTACAACAACACTACAACACCTCACAACAATATTACAACATTCTCACAACACTTCTACAACAACACTACAACACCCCTACAACACTCCTACAACAACAACACTACAACACTCCCACAACAACACTACAACATTCCCCTACAACACTCCTACAACAACACTACAACACTCCTCCAACACTCTACAACAACACTACAACACTCCTCACAACACTCCTACAACAGCACTACAACATCTCCTCTACTCCGGCTAAAAAGCTTTACGGCTCAACTTACACTTATAAAAGTATTAAGTAACAGCTCATATATACTTACATAAAACAATTTATATGAAAACCTAAGCGAGTCTGTCTCTGGGGAGGCACTTGAAGCTGAGTGTCTTGGAAGAAAGCTTTGAGGAAAGTTCAAGGAAGAGCCTCTGGAGGAAGCCCTGAAGGAGAGTAGTGGCCCTGAAGGAGGGTGAAGGACGTCCTGAAGGAGAGTAGTGAAGGAAGCCCTGATGGGAGAGTAGGAAGGAAGCCCTGATGGGAGAGTAGTGAATGAAGCCTGAAGGGAGAGAGGAATGAAGCCTGAAGGAGAGTAGTAAGGAAGCCCTAAGGGAGAGAAGGGAATGAAGCCCTGATGGGAGAGTAGTGAATGAAGCCCTGAAGGAGAGTAGTGATGAAGCCCTGAAGGAGAGTAAAGGAAGCCCTGAAGGGAGAGTAGTGAAGGAAGCCCTGAAGGGAGAGTAGTGAAGGAAGCCCTGAAGGGAGAGTAGTGAAGGAAGCCCTGAAGGGAGAGTGGTGAAGGAAGCCCTGAAGGGAGAGTAGTGAAGGAAGCCCTGAGGGAGAGTAGTGAAGGAAGCCCTGAAGGAAGGAGAGTAGTGAAGGAAGTGAAGGAAGCCCTGAAGGGAGAGTAGTGAAGGAAGCCCTGAAGGGAGAGTATTGAAGGAAGCCAGATGGGAGAGTAGTGAAGGAAGCCCTGAAGGGAGAATAGTGAAGGAAGCCCTGAAGGGAGAGTAATGAAGGAAGCCCTGAAGGGAGAGTATTGAAGGAAGCCAGAAGGGAGAGTAGTGAAGGAAGCCCTGAAGGGAGAGTGGTGAAGGAACCCCTGAAGGGAGAGTAATGAGTGAAGCCCTGAAGGGAGAGTGGTGAAGGAACCCCTGAAGGGAGAGTAATGAGTGAAGCCCTGAAGGGAGAGTAGTGAAGGATGTCCCCTATAGTTGGGTCAGCCGCGGGACTCGAACCAGAGGACAATTGAGTCAGGAGGTGAGTGAGTGAATAAACTTAACCTAACCTAACCTAACCTAACCTAACCTAACCTAACCTAACCTAACCTAACCTAACCTAACCTAACCTAACCTAACCTAACCTAACCTAACCTAACCTAACCTAACCTAACCTAACCTAACCCAACCTAACTTAACATACCCTAACCTAGACAAACTTAACGCAATCTAACCCACCTGGCCAAGTTCACCAAGGGAAGGTTTGCGACGAGAGATGAGACTAGATGCAAGGTGAGGGGGTGAGAGGTGAGGGGGTGAGAGGTGAGGGACAGGTGTGTGCTGTCTACCTTCCTCACTCCACCACCTGCTCTGTATTGAATCTACACCAGGTGGCTGGACTGAGGGGAAAGCCGAGGGGAGCAGATGGTTTGTGAGGGGAGGGAACGAGGAGAGAGGCAAGGAGGGCAAGAAATGGTGGGGAGAGGATAGGAGGAGAGGGGAGGAGACGTGGGGAGGGGATGGAAGAGGAAGAAGGTTCGAGTTTTCTTGTGAATCTGACAAGGAAATCCAACACTCTGAGTAGAAAGTATTTGTGTTGGGTACGCTGGTAAAGTGTTATCGCATCGGATGGTCCTGGGTTCGAATCCCAATTGAGAAAGAAATGTACGATTTATATCCAGTTTCCTACACTATACATTAGTCCAAACTTAATTCACTAACACTTGTAAACTCTACTTCTAATTTATCCATTATAACAGCATCATCAGCAAAAAGTAACTGACTCATCTCCCTAACTCTTCTTCTAGTAAATCCTTCTGGTCCTTAACCAAAAACATCTGTAATAACTCCTGCACTCCCTCTTTTCCTCCTCTCTTCTGACCTGTTAACTCTATAGCCAACTCTCCCCTTGATAAAGTCAATCTCTTTGGCACCTTATTCTCCTCTAACTCCACCTTTGGGAGTACTGCTCTCATATCTGGGCTGGCTCTTCTTCTGTTCAACTGTTAGATAGGGTGGAATCAAAGGCATTTCGTCTTATTAACTTTCCTCCCTTAGTTGATAATCTTTCTTCCCTTTCTCTTCGCCGCAATGTTGCTTCACTCTCTTTCTCGTTTACAGGTACTTTAAAGGGCAATGTTTGGTGGATTTGGCATCCTGTGTACCGCCGGCAAGGCCGTGGGCTTGTAACACTCGTCTTGCCCGCGGTGCCCACCGTTTCTCTGTGGATGTCGGTCACACTATAATAACCCGTTATAGTACCTCCTTCTTTCCTCACACAGCCAAACTGTGGAATGCTCTGCCTTCTTCTGTGTTTCCATACTCATACAATCCCTTTCACTTTAAAAAGCTGGTTTTCCGGCATTTTCATGGTGTAGATTAATATGGTCTTTTGTTTTCTATTTTTAATTTGTATTTACTTTTATTGTTTGCCACCCCCAGGCCCCGTTGTGGGTCGATGACCTGTGCCCGGGTGGGTTATTCTCCGTAAAAACAAAAAAAAAAACAAAAAAAAATTGTGCCTCTCTCTTATCAGTCACTCTTCCTTCTAGCCGTCTCACTACACCATCCATAGAGGTACGTGGCTCACTCTCCCCAATACAAAACAGTAGTCAATAGTCTCCCATTCACCATCTACTTTTTGTTAATACTTCCCATTAATGAACAACCATAGTAGTGTCACTAGTTACATATTGACCCTATCGTGGCAACAGTTCGCGGGCAGGGTTGTATCCGCTCAAGTGATATTATTATTGTTGTTGTTAGTCATTGTTGTTACTGTTAGTTAGTGTTGTTAGTTATTGTTGTTGTTGTTGTTAGTTATTGTTGTTGTTATTATTATTATTATTATCGTAAACTGAGACACAGACACACTTAGCAGACACAAAGCAACAAACTCGTGTCTCTCCCTCTCACTGTGTGGCTGGCAGAAGGCATCATAAATCACACACCTCCCGCAGAGAGACCACATACACCCATCAACATAATAGATGACTCTCTATCTCTCTTTCTCTCTCTTCACTCCATTATCTTTATTCTCTCTTTTTCTCTTAATCTATTTTCACCTCATTTTTTTTCTTTCTTTCTCACATCATTCCCTCTTCACTCTTCGCTTCCTGGTTTCGCTCTCTCTCTCTCTCTCTCTCTCTCTATTGTACATTGTATTGTTTATCTACACTAAAAATAAATACAATATAAATGTATGAAATGTAGTAGCAGTTCCCATAAGCATTTACTAACATTTGTAATATTGTAATTCAGGTGATATTAAATGGTATATAATAATTCCCTTAAGATAAATGTAGAGTTTTATATATCAGATGCTGCCAACAGTGTCCAGGCTATCACTAGAAGGGGTACAGCCATGTTATTGTTCACGTTGTATCTCGATTTTTCTGTCTAAATAAATTGTTTCAGTTTCAATTTCCTCCTCCTCTTCTCTGACCTATCTCTCCTCCTCCTCCTCACTTCTCCCTCTCTCCTCCTTCTCTCCTCTCCTCCTCCTTTCCTCTCCCTCTCCCCTCCTCTCCACTTCGCTAGGTAAAGCTGGCGAGGCTCTGAGTGCTGACCTAATTAGCTGCTTAAATGCTCTCAGGTAGGTGGGCGCAAGAGCTGGTGCCTCCCAGGTGTGTGTGGGGGGGGAGGCGACGACGATTAATGACCATCACGAGTGGGAGGAGGGGTAGAAGGAAGAGAAAAGGGAGGGGAGAGGGAAAGGAAGGAGAGGGTGGGGGATGGAGAGGGGAGGGAGAGGGAGGAGGGGGAGGGAAGAGGGAAGAGGGGAGAGAGGGAGGAAGATTCATGACTGTCACGAGTGGAAAGTAGAGGAGGAGGGGGGGAAGAGGAGGAGGAGGGGGGAAGAGGGGGGAAAGTGACGGAGAATGGGGATAATGATGGGGTGGAAGGGGGGAGGAGGATAGGGGAGAAGGAAAGGGACGAGAAGAATAGAGAGGGAAGATTAATGACAGCACAAGTAGAAAGTAACATAATACGAGTTGGTTAAAGAAATACATGTATATATAACAGTGAGAGAGAGAGAGAGAGAGAGAGAGAGAGAGAGAGAGAGAGAGAGAGAGAGAGAGAGAGAGAGAGAGAGAGAGAGAGAGAGAGAGAGAGAGAGAGAGAGAGAGAATAATACCCAACTTTATAAAACCTTGTGGTGTCACCAACCTAACCTAACCTAACCTAACCTAACCTAACCTAATAAGGTTACTGGTGATAAAACATAAAATTTAAGTAAAAGATGGCGGCCAGTTAACACCGAGACTCTATCTTAATAAAACACGCTCACTTTAAACACTAAATTACTGGACTAAATTAACGCACAGAACCTTATTGTTACTAAGAGTTTTACTTTATGGGAGAGAAAGTTAAGATTAACACACACACACACACACACACACACACACACACACACACACACACACACACACACAGAGCAATTTAAATGAGTATACACATGGTAAATATATACACACACAGACAAAGATACACACAACAAATTGGAGGCAACAAGAGTGTACACAGAGGGAAAAACTACAGAAAACAAAGTGCACACAACAGCAAATTGGACACAACACAACCACCGAGGCATCTTGAGCGAAGGGGGGTTGATGGGGAGGAAGATCGGAGAGCTGAATGGTTAGTTGGGGAGGATGTTTGGGGAGTAAGGTTGGGGAGAATGAAGTTGCTGGCTGTGTGGATGACTGGAGGAGGCTGGGGGAAGTAAGCTGACTGGCTGGCTGAGGATGGAGGGTGGGTGGGGTATCGGTTGGGTGGGGTGTCGGTTGGGTAGAGGGGTCCCGGGATAAAACTGCGCCTTCATCATCATGACGGTGTTGTTGAGGCGCCATCACAAGGCCGCCAACTCCAACAAGTGGCCCACCACCACCACCAACACCAACACCACCACCACCACCACCATCCCATCTCCCGGTAAATGAAAAGTAGACATCGTGACCCAACACACGAGGAAGAGTTGGATTGTCCGGAGCAACACAAGGTGAGGAATTCTCGCCGTCTCCTCCACTTATCTTCTTCCTTCTCCTGACAGCAGCGAATAAAAGGAAATATCTCAGTTACTTTTGTTTTGCTTTGTAGGTTTAGATGTAAGTCATGGACCTTTTTATGTTGTTGTTTAGGTGGGGGAGGGGAGGGGAGGATGGGGTAGTCTCAGGGTATATGGGTGGGGAAATTGAGAGGGTGGGGGTTGGTGGGTGCTGGGGTTGTATGGTTTGTGTTGAAGGAGGGGGTGGCTGCTCTGTGTTGAAGGAGGGGGTGGGGCTGGCTCTGTGTTGAAGGAGGGGTGGGGCTGGCTCTGTGTTGAAGGAGGGGGGTGGGCTGCTCTGTGTTGAAGATGGGGTGGGGCTGGCTCTGTGTTGAAGATGGGGTGGCTGGCTTGTGTTGAAGGAGGGGGTGGGGCTGGCTCTGTGTTGAAGGAGGGGTGGGCTGCTCTGTGTTGAAGGAGGGGGTGGGCTGGTTCTGTGTTGAAGGAGGGGGTGGGCTGGCTCTTGTGTTAAGGAGGGGGGTGGCTGGCTTTGTGTTGAAGGAGGTGACTGGCTCTGTGTTGAAGGAGGAGGGGGTGGACTGGCTCTTGTTGAAGAGGGGGGTGGCTGGCTCTGTGTTGAAGGAGGGGGGTGGGCTGGCTCTGTGTTGAAGGAGGGGGTGGGTTACCCCAGTGTTGAAGGAGGGGGTGGGCTGGCTCAGGGTTGAAGGAGGGGGTGGGCTGGCTCTGTGTTGAAGGAGGGGGTGGGCTGGCTCTGTGTTGAAGGAGGGGGTGGGCTGGCTCTGTGTTGAAGGAGGTGGCTGGCTCTAAAGGAAGGAGGGGGTGGGCTGGCTCTGTGTTGAAGGAGGGGTGGCTGGCCTGTGTTGAAGGAGGGGTGGGCTGGCTCTGTGTTGAAGGAGGGGGGTTGGCTCTGTGTTGAAGGAGGGGGGTGGCTGGCTCTGTGTTGAAGGAGGGGGTGGGCTGGCTCTGTGTTGAAGGAGGGGTGGCTGGCTCTGTGTTGAAGGAGGGGGTGGGCTGGCTCTGTGTTGAAGGAGGGGGTGGGCTGGCTCTGTGTTGAAGGAGGGGTGGGCTGGCCCTTGTTGGAAGGAGGGGGTGGGCTGGCTCTGTGTTGAAGGAGGGGGGCTGGCTCTGTGTTGAAGGAGGTGGGCTGCCTGTGTTGAAGGGAGGGGTGGCTGGCTCTGTGTTGAAGGAGGGGGTGGGCTGGCTCTGTAAGGAGGGGGTGGGCTGGCTGGTCTGTGTTGAAGGAGGGGGTAGGCTGGCTCTTGTGTTGAAGGAGGGGGTGGGGTCCTGTGTTGAAGGAGGTGGGCTGGCTCTGTGTTGAAGGAGGGGGGCTGGTTTCTTGTGTTGAAGGAGAGGGGTGGGCTGGCTTGTGTTGAAGGAGGGGGTGTCTGGTTCTGTGTTGAAGGAGGTGGGCTGGCTCTGTGTTGAAGGAGGGGTGGCTGGCTCTGTGTTGAAGGAGGGGTGGGCTGGCTTTGTGTTGAAGGAGGGGGGGGGCTGGCTCTGTGTTGAAGGAGGGGGTGGGCTTGGCTCTGTGTTGAAGGAGGGGTGGGCTGTCTGTGTTGAAGGAGGGGTGGGTTGGCTCTGTGTTGAAGGAGGTGGGGTGCTGGCTTGTGTTGAAGGAGGGGTGGGCTGGCTCTGGTGTTGAAGGAGGGGGTGCTGGCTCTGTGTTGAAGGAGGGTGGGCTGGCTCTGTGTTGAGAGGTGGGTTGCTTGTATGAGGGGGTGGGCTGGTTTACACTGAGAGTCATGGATACACGCTGTCTTGGGTCATGAATATTTTATGAAGAAGGTATTGAATTTTCACGAGCGGGGTGGAGGAAAGGATGGAGGGAGAGGAGTTGGGGGTGGGTGGTTGGTGATGGGTGGTGGTGGGTGTGGGGTTTTGGTTGGTTGGTGGTGGTGGTTGGTGAGGGTGGTAGGTGTGGGTGGGTAATGGTGATGGGGATTGTGGGTGGTGGGTAGTGGAGGAGATATAGAAGTGTTGTTGGGTGTTGAGGCTACGCCCCCTCCCTCTGCCTTCTTCTGTCTCCTCATGAATTTTTCTAGAATGCTCCGGTGTCCTCAAGAGCAGTAGGATAAGGATGAGGAGCGATGCTACGTCCTTCCTGTGTCCTTCTTCCATTCACTCTCTCTTGGGGACCGATGGTGTCGTGGGACCATCTAGAATACCACAACATCCTAGAGATGGATCCTCCAGAGGCAGCAGCAGGGAGCAGAAGGAAGTGGTGATGCTACGCCCTCTGAATGTCTTCTCTTCCCTCGCTCACTCTTCCCCACGAGTCGACAGTGTTCCTGGCCTTCTAGAATGCCATGATCCTACAGAAATCCTGCGTTAAGGAGCTTTGGGGACAGGGAGGTGGAGAGCCTCGGTTATGTAATCTCCTGACCATTCCCAGGAAAGTCCTCCAGACCAGAGATAAACTTAGACCAGATCTCCGAGGACTGATTGCCAGCGGGAGTTTGGTCACGTAGACTTGGCAGGATATTCTGAGAAATGAATTTTGTATAAAGTATGAAAATCAGGGTGAGGATGGCCGATGATGAAGTTTCGTTATGAAGTTTCATTGGGTGAATTTCGCTAACTTTAGTCGATGGAAAATATCGTTAAGTTCTGGATCGATACGCGAGTTTCGCCCCGGCAAGTTAACTCCTGTGACCTTGACCTTCACGAAAGGGACAGAGGGTTGTCTATTGTACAGCTTCTCATGACTCTTATTAGTCATTACTTGAAGAAACTTTCATGAAATTACCTTCACAAGTCTCAAAATTTTAGCCCGGACAAAGAGTGTGACGCTGAGGTGTTACGTCCGCCATTATTCCATTACCCCACCACCCCATCTCCCCACTGCCCCATCACCTCCACTGCCCCATCACCTCCCATCGCCCCCATCACCTCCCACTCACCCCATCACCTCCCTGCCCCATCACCTCCCACTGTCCCCCTCCCATCACCTCCACGCCCCATCACCCCACTGCCCCACTCACCTCCCACTGCCCCATCACCTCCCCACTGCCCCATCACCTCCCACTGCCCCATCACCTCCCACTGCCCCATCACCTCCCACTGCCCCATCACCTCCCACTGCCCCCATCACTCCCACTGCCCCATCACCTCCCACTGCCCCGTCATCCCTCCAACACCCCATCACCTCCCACTGCCCCATCACCTCCCACTGCCCCATCACCTCCCACTGCCCCATCACCTCCCACTGCCCCATCACCTCCCACTGCCCCCATCACCACCCACTACCCATCACCTCCCACTCACCCCATCACCTCCCACTGCCCCATCACCTCCCACTCCCTTCATCCCCACTGCCCCATCACTCCCCACTGCCCCATCATCCTCCAACACCCCCATCACCTCCCACTGCCCCCATCACCTCCCATGCCCCATCACTCCCACTGCCCCATCACTCCCACTGCCCCATCACCTCCCACTGCCCCATCATCCCTCCTCCAACACCCCCATCACCTCCCACTGCCCCATCACCTCCCCACTGCCCCATCACCTCCCACTGCCCCCATCACCACCACTCCCCATCACCTCCCACTGCCCTTCACTCCACTGCCCTTCACCTCCCACTGCCCCATCATCCCTCCAACACCCCATCACCTCCCCACTGCCCCCATCACCTCCCATTACCCCATCACCCTCCAACAACCCCATCACCTCCCACTGCCCCTCATCACCCCACTGCCCCCATCACCACCCACTGCCCCATCACCCCACTGCCCCCATCACTCCCACTGCCCTATCACCCAACAACCCCATCACCCACTGCCCCATCACCACCCACTGCCCCATCACCTCCCACACCCCATCACCTCCCACTGCCCCATCACCTCCCATTACCCCATCACTTCCACTGCCCCATCACCTCCCACTGCCCCATCACCCCCATTACCCCATCACTCCCACTGCCCCCATCACTTCCCACTGCCCTATCACCCTCCAACAACCCCATCACCTCCCCACTGTCCCCATCACCACCCACTGCCCCATCACCCCCATTACCCCATCACCTCCCACTGCCCCATCACCCCTCCCAATACCCCATCACCTCCCACTGCCCCATCACCCCACTGCCCCCCATCCCCACTGCCTCCATCACCTCCCACTGCCCCATCACTTCCCACTGCCCCTATCACCCTCCAACAACCCCATCACCCCACTGCCCCATCACCACCCATTGCCCCATCACCCCACTGCCCCATCACTTCCCACTGCCCTATCACCCTCCAACAACCCCATCACCACCCACTGCCCCATCACCTCCCACTGCCCCATCACTCTCCTACTGCCCATCCTACCCCTATCACCTCCCACACCCCATCACCTCCCACTGCCCCATCACCTCCCATTACCCCATCACCTCCCACTGCCCCCATCACCTCCCACTGCCCCATCACCTCCCACTGCCCCCATCACCTCCCACTGCCCCATCACTTCCCACTGCCCTATCACCCTCCAACAACCCCATCACCTCCCACTGCCCCCATCACCACCCACTGCCCCATCACTCCCATTACCCATCACCACTGCCCCATCACCTCCCAATGCCCCATCACCTCCCATAACCCCATCACCTCCCACTGCCCCCATCACCTCCCACTGCCCCATCACCTCCCATTACCCATCACCTCCCACTGCCCCATCACCTCCCCATTACCCCATCACTCCCCACTGCCCCCATCACCTCCCCACTGCCCCCATCACCTCCCACTGCCCCCATCACCTCCCACTGCCCCACTTCCCACTGCCCCATCACCCCTCCAACAACCCATCACCTCCCCACTGCCCCCATCACCACCCACTGCCCCATCACCTCCCCATTACCCCATCACCCCACTGCCCCCATCACCTCCCACTGCCCCCATCACCTCCCACTGCCCCATCACTTCCCACTGCCCTATCACCCTCCAACAACCCCATCACATCCCACTGCTCCCATCACCTCCCACTGCCCCACCACCTCCCACTGCCCCATCACCTCCCATTACCCCATCACCTCCCACTGCCCCCATCACCCCACTGCCCCATCACCTCCCACCGCCCCATCACTTCCCACTGCCCATCACCTCCCAACAACCCCATCACCTCCCACTGCCCCATCACCTCCCATTACTCCATCACCTCCCACTGCCCATCACCTCCCACTGCCCCATCACCTCCCATTACTCCATCACCTCCCACTGCCCCATCACCTCCCACTGCCCCATCACCTCCCATTACTCCATCACCTCCCACGCCCCATCACCCTCCAACACACCAATCCTCTTCCTGCGACTCCAAAATTGTTCGTTTAATTTTTCATGGAGGTAATTGCCTGACGCTGATGGTACGTATGACGGGGGAGAGAAGGGAGGGAGGAGGAAAGGAGGAGGAGATGAGAGGAAAAGAGGATGCTTCAATGAATAACAGATGGGATCTCATGGGGAGGGTGGTGGTGGTGAGTTGCAGTCGTGGTGGTGGTGGTGTGGTTGTGGTGGTGGTGGTGGTGGTGATGGTGGTGGTGGTAGTGATGGAGATAGTGGTGGAGGTGGTAGTGGTAATAGTTAGTAGAAGTATTAATGGTAGTGGGAGTGGTGATTCTCTCTCTCTCTCTCCTCTTTGCATCCTCTTCCCTTTTGCTTCCATCCTCCTTATCTTCTTTCCATCCTTCTCTGTTATCACTTATTCCTTTACACTTTCACCTCCATCCTTCTCCCCCTTCCTTATCACCCCTACCCTATCCCTGCCTCTCTTCCTCTCCCTTCATTCCTTCTCCCTATCCTACCCCTCTTTACTCTCCTTCTTCCTTCTGACAACCCTTTCTTCCCCCTCTATTCATTCCCTTATCGCCCATCCTCCTTCCTCCCTTCATCAATCTCCTCTCCCTTCTCTCCTCCATTCATCTCCTTTTTCTCTCTTTCTCACCTTCCTCCTTCCCTGAGTCTGTCCTTTTTCTTCCTCCTTCTCCCATTTCCTTCCTTCACCATATCTCTTTATCTTATCCCCTCTCTCTCCTTCCCTTCACCCCCTATCATCTCTCCCACCATCATCACCCACCTCTCTCTCCTCCCCTCATCTCCCTGCATCATCACCCCCTTCTCTCCCTCCCCCAACTCACCGTACCCCCCCTACCCCATCCCTCCGTCTCCCCCATTACCTCAGTTCTCACTCAGGACGAAAGGCGTGTGAGTAAACCTGAGTGGCAGCTGAGATAACTGCCTCTCTCTCTCTCCTCTCTCTCTCTCTCTCTCTCTCTCTCTCTCTCTTCTCTCTCCACAAGCTCCTACTTCAAATTTCTCCTAAAGTGTGTTTGTGTGTCGCTTGCTAATACACACTCAGTATGAAGTCTGAGATACACTCGGGTTTTATTCTCAAAAGTTTCCCAATTTAAATTTCCCTCCCAAGTTAACATTTCACATAATTTATTAAAACAGTGACAGAAAATATTTATACTCAAAAGTTTACTAAGTTATATTTTCCCTCTTAAGTAAATCACATCTCAGAGACTTACTAAGACGTAGTTGGAATTAATATGACGTAGTTGGAATTAATATGATGTAGTTGGAATTAATATGACGTAGTTGGAATTAATATGATGTAGTTGGAATTAATATGACGTAGTTGGAATTAATATGACGTAGTTGGA
>NW_024719554.1:0-80031 GCF_018991925.1 Homarus americanus
TATGTGACATAATTCTGGGCTGTAAGCTTTGGTCTGACAATCAATCATTACAATAACAACCACGACCATGATTATAACAACCATGACCATGATTATAATAACCACTACCATGATTATAACAACCATGACCATGATTATAATAACCACTACCATGATTATAACAACCACGACCATGATCATAACAACCACGACTATGATTATAACAACCACGACCATGATTATAATAACCACTACCATGATTATAACAACCACGACCATGATTATAACAACCACGACCATGATTATAAAAACCACGACCATGATTATAACAACCTCGTTAAACTGTACCACCGGACTCGCAACCGGGCACGAAGTGCCCACGATCACTTGTAAGTTCCTATACATGCAAAAATTTTCAATATTCCTATTTCATTCGAACAGGCTGAGGACAGCCTATGCCAACGTAATTATTTTTTTTGGTAAACGACTTTCAAAGATAACACTATATTTGCTAAGATTTGGTGAGGCTAATGCTTCGATTCATATTAGAATAACTTCAATGAAACTTGTTTGTATATAGTCATTTTAGAGGAAGCTACAGAAGCAGCGTGTGGCTGACTATATACTAAGCAGGAAAGATTCCTCTTAGATCTAACCGCTGCTCTACCTTGTTTCCTTATTATAAAGTATAGACAGTCACTACAGCACCGAAAATATAATAAATGCAGTTATGACACAGCTCACAGAAAAGATGAAGGAAGACCAGACCCCCCAAATTCCACAACTACACAGCGGAACAGACGACGCCCTTGAGTCAGATATCAGACAAGAAGAAGAACTTGCCATCCGAGAGATCACTCAAAACCGTGAAACCTCAAGCCCCTTGCCACAGATCACGAGGAACAGAACAACAAGCACAGACCGTCAGCAAACACACGATCACAGGCAAGAGCGACAGCACCCTGAAGAGAGCAGGAAAAGAAGAGAAACCTCCAAAAACAAGTGGGATTCCACCTCCTGCTCCCCCCTTGGAGCAGGTGCCCGAGAAACAGCCACCAATGAGCACACCATTCCTAACGGACGAGGAGGAGAGCGACTCAACCATGAACGCCGAGAGCAACTACAGCACCAGCGACGAGGAGATAATGATAGAATAGCCCCACCTCCTTGTCATCTCAAGATAACACAGTGAAATGTACAAGGCCTGTCCAACAAACGGCATACTGTACAAGCAGCAGCCATAGCTACAAATATTGATGTCTTCATTCTGCAAGAAGCCATGAAGTCAAAAGATAAACAGTTGCGCTTGCCTGGATACCAACAGTACTCTGTACCAAAGGGGCCCAACTCCCATGGCAGCATGATTCTCGTCAGGGCGACCATCCCCAGTTCAGAAGTAAAAACCAGTTCACTGTGGAGATGGAGTAGAGGCACAAGCTGTTCGGATACACCTGGCAAACGACATTCTTGTAGTATACAATATCTATAAACCGCCACCCAAACGACTAGAAGCCGGTGAACTACTGACTCAAGCAACACAAGAACTCGTGCTCATTGCTGGGGACTTCAATGCCCACCATCCAACGATCAACCCGACCACAACAATGAACCAGGATGGTCATCACCTAGTGGAACTAACGACAGATGTTCCAGAAATATCGCTCACTAATACTGGGGAACCAACACACATACTGGAAGGAACATTGGATCTCACAGTCATCTCCACTGAGCTCGTTCCAGTAGCTCAGTGGGAAGTAGATGATGAACTGACCAGTGACCACTTTGCAACGACAACCACTTTGAGGGTGGAACTACTCCCTCCTCCCCCACATTCGCCACCCAGATGGAATACCAAGAAAGCAAATTGGAAATTATATCAAGATGAACTCCAAAAATGGTATTCGAACTATGAACCAGCAGAAGATATTGACCAACTAAATCAGGACCTTACTGATGCCATACAACACACAGCAGAGGAAGCAATACCAAAAACAAACCCTACAAATAGACACCACAAAGATTACTGGTTCTACAATGACGAGGTCAGAGAACAGAATCACAGAATCAACACATTCAGAAGACATCTCCGACAGTACCCTTCCCTGAGGGAGTGAAACTCTTGAGAGCTGCTGTCCAACATGCTCGTCAAATTTCTCAGAAAATTAGGGAAGACAAATGGCTCGAGCGGTGTGCAACCTTTAATGCACACACCAGCCTGAGTGAACTCTGGAGAAAACTCAGGATAGCAACAGGAAAACTGCCCAGAGCTCCAGCCCACCCCCAGCCACTACAGGAAGCAAATAGCTTGGCAGAGCGCTTTGCAGAACGCTTGTTATGAGATCAACTACCTCCTGAAATAAGACTTCATCTACAGCAAGTACAACTGGAGAGAGAAGTAGTAGTCAGACATGCAATTGAACAAACTGACATTACAGACTGTCTGTTTACTATAGAAGAAATCAGCAATGCAGGACTTGCTGGTGAACTTGCTCTCCTAACAGTTATCAACACATCATGGTCAGCAGGCAAACTACCGTCAGCTTGGAAAAGGGCAAACATTGTTCCTATTCCCAAACCCAATGATCCCCAGAATTTCAGACCAATATCACTAACAGCATGCATTGGCAAAACCGCCGAAAGGATGGTCTTTACACGACTCCTCTGGAAAACTGGACCACTTCACCACAATATCTTTGGATTCACCAAAGGTCTCAGCACTGCACACAGCTTGGCCACTCTCCTGGGATCGATTGGTGAAAATAAGGCAATCGTAGTATTCCTTAATCTAGAGAAAGCATTTGAGCTGGTAAATGCACAGGCCATTGTAACCACTCTGGCTCGGAACGGCGTCAGAGGATACCTACAGTACTGGCTTGGATTACCGACTATCTCCAAAACAGAATAGGAAGAGTTACATGTCAAGGGCAAGTCTCAGATCACCAAAGACTGGAAAATGGCACACCACAAGGAGGAGTTTTTAGTCCAACTTTCGGTTGGCGGATTATCAGGGGTTAAGAAGGTACCTAGGTGAGGTCACCTGGGAACAGTCACGTCAGTTCCCAGTAGGAAAGGGTGAGGTCATAGATGACACAACAATTGATCATGACTATAATATATTCACTAGTATACTACATAAAGCACAAGAACAACATATACCACACAGAAAAATTAGGTCAAATAAGAATGAGCCAAGGTGGATGACCAGAAAACTTAAACATGACATAGGAATAAAGAAAGGAATATATAAGAAATTAAAGGGAGGGGAGGAGCAGCTCAGAAACAGGTATAATGACCTATCTAGGAATGTTAAGAAAAATGTAAGGAAAGCAAAGAGAGACTATGAAATCAAAATAGCAAGAGAATCCAAGGCGAATTCCAAGGGATTTTTCCAGGTATATAGGACAAAGGTCAAGGACAAAGTTGGGCCTTTAAAGTCAGGGAGGGGAGAATTGATAAATGGCAGTGAAGAAATAAGCAAAGCATTGAACAGCTACTTCTTATCAGTTTTCACAGAAGAAATTTGCTATGAAATTCCGGAGGTGGAACTGATATTTAAGGGAAGGGAAGAAGAGAAATTAAAGAATATCACTATCAGAAAAGAGGATGTTCTTAAGAAGATAAATAAACTAAAGAATACAAAATCCCCAGGGCAGGATGAAATTTTTCCTCGAGTCTTAAAAGAGTGTAGGGAACAGATTAGCTGACCCCTCGTAAACTTATTTACAAAATCATTAGACACTGGAGTTGTGCCAGAGTTGTGGAAACAGGCAAATGTAGTGCCCCTATTCAAAAAGGGAGACAGAGCATCAGCGTCAAATTACCGGCCGATCAGTTTGACATCAGTAGTGGGGAAATTTCTTGAATCAATTACACTGGTCAACAGCCAAAATGGTTCACATATGAGATCATGCTCACACAACTAATTTCATATTGCTGAATTCGAATCTGATATTTGTTTTGTTCTATCAGACCAGGTTTTATAAAAAAATCAATAGGTACAAATATTTAATATTCCATCACGTGTCGTGCAAAAGATGAGATTATCTCATGTGACTGTGCTTTCATGACTAATTTCATATTAATGAATATTAATTGGATGTTTCATTCTACCATCAGACCTACTTTCTTAAAGAATAAAAAAAATAGTAAATATAGTAACATTATCGCGTCATGCAAGATACAATTTTAAACCTATCACAGATAAGCTCATAAAAAATTGTACCAAAAAACATAAGTTCAAATCCTTTATAATGACAAAATATGAAGTTCTAAAAGTGCTTCTGAACTTTACTCTTTCTCTTGTACAGCTTGCTCTCTTCTCGTTGCAGTGTCCAGCAATAGTCGCCCATCATGTTAGGACTGAATTGTCCCTGATATCTGCTCTCCATTATGGCGATATCTTGATGAAATCTTTCGCCGTGTTCATCACTAACGTCTCCAAGGTTACCTGGGAAAAATTCAATATGAGAGTGGAAAAAATGCAATTTCAAGGACATCCTTGCTCCCAATGCATGATAATTCTAAAGCATGGTTGTTACGATTTCTTTGTAGTTGTCAGCACGATAGTTTCCAAGAAAATTCTTTGACACATTGACAAATTATTCCCATGCTTTTTTCTCCAGTGGGTTCAATGTTTTGGTGAATTCGCTATCATTAACTAGTATACGAATTTGTGGTCCATTCAAGACACCTGCTTTCAACTTGGCTTCGGAAACCACACCACCTAGTTTCTGAGATAAGTATAGAGTCCCAGCACCGAATTGATCCATAGCTTTGATGAAATTTTTAGCCAAACCGAGCTTTAGATGCAGTGGAGGCAAAAATATATTTTCTGGATCTACAAGCGGATTGTGAGCACAGTTAAACCTTCCAGGCGCATCTCTTGGTCTTGTCGGCCAATCCTTTCTCACATAGTGCTCTGCATCAGCTCTGCTGTTCCACAAGCACAAAAAGCACATGTGCTTTGTGTAGCCACTCTGAAGGCCCAGTAGTAAACTGATGACTTTGAGATCGCCACATATCTTCCACTGGTGTTTCTCATACTCTATAGCGGCCAACAGAATTTTCATTGTTTCATAGCTCTCAGTCATTTTTGCTGCGTCCTTGCAATAACAAAGGTTGTTTGCCATCTTGAAAAATGCAGACAGCTGTCTATGTCGGTAACGCGCTGTAGTGATATGCACTCCATCTTCTAGCAGGTTACGCTGCTTTAGTCTGGATCCCAAAACTTCAGCCTTTTCTTTTGACAAGTTTAGGTCCCTGATGAGATCATGAAGCTCTTCTTGAGTAAATAGTTTAGGCCTGGTATTTTCAGAGTCATCCTGGTAGTCGTTTTCCATTGAGGTAGAGGTAGAATCGGAATCACTCAATTCTTGTTCAGTCGGTGGATTTGGGACTGGAAGTTCAGCACTGTGCGGTACTGGTCGGATTGCAGAAGCAATATTGGGGTACTGTACCTTGCCTCGTGTCTTGATTTTTATTCCCTTAATATTTGTGAGACAGAAGTAGCAGTCACTACTGTGGTCTTTAGGTTCACGCCATATCATTGGTACAGCAAACGGCATTCCTGAACTTCGTTTACCACACATCCACTCGCTCAGGTGGTTAACACAAGACTTACAGGCTACATGAGGTGCCCATTTCTTGTCTTGGTCACCCAAATGACATGTTTTGTTAATTTCAGAGTAATTACAAATCATGCAGGTGTAGATATGCAATATCATGAATCAGCAAACTGAAACAAACAAAAAAGCACAAATCAGGACAAAATAATTGCATAAGTGGAGCCAATGAGCATATAAATTACTGTATGAATAGCATGGTACACTAAATATATAGATATGCTGGTTCTGGAGAACTGAGCCTGATACAGCTATACGAATGTCATAATTGAGTTCAGCGCATACAATTACACTAGAATCAGACTGTTTTGATCCAGAACCATGAGAATTTTTTTTTATTTTGACCAGTGTTATAGCAGATAGCATCCGATCACATCTAGAGAAAAGCAAATTAATCTACGACTCTCAACATGGGTTTACAAAGGGAAAATCTTGTCTAACAAATCTGCTAATGTTTTTTAGGAAAGTCTTCGAGGTAGTAGATAATGACGAAAATTACGATGTTATTTACTTAGACTTTAGCAAAGCATTTGACAGAGTACCGCATCAGAGGCTTCTGAGAAAAATTAAGGCTCATGGTATCGAGGGAAAGTTTTAAATTGGATAAAATCATGGCTCACCGATAGAACGCAGAGGGTCAGCGTAGATGATGTTAAATCTGAGTGGGGCCGTGTAACCAGTGGGGTTCCCCAGGGATCAGTACTTGGCCCACTCTTGTTCAAAACCTACATAAACGATTTAGATGCTGGGATCAGCAGTGACATAAGCAAGTTTGCGGATGACACCAAAATAGGGCGGCAAATTAATTCAGGGCAGGATGCAAATGCATTACAGGAGGATCTAAATAAACTGCAGGGGTGGTCTGAAAAATGGCAAATGAAATTCAACACCAGCAAGTGCAGCGTACTTAATATTGGAAGAACAAATACTTATAATGTATACAGCCTTAACAACATCAACCTAGAGAAGTCGACTTGTGAAAGAGACCTAGGGTACTTGTAAGCCCGGACCTACGGCCTAGAAAACAGTGCGTTAATGTTCGAAATAAGGCAAACAGAGTATTGGGTTTTATATCTAGAAGTGTAAGTAACAAGAGTGCAGAGGTCTTATTGCAACTATATCTTGCGCTAGTAGGCCGCACCTCGATTATGCGGTTCAGTTCTGGTGCCCCTATTATAGAATGGATATAAATTCACTAGAGTCGGTGCAGCGAAGAATGACAAAAATGATTCCGGGACTTAGAAACCTTCCATATCAGGATAGGTTAAAGAAACTTAACTTGCATTCCCTAGAAAGACGAAGAGTGCGGGGAGATATGATAGAAGTATTTAAGTGGGTGAAAGGAATCAATAAAGGGGATATAGATAAAGTTCTTATAATATCCGAGCAGGATAGGACTCGGAGCAACGGATTCAAGTTGGATAAGTTTAGGTTTAGGAGGGAGATAGGAAGAAACTGGTTCACAAAGAGGGTGGTGGACGAGTGGAACAAGCTTAGCAACTTTGTAGTAAGTGCGGGAACTCTGGAAAGTTTCAAAAGGAGGCTAGATAGATTCATGGATGATAGAGAGTGGTAGTAACTCGACAGGAGCTGCCATGCACAGGCCAACCGGCCTATTGCAAACTCCTTATTTTCTTCTGTTCTTATGTAACTGGGTGCCCAGTCATATCGGAATCCCAGGGAATGAACGAGCTGATGCTGCTGCCAAGGCTGCGTTAGGACAGCGAAACATTGAGATGAACATCCCGCCCAGTCAGGAGCAGATAAAGAAGACCACAATAACACGAACTGCCCAGTGGAAAATAGACAAACGTAGAAGATTAACACCAGTATCATGATCGGCCAGGTGGTACTATCTGGTCACGAATTATGAGAGACCACCACTCATGAAGGATATAACAAGAAGGGAAGAAGCCATCTTCCACCGACTGAGACTGGGATACCCATGCATATAGGAAATCATTGTACAAGTACCAGCAGAGCAGCGCATGTGCAAGACCTGCGACAGCGGAGCAGAAAACTCACTGCAGCACTACCTCATAGAGTGCCCTGGAACACAATTAGCTAGGAGAAACATACAACCCCCTATCACAGCAGAGAAGGTTGCCAAAATGCTAACCACCAACCACTCTCAAGAAACCCTACAGTTTCTTACCGAGCATCCACCCCCACGCTAAAAAGATGCTGGTGTCTTATCCCAGCAGTGGGTGGACCAGCATTTTAGCTTAATGTCCGCGTAGGTAATATTCCTACAAATCTTAAAAAAAAAATCGTGAGGGCACCAAGAAAAAATGGAAAATCAGGACAAATAGCCAAGATCAAAACAAGTCCAGTAATAATCGACCAGGAACTATACCCATACGACACTGAAGATAGAATGCTTGGACTAAAACTAACAAAAAGAGGATATATAACATACATAAAAGATAACGAACGACAGGCAAGAATAAGATTATAAAAACTAAACCTTTTAAGAACCTTAGCATTAATAACAAAAGAAAGATTTATATAGCCCTTGTCAAATCAATTATGGACTGCCCACCCACCCCATTGAACACCCTTAGTGAAACGAGCATTAAAAGGTTACAAATAGTACAAAATATAGCCCTCAGATTTATATATATCATAAAATATACAGACCACATTAATAATGAACAGCTACACAAGAGAGCAAACCTCCTAGCAATCAATGTAGAAATAAACAACAAGGTCATAAATATTTGGAACAAAGTGACTGAACTCAACACAGAAACTTACCAAAACTGGATAAATGATATATATAATGAAGAATTCTTAGAACACAGTTGGTTTAAATCAGCCAGGAAGAAAGTAATTGAACCATCTCCTGCCCCAATATACACATAAAACATTAATAGAGAGAATAAAAGATGAGAGTGACCTACCAGCTCCACTAAGAACCTGGCAGGCCTCTCCATACTGTGTACTTTTAGACTAACACAACTAACTTATAACGAACACCTTAGAAGAAAAAAAATAAATATAATAAAATAAAATTAAAAATGTGACTACCCTCCCAACCACACAAGGACCTGGGAGGGCTCACTAACTCCATCACAAAAAAGTAAGACGTATAATAAGCAGCACTATATAAATTTACCAATACCAATACAAAGGTCTGACCACCCAAGAGAGCAAAACAAAGAAAAAACACCAATAGGAAAGATGAAGAGATCTGGTTGAGCCCAGATTCTTTCTACTCCTACTGTATTTCAGTTTCACCACTTTTTCTTCAATCCCTAATAATTTTCTTTCACCTCATAACTCATGACTCCAAAGCCAAAGTGAGGGCAGACACTATGATTCGCCAACCAGCCTTCACCGTGATAGGACCTCTCTCCAGACCCTTCACCGCCAAAGCAAGCCAGCCAGCCAGCCTTTGTCTCAAACTGCTGACTCACTAACCGTCACCTGACGCCACTTACCACCACTTTAATACTCAGGAAGCTTGCTCCAGACAACGCCTTTTCTGTGTCTCCTTACTGATCAGGGGTATCTCCTGATCAGAGAAGGCCCAGATTGGGTGCTCTGTAACGGTTTCCTGCAGCGGACCTGCGCCGCGATCCCACCGGTGTTACCTACACCAGTGGCTATTCTTCCTCTGTTCTTCCTTCTTTTTCGCTCTGGCCTTGGGACCTGCACCCTAAAGGTGTATTCGTCCTTGGGTCCCTCCTGTAACTGTTCACCTCCCTCCCAGGAGTTTGTGAACACGAAAGGGGGCAGGAACAGTACCCATCCCTCCGCCGAGCCTTCCTGGGTAACCGTGATCGTGCGGGTCCACCTAGAAAGGGGGTCGCAATCCTGAATCCCCACCCCCTCCCCCTTATTAGGTACACTAGCTCACGTCTATAAGTGAGCATTCATTAACACTAGGGAAATAGGCTCCCCTGACGGGGCTTCCTGGAGAGAGTCGCGGGAACCACTCTACGACCACTCGACCAACAAGTGGTGGTGGGGGTGCTGTAATTCCCGTGACAAACTCCTCTCCTGGAATAGGTAGGTCTCCAGCCTCACTCCGCAATTTTCAACATAATATACAAACCAGAGAGCACTGCAAATCAAGAACCATCGACTCAAGAACAGACTATCTCAGACATACAACCCGAGCCAGCAAGCGAGGAGGAAACGATGGATGACGAAAACGAAGATGAAACCACCACAATAACAGAACAAGCCGCCAGATTCAGCACCCCAAACAAGAATCAAGCAGGAACTATGGCACCATCACCTTCACCCAGAAAGACCACGGAGAACGAAGACCTAGGGTATAAAACTGGTCTACGATTTTCTTCACTACAGCTCCCCCCATAGTCTCAACAGAAATAAGGCAAGGCAAGATAAAATACACATACTCAGACAAAAACCTAGAAGACACACATATCTAAACATTAATTAAGAAAGGAAGAATCAACACAACACACAACAGAATAGAGAGAGTTGATCAGCCATCGTACAAAAAGATCCGCTTGGGCCTGCTGACGAACAGGAGGGTTTTTTTTTTTTTTTTTAAGTTAAGGTGGGGAAAGGATGGAAGGCATGCTGGGGCTCAAGGCACAGCCAGACATGAGGGATGGAGAAGTCACAACATATAGTCGTGGGGGGAAAGGTTGGAAAAGAAGTTTAATGAGTTAAACAGAGGGGGACGACACCCCTTGTTTTACATATTACAGAGTTTGTTGGCTAACTAAGCTAACCTAGGATTTAGAATGAGGTTGCACAATGGTTATTTTAGTAGACAATGACTAGATTGATTTTACAATAACAAGTTTATTAACATCTTATACTGTATTACGTTATGGACTCACTTGATTGTGACTTGTTAAATGTGAATTTATATCATCTAAGTTTTAATCTAAGGTGGATCACTGTGGCGGACATAGATGGGTCGCGGGTTGGGTTGTTGTAGTGCAGGCAGACTCTGGGGCCACCAGGCGTGGGGTCTCCCTCCGTTGATGTCTTCCCCGCGTAGGTGGTCTGGGCTGTGAGGGTCGTCCAGGCGATGGAACTTGAAGTTGAGGGCCTCTGTTTTATTTCTTAGGTGAATGGTTTCCACTGTCTCCTGGTAGGGTGGCGCTTGGCCACTGGTTGACCTCAAACACTTGTTTTGGAAGCTCTGTAGTTGTTGTAGTCTAGTCTTCCCGAGTGTTACGAGTGGTATAGATGGGTACTCCAACACAGGCCTCACCAGCGCCTTGTACAGGTGAACTTTTATCTTCTCAGGCATCAATTTAAAACGTTTTAATTTGGCTGCGGCCACTTTGGCTTTATTTAGTCTGTCCTTCACGTGGGGAATGATGCCCGTCCGAGAAATGATGAGGCCGAGCAACCTGCCTTGTTTAGAGTGCTCAATCTCTTCGTCGTCGATCATCAACGGAGCCGGTTTGAATTTGGCAATGGGTATGACCTCAAATTTCGTTTTGTTTGTTTTTATTTTCCATTTATTTTCATACTCCGAGATACCCTCTATTGCCCGAGCAGTGAGTCGCGCCATCCTTGCTGTGGACCTTCCTGGGCAGGTGACGATCTGTGTTACATCATCGGCATACATGACGTACTCGCTGCCGACGATTGGGGGTGGCAGGGTTGGTGAGAGACAAGAGCCCTGAGGCACGCCGCTCGATAGTGAGAATTCTTCTCCAAAATGTTCTTGCATCTTGATTTTGGTTCTGCGGTCCATAATGAAGTTACACAGCAGGCGCGTCAGATTTTCGGGTAGCCCCAGTTGTATGATCTTATACTGCAGCCCTGCGTGCCAAACTTTGTCAAACGCTTTGCTGACGTCCCTCAGTACTATATTGCACTGCAGGCGGCCAGTCATGGCATTGGCGATCTGCTCGTAGGCCTGAGCTATGGCGGTGGATGTGCCTTTGTACTGGCGGAAGCCGAACTGGCGGGGATTATGCACGTCTTCGTCCTCCAGATACATCCGCAATCGCTTGTTGACTATTTTTTCGAAGATTTTGGCAGGTACCTCTAGCAGCGATATTGGTCGAAAGTTTTCGACTTTGTTTGGAGGCTTCCCTGCTTTTGGTATGAGGCGAATAACGGCAATTTTGAACATCTTAGGGAAGTATCCAGAGGCGAGGCAGGCGTTGCATATATGAGCAAGCCTCTCTATCATGTTGTCGGGGAGTTGAGCCAGGATCTTCTTGTTAATGTGACTTTGACCAGGTGATTTGTTTTTAAACCCTTTTATGACGGCTGACACATCTGCAGGAACTATGCGCTCCGTCAGGTAGCTTCCGTCAACCAGTCTAGTGAAGTCAGCCCGTGGGAGCGGCTGGAGCAGGTGCTGATGGTCCTGCAACTGACCTAAAATGTCCTCCTCAAACTCCCTGTCGAAGCCCTCGTTCTCCTGTTCACTAATGGTAAAGATCTTTCGTAAATATCGCCGATGTGGTTGTTCTTGGTTTTCTTCCTCGAATATTTTTACGTTGTTTTGGTCGAGCAGGTAAGGGACCGTGCTAGAGGTGGAACCCATCAGTCGCTTGATCCCTTTCTAGAAGGCAGCAGAATCGCGGTAATTGTTGGCTGCCTCCCACACCAAGGCGGCCCACTTTTGTTCATGTAGACGTTTGCTCTCGCTCTGGATGTCCGTCTGTAGCTCTCGGTACCGGTCTCTCAGCTCCTGCGTCCACCCGCGGATACTGGCTAGCTGTCTCACGTGAGCGTACTGGACACTGAGCTGCCTCAGCTGGTGACTAGTGTGAGGATGGGGAATGGTCCTGTAACTGGTGGTCGGGATGTTGTTGTCCATCTCCGTCTTCACATCCTTATACCATTGTTCGACCGCGTCGCCGATGTCATTGGGGCTGGCTTCTTCCAGGTTTCTCCCCTGCTTGAGACTGAGAGACTCCTTGAAGGAGTCCCAGTCTGCCCGTTTGAGGTTTGACCTGATGTTGGCGGGGATCATAATGGGATTGGATGAGAGCGTCACGACGACTGGCAGGTGATCGCTGGTACTGATGGGTCCGGCGGTAACGTGCCTGTTCAGGACGGCCTCGTTGTTAGAGAGGATTATGTCGGGTGTTGTGGCACTGGCACGTCTCATCAATGTCGGGAAATCTGGCCCTAGGTGTTGCAGTTTTCCCCTTCTGATGTTGTCAGGAGAACACCGCTCAGCAAAAATGGCGCAAACCAGGTCTTAGCACCGGCCTTCATAATAAACAAACTTAAAATAATCCAACACAGTGTATTAGCATGGATCCCACAGAGAGCAAGCGAACTATATAACACATACCATAACAAAGAGCCAGATATTACCCTCATAAATTCGCATGGTAAGAAAAACTCAGAAAAAAATTAAATTTATAACTACAGTCTACCAAAAAAACACTAAGACCCACAACATGATGGAATTGCCATAGCCATCAAACGAAACATACAACACAAGATACACGACTCATTTCAAGAAAACTTTCTGGCGATCGAAATTAACTGCCCAATAGGACCTATTATAATCGGCACCTGTTACCTCCCTCCGAGAAGACCCATATTCCCACTAACAGACATGCTCAAACGCCTGAGAAGAAATATACCAGCTTATTTTCTGGGTGAACTAAATGCACGACACCGCGTCTTGGGGCACCAGGATAACAACGCGGTAGGGCACATTTTAAACACATTATTGAGTCACGGCAACGCAATAAACCTTGGCCCGGAATTCCCCACATACATCAGAGCAGGTCAGATCGGACATCCAGAGATAGTACTAACAAACCAGCATCACCATCTTAACCTGCAAATGCAACCCGGCCCAATAACCACCAGTGACCATCTCCCTATCGTAGCCACACTCTCCACGTCGCCAATACAGATCCCTGCCAGGATGAGATACAGCTACAGCCGGTCCAACTGGGAGGAATTCCAAAAGCAGTTAAACAATCACCAAATCACCCAACTACACAACAAACACACTTTCCAAATAGACAACACATAAGAGATATGGTACGA
The DNA here is from genome assembly GCF_018991925.1 of Homarus americanus. Taxonomy (NCBI): domain Eukaryota; kingdom Metazoa; phylum Arthropoda; class Malacostraca; order Decapoda; family Nephropidae; genus Homarus; species Homarus americanus. Next base: position 13,572 of record NW_024719554.1, read on the forward strand.
AAACGTGAGCCAAGCAATGGAACACCACATACCCAAGACCACTCACCGTACATTACCACACCCTCAATACTCACATCATTCAAGAATTCTACAGACACAATTCAGTAATTTATTAAAATTAATCATAGAACAAGGATGGACGCCAGTATACAGACGACAATGTAACACCTTATACGAACAACTAAGAAACATGTCCAAAGAAGCATACGTGAATAACTGAGAGAAACTAATAACAGACACAGAAGCAAATTACCACAACCCAAAACAATTCTGGGGGAAATTTAAACACCTAATGGGAATCTCCAGACACGAATCAAACTACATTCTAAAGAGTAACTAAATCAAATTAACCGAACCTAAAGAACAAGAGCCTGAATTCAGGAAATATTGGAGCAAAATATTTCAAATAAGCCAGGAAGACAACCTGAACTTCTGTATGAACACCGAGCGACAAGGTGTAACTTGGTGGTGGTGGGACGTGTGTGTATGGGAGCTCCGTGTTTTTCGTCGAAAAACAGGGTCTTTCCAGGAGTACCCAGTCTGATTTCTAGGAAATCTGATTCGTGAGTGACTAGTGAGTGTCGTGACCAGTACAATATCTATCTGTGATTCCCCTAAGTAGATATATTTACAGGTGGTCCAAAATGAAGCCCTAAGATTCGTCACAGGTGAAAGATACTTCTTCACCAGAACCACAGCCGAGATACATAGAGACCTGAGAATGAAACCCATCAACCAGCAGCTGCACACCCTGGCCAGCAGAATCTGGCAAAAGATAGAACGATCAGAGCAAGAACTCCTTCAAAGACTCCCACCAGATAACGACAACAACCATACATGGTTCCCAAAAAGCTACGAAATCTCAAAAGGTTCATTACCACCCCGGATCTACACGGCCAGGCAATAGACAACCTCTCGAGACCAGCATCCGCCAGTAGGGTCGGCGGAATATGAAATAAGGCCCTTAAAACACCCATAAATGGCACAGGGTAGGCTGTCTAGTGCCTGTACCGGCAGACAATAACTAACCCATGACACAACCCAAACACACTATTAGCTTAGCTAGGCGGTCAGCCCGCCCTCTCTTACCTCCTCCTGAATTTCTTCAATTTCCGAACTATAACTTCCTTCCCCCACCTCTAATCTTCCTTCATTCCTCCTTCCCAACAAAAAAAATAAAAAAAGACCGTCTCCAAATTTAACGAAACTACAGCTGACTGATGTGATAATGGAAGTTCAACGGACTCTCATAAAGAACATCATACAACAAATGAATAAGGAGACCATCAGGAAGCTAGAAGAAGCTGACTGGCATCTCACTGACCAGTTAAGTGAGATTAAAAGAAGCTTGGAATTCTCGCAAGGGGAAATAAGTGACTTACAAGCAAAGTTGAACGTTGAAGCTAAAGAGAACCGAACACTCAAGACCCAAGTTCAACAGCTGAGTGAGGAGAATTCCAAGCTCAAAAAGGAACTAACGACAACAGCAGACCGGGTGGATTATGTGGATGACATAGGGCGGCGAAACAACCTCAGGATTGCCGGAGTCCCTGAAGATATCCACGAGAACTGGGAGTCGTCCCAACGCAAAATTTCACGCCTACTGAATGAACCTTTTAAACTTCCTGAGGTAAAGCTTGACCGTGTTCAACGCGTCGGGAAACCCAACTCCTCCCGCCCCCGCGACATCATAACAAAATTCTCACCCCCCTCTGACCGTGACAAAGTGTTTTATAAACGCAGTAAACTGAAAAGCTCCACTATCTTCGTCAACGAGGATCTCTGCCCAGGTACGACTAAAGCCTGTCTACAACAAATGGACCAGTTTAAAGAAGCCAGGAAACAAGGGAAACACGTGACGTTCAGTCATAAAACCCTTGTTGTGAGGGATCGGGCAAGTGGACACCCGCCCACTCACCCACCCGCTGTACCAACCCCCCCAAGCCCTTCGAGAACCCCCTCCCTACTGAAGGAGAACCAGCCACTGTCGCTATCACCTGAGGAGTTCTCCCCCTCCCCCCTACCTGCCAACTCGAGTTCTACACGTCTACCCTCTGTGGTGGAAACCAGCAACCCTCAAAACCGAGTGACAGGAGCACCCCCACTCTATCTGGGAATCACCCCTCAACAGTACCGGTCATCCTAATTCTGTTGGTTGTAGCACTTGTAAGTTCGTTACCCCCCCACCACTATTATAATTTTCATAGATCTTCCTTTTTCGCACCTCAGTGACCCTGAGTTGTTATTGTTCCTTAATCAGTATCAATGTTCCCACCGATGATGCTAGTGTCATTCCCTTAGATGTGCTAGATCGTAGGTGTTACACCACATTTACCCATGGTGTAAACACAATACTCCCTCATATCGACCTTGATGCCTTTCTACAAAACTCACTGGGTTACACCAGCCCCAACTGTAACTATTACTTTCCTGACTCTCCCGAGTTTAGTTCTAGTCTTCTACTACCTCATTCCTTATCCTTGATTACCCATAACATCAGCAGTATTCCCCTTCATCTAGATACCTTTTTAGATCAGTGTTTATCTTTTATTGCCCACAAATTTGATGTACTTGGATTCTGTGAGACCAAACTCACTAACGATATTGAACATTTGTATATCATTCCTAATTATAATAGACACTGCGTCAACACGTCACGACACAGTGGTGATGTCTCCCTATATGTTGATATCAAGTATAACACTTCTGTAAGAGATGATTTAAAGGTTCAGGAGGAGAACATGGAGAGTGTTTTCACTGAATTACGTAACGACACACGAAATATCCTCGTAGGAGTAATCTACAGAAGACCCCACACTAATGTAAGGAATTTTCTTGATAAATTTTCGGAGCTTATCCCTATCATAAGTTCAGAGAGGAAACGTAGCTACATTGCAGGAGATTTCAACCTTGATCTATTAAAATCAGAAACTGACACCTCAGTATTAGACTTTCTTGCTACCTGTCATTCTAAACTCTTCTTCAACACTATAACCAAACCCACTAGAGTACCTGCCACCTCTGTCACTGTGATAGATCATATCTGGACTAACAACACTCCTAACAATCCTGCAAGTGGAATTATTTATAACAATATCTCAGATCACTTTCCAGTTTTTGTCATGTATAAAACAGCCGCAAGACCTGAAAGGTCTAGTAGAGTCTCAATACAATACAGAGACTACTGCACCCACAACATGCTCCTTTTTTTAAAACAACCTAATGAATGCTAACTGGGATCTTGTCTATGCCTCCGACAACCCTAACGTGAACAGCTGCAACTACTCTTGCATCTTCAATGCTTGCTTTGATAAATGCTTCCCGCTCAAGACTAAGTCAGTGAAAACGGTATCCATTTTCAAACCCTATATCACAAGCGAAATTAAGATAATGATAAAAGAAAAACACAAATCCCAAAGGAAATTTGCAAAAAGACCCATCAGCCATTGCCAAGGCCGGAATAGCAGCTCCAGGTACTACCGATGCCCTCTTTAAAGCGACGGACGTAACAAAATGAAGGTATTCCTATCAGGTGACATACTCGTATGTCGCATTGACGAAGCTTCTCCAGGAAGTTCATAAAGAATCCAGAGTTTCCTCGCGGTTGGAGTTTTAACCATCGAAGACTACAAAGAATTGTATTTCAAGAAGCACATTAAAACTGAGCTAAGGAATGTCTCCAGTGTGCACATTGTTTGGGACATGTATAGAGATGAATCCATCAAAGATGGAACCAGGTCATTATGAGGATCAAGAGTGTGTCTCAAAGTTGGCCCGAATGTAAAATACTCACAAATTGGTTCGATTTTTTTTTGCGAGACGGCAAAAATAAAGTCGAACTCTTTCAATTCCTTGGAGAAGAGACCGTTGAGATCCAATTGTTACCTGGTGATCTCTATACCTCCAGCACTGATGGAAAGACAGTCAAGCATTGGGGACTCGGCTAAGACATGGATGTACAGCTCCACCATGAGGAAGCATACACATCTCGTACTGCACGTGATTTAGCTGTGGTGAGATGTCACAGCTTGTTTGAGCTAACTGTTGTTCCATCGCTAGTGCCTTTGATGAAGCTGAGTGAGATGTCAGGTAATCCCACGGCTTGTCACCTTTGATACAGTCGTAGATTGGTTGACAGTTGGAATCGTCACAGCTGTCCACTGTTATACTTGGAGTTATCTTAGCTTGTAAGTTACACAAGACACATGTAGTTTTCTGTTCACTCGCTGTTCCTTGGTTTAATTAAACACACGTGGTTATTTTCTAGTTAAATTGGCATAGTAATGTCTGTACAATTATTTGGTATTGTCAGAATAATGAGTATCAGCTATTAGTTTGTAATTAACTGAGGGATATAGAGAGAGATATAGCCCAGAGAGTTTGTCTCGGGACACTTCATTAGCATATCGTGTCGGGTTAAGAACTGGTGGTTGAAGGGTGTGACATAAACAAATATTTATTCTAGCTTAGATGCTCATTACTCTGGGTGATAGAATGTATATAAAGAATATACGTATGTTATTAGCCCTTATTTATATAAAACCAATGTCTTTATATGTGACAGAGGCTAATACACACGTGTTTCGTGCTCTGAAGACAGGCCATTCAAATATCTTGGTAAGGACTTCTGACTCTGATGTTATGATCATTTCTCTCTTTTGAAGCCACATGTGTCGCCAACTGCGACGTTTCTGTCAATTACAACACAGGGAGGCATCGGCGGATTGTGATCGTCAAGGAATTTGCAGAAGCTTTAGGTCAAAACCTATGTCCTGCCCTTCCCCTTTTTGCTACGCTCACTGGCTGTGATTGAAAGGCCGTTCAAAAGGCCTTTGGTTCAAGGCCTTGAAGAAGTGCCCCGACGTTGTCATTGAGGCCATGGCTTACTTCCAGTCCTTTGACGAATTGTTTCACTCTCTCTCTTCTACAGGCACTTTGGCGGGAAATGTTCGGTGGATCTAGCATTCCGTGTACCGCCGGCAAGACAGTGTGCTCGTAACACTCGTCTTCCCCGTGGTGCCCACCGTTTCTATGTGGATGTCGGTCACACTAGAATAGCCCATTATAATATATCTTTCTTTCCTCACACAGCCAAACTGTGGAATGCTCTGCCTTTTCTGTGATTTTATCCTCATACAATCTGTCTCATTTCAAAAAGCTGGTTTTCCGGCATCTTCCTGATGTAGATTAACATTCTCTTTATCCTGTAATTTTTGTTTTCGCCTCATCGGCTCCATTGTGGGTCGATGACCGGTGCCTGAGTGGGCTATTCCCCATAAAAAAAAATAAAAAGTCAGTTCTTGAAAAGCCTCAAGCAATTCATCATTCAGGTTTATTCGAGGAGTGAAGTCGGTGAATCACTTCAGGAAGCAGTTGTTCTGCCAGCGAAGTCAGAACGTGGAAATGATTCCACCTACTCAGAACGATCTCTACCACCACGGCTTTTGGGTATCTTCCCATGATCCACTGGTTCGCAAGCTAGACCCCTGCCTGCACGGCTTGAAAAGAATTTAAAGCAGGCAAGTTCCACAATGGATTACCATCCCACAAATTGCAGCGGTGTGCCAGGAGCTGGTAAAATGTGGATGTCGAAAACCATACAGTCGGGCTTGCGGCTGCAACAACAAGGGCTTCCCTGCAAAGTCCTCTGCAAGCGCCTGTGCAAAACTCTCTAATTTACAATACTGTACAATAAAATTCTGTAGCAAATAAAACTCAAATCAATAAAGAATAAAAAGAAAAAATTACAACACCGCCCAAACCCCATCCAAAATTTAAGCTATATTTTTTGCTTACTATCTCCATATTTCTAATATTAGTTAACATTGAACTTGCCTGATCTAAGTTATGATATATTTCTGCTGTATTTAAATATTATTTAATAAAATAACTGTTTTAATTTTGTTTAAATAATCTGTTATACAGTTATTTGTAAATATTTAAGCACAATGATTATCGGCCACGAAATCAGATGTACTTTTTCGCAGTTTTGTGCTAAACGGTGTATCGGAAGATAAAACTGCATAATGACAAATATGTTAGAAATAAAATTTGAACAAGATTATACATGCAATTTTTTCCGTAGACGTTATAGCTTTTGTGGAATCCACGTCTGAAGTGGTAGGAGACGTAGCGTGCAGCGAAAGAATTTTTTCTGTTGCTCACTTTTGGGAAAATAACTCACAAACGCCTAATTTTTCATTAAAAATGCGCTATGCTTGAAATTATAGAGCGGAAAATCGTATATTTGGATTTGAAAAACATTTCCATGAAGCAGTTTTCAAAGGTTTTCTGACTCATTCAGTGTAGAAATTAACATATATAATGCAAACTCATTTCCATACCACCCTTGAGGAAGAGTTTTCGGCGCGTTTTTTTTTTTTAGTGGTTTCCCCAGCAGGCCTATTCCACGTTTTTCTTGTTTAAGATGATGCCATTAAGTACTTGAATATTCCTCTTCATCAGTCACAATTAGTGTTATCAGTGGGATCATCTACAGTATCGGAATTTAGGCAACTTTAGCCGTGCTACTTCGTGCACATTATAGAACAGCGTAAACCAGCTTTTACTCAGCCACACCGCTTCCCGCACCTCAACTGCTGCCACATGAAATAAGTTTCAAGAGATTTGCTGGGCTGGTGCCTCAGTGTGTAGAAAGGTGGTAGAGAAGTACGAATTTTTTTCCAGCCTCACAACTCAGGCTGTGGTGTTTCTCTTCGCCAAGTTTGAAACTGGTGAAAGACACGATAAGAATGCTGTCGAGCTACTGCGGAAGACAGGATAAGAACACAGCATTATTTGAGTAGCGAACAGATTTGTTAAAAACGAAATCTGTATTGATTGAGATTTGTTTCAGTGCATGGAGCTTTATACAGAGCGTCAGCGAGCATGAAATGCTCTTCAGCAGCTGCAACTTCATCATGTGTCGATTGAGGATTACTGTTGAGGAGATTGGTTGTTTTATTATTTACAAATCTGTAAACTGAGGACGTTGTGTGGTGTTATATATATATATGTATGTTTATATGCTGCCTTTATTGAATATATATATTATATATTATGTTACTTCTTACCAAAGTCAGAAAGTGTTTAGGCTTGTGTAAACACGAAATGTGTTAGGCACGTGGTAACCAAGAACAGAGAATAAACGCCCAGCCAGACCGACCATGTGCTTGTCATTCTCCCATTAAATAACGCAAGATACTACACTAGCGACGAGGATGGGATTCACAAAGTGTTGGTGAAGTCCTTGAAGAGAGGATAGTGACCACTGAAGGGAAGGCTACTCTGAACCTGGAGAATTTAAGTGAAGAGAGTAACCGTGGCTGGCGTCAGTGGATACATCTGACGATTGGGGGAGTATGATGCAGACAAGGAAGATTTCACATCATATTGTGAGAGAATGGACTTCTTCTTTCTGGCAAATTAATTAATGGACGACGGTGGTGATGCTCAGAAGAAGAAAGCCCTTCAAGAGAAAAGGAAAGCAATCTTTTTGACAGAGGTAGGCGCTAATGTTTATTCTACTCTGGTCAATCTGCTTACTCCAGACAAACCCAAGGACTCCTCACTGATTCAGATTACCAAGATTCTGAAGCAACATTTTGATCCTGCTCCACTTGAGATCGCTGAAAGTTACAGATTTGGCACCAGAGATGGAGGTAAAGATGAATCAGTAAGTAATTATATAGTAGCTTTGAAGAAGTTATCCATTCACTGTAACTTTGGACAGTTCTTGAACCGAGCTCTAAGAGACAGGTTTGTAATAGGCCTGAATTATGAAAAAATACAGAATAAGTTAATGAACACCACGAACTTAACTTTTGAAAGTGCATGTCAGATAGCTAAAAGCATGGAATTGGCCGAGAAAAACACCAGAGAATTTGTTCCCAATGCTGGTAGTGAAACAGTTAGCAGTAGTGGCTCAGTGTGTAAAGTAACTGTAGCTAAAAGGAATAAGTATACCACAAAACAAGGAACACATGCTGATTTAAAATGTAAGAGGTGCCAAGGGAAACATGAAAGCTTTCAGTGTAAGTTCAAGAATTCAAAATGTTACAATTGTCAACGTATTGGGCATATTGCTCCTGCCTGTAGAAGTGATAAAGGTAGAGTATATGCCGTTGAAGGTGGAGAGAAGGAAATGAAAAACAGTATTCATGAGAGTGTTAGTAATTTTGGATCTGATAATGATGACAGTGCCCATGTGTTTACGATTTACACCAGTCGTGAAGAGAAAGTTAAACATAGGTATAATGTGGACTTGTGTATTAATGACACACCTGTAACCATGGAAATGGATACTGCAGCTGATTTCTCCATAATGAGTAAAGATATGTATGAGAAACTATTTGCGCATGTGCCTTTAGAAGACTCAGGTGTCAAGTTGAGAACTTATACTGGAGAGATTTTGAACACAGAAGGTAAATTAGAGTGTGAGGTAAAGTACAAAAATCAGAATTTAAAGTTGCCATTAATTATAGCTAGTTATGTGAATAGACCAACTTTGTTAGGTAAGAACAGGTTGTGTGAACTTGAGATGGACTGGAAGGAGATATTTAGTGTTAGAATGTGTAACAGTATTCCAGGTCTTGAGAAATTGCTTGAAAAATACAAGATTTTATTTGTAAAGGGACAGGATGGTATAAAGGGTTATGAAGCTCATATCACCATTGACAAAGATGTTACACCCATATATGCTAAGTCCAGACCTGTTCCTTATGCATTGAAAGGTGAGGTTGAGAAGGAATTAGACAGACTTGTGAGTGAGGGAATTATTGTGAAAACCGCCAAGAGCAATTGGGCTGCTCCAATAGTAATTGTACCTAAAGCTAATAAATCTGTTAGACTATGTGGTGATTATAAAGTTACCATTAATCAAGCTGTTGAGGATGAGCAATATCCCTTACCCACATCTCAAGATTTGTTTGCTGCACTAACAGGTGGAACCATTTTCACTAAGTTAGACTTGTCCCAAGCATATGCTCAGGTCTCTGTTGATGCTGAAAGTCAACAGTACCTTACCATCAACACTCATAAAGGATTGTATAAGTTCAAAAGGTTGCCTTATGGTGTTAAAAGTGCACCAAAGTTATTTCAGTGCATCATGGACAAAATTCTTGTGGGTCTTCCCAATGTGTTATGTTTTCAGGATGATGTCCTTATTGTTGACAGTGACATCCAAATTCATGTCAAAACCCTAGCCACAGTATTCGAAAGATTGTTGGCACACAATGTCAGGCTCAACAAGAGCAAATGTTCATTCCTAGCTAAAGAAGTAACTTATCTTGGCTACAAAGTGAATGCAGAAGGGCTGAGACCTGTAGAAGATAAAGTAGGAGCCAAAGTAAATTTACCTGCTCCAAAAAATATCAGTGAATTGAAAGCTTTCCTAGGTATGATACAGTATTATTCAAGGTTCTTGAGTGGACTTTCATCAGTTTTAGCCCCTCTGCATGAACTATTAAAGAAAGGGATACCATGGAAATGGAACAGTGCAACTCAGAAGTCATTTGAAGATTGTAAAGCTGCTCTGTCTAGTACTGATGTTTTGGTCCACTATGATACCAGTAGAACACTAAAGCTTGCTTGTGATGCATCGGGCTATGGATTAGGTGCTGTCATAAGTCACATAATGGATAACGGTGAAGAAAGACCCATTGCATATGCCTCGAGAATTCTTACCCAAAGCGAGAAAAATTATGCACAAATAGAGAAAGAGGCTTTGTCTATCATATTTGGAGTAAAGAAATTTCACCAGTATCTATATGGGAGGAATTTTGTTTTAATAACTGATCATAAGCCTCTCTTGGCAATTTTGGGTCCCAAATCACCTGTTCCTACACTTACTGCAGCAAGAATGCAGAGATGGGCTTTGATATTGTACAGTACAGTACAGACGTTAAGATGATCATTCCAATGCAGATGCTTTGTCAAGGTTGCCATGTAGTGGATCAAATGATGGAGTAGAGCCTAAGGTTTATGCTGTAACCATGATAGCAGAAGATTTTCCAGTCACTTCCGGAATGATTGCTCATGAAACTAGGAAAGATGTTGTATTAGGAAGAGTCCTGGAGTATACACTAAATGGATGACCAGAGATTTGTCCATCCTTAGACTTTCAGCCGTATCATTTAAGGAGATGTCAATTATCAGCAGAACAGGGATGTGTGTTGTGGGGTATGAGAGTGTTAATTCCACAGTGTTTTAGAGGGCAAATTTTGAATGAACTGCATTTTGAACATCCAGGTAAATGTGCTATGAAAGCACTGGCCAGAAGTTTTGTGTGGTGTCCTAAACTGGATGGTAAAATAGAAATGATGGTACGTGAGTGCTCTGTTTGTCAGAATGTTAGGAGTATGCCACCCAGCACACCTTTGAAAACCTGGAAATGGCCTACCCGTCCCTTCCAAAGAGTACACATTGACTTCTGTGATAAGGGAACAGACAAATTTCTTGTATTAATTGATAGTCATTCAAAGTGGATTGATGTTAAGCACATGTACAGTACTAATGCTGGTAGCACCATTGATGAATTAAGATTAATATTTGCCGAACATGGAATACCAGAAGAGGTAGTTTCGGACAATGGTCCTCCATTCCAATCATCAGAGTTTAAAAACTTCATGAGATTCAACGGTGTAAGGCATGTACTGACCCCACCCTATCATCGTGCCTCTAATGGTGCAGCTGAGAGATCAGTTAGAATTGTAAAGGAAGCACTTTCCAAGCAGGTAATTCAAGGAACTGTAGGAAAATCAATGAAACACAGACTAGCAAATTTCTTACTCAGATACAGAACCACGCCACATAGTGTGACAGGATGTACTCCTGCAGAGTTAATGGTGAAGAGACAGTTGAGAACAAGATTAAGTTTTGTTAAGCCAAGTCTGTTTGAAGTTGTAGAGAGGAAACAAGCTCAACAAAAAATGTATCATGATAAGAGTTCCAGTGAAAGAGCGTTCAAGGTAAATGATAGGGTGAGAGTTAGGAATATGGCTAAAGGTTATGGTACTGTACATACAAAGTGGATAACTGGTGTCATTGACAAGGTATGTGGATCTAGGACATATTTAGTGAAATGTGGTAACTCTTTGAGATATGTTCGTGTGGATCACATCATTCAGGCACATGACGAGATTTATGTAGCATCAGGACATGATGATAAACTTGACACAGTTTCAGATGATCATCATCATGATGATGTCAAAGATAATGTTTCCCAGCATCCACTCACTGTGTCAACTGACTATAGTGATGATGATATGTCTGTCACTGATAATGCACACAGTGCAAGTGAAACCCCTGTAAAACTTGATGGAGGGAATAGTCCTAGAAGATCAAACAGAGTTAGGAGACCTGTAATTAAATTAGACCTCTAATTATCTGAATTGTGAACAGGCCTTTCAAAACTGTTTAGTTAGGAAGTTATATTTGTTGTGTTCTATTCTCTTCTTCCCTGCCATATGTAATTCTGTAAGTTTTGTTTATTTAGGATTTGTAGCAGCCATGCTCTCTTTTGAAAGGGAGAAATAGTGATATATATATGTATGTTTATATGCTGCCTTTACTGAATATATATATTATATATTATGTTACTTCTTACCAAAGTCAGAAAGTGTTTAGGCTTGTGTAAACACGAAATGTGTTAGGCACGTGGTAACCAAGAACAAAGAATAAACGCCCAGCCAGACCGACCATGTGCTTGTCATTCTCCCATTAAATAACGCAAGATACTACATGTGGCAACCACTAAATGCATGAGCTACTAAAATTGCTTCTTTGCAGTTCTTTAGAATATTGGAGAATTGCAAATCTCGAGAACTATAAAGTCTTGCTCTGAGGTTTCCCTGTGCTTCTTTTAAAAACATAATATCTCCGTTTTCTGGGGGTGTAAGGGGTTCTTTTTTTCACTACTCATATTTCTTATTTATTCACTTTATTATTGTTCAATAATTATATGCTTGCTTCATATCTATATTTTCTATTAATCTTTTCTTGTGTATATACAGTATATATTAATAATTTTATATTCTGAATTTTATGTCCTTACTTTCTCTCAATTATATCCTGTTTCAGTTATATTCTGAACCATGGATTAATCTGTGAAACCATGTCATTCTTACTATAACACTTATTATACTTACAATGGTAGCCTGCCACCACCCAGACTTTTATTAGAACATAACATATCTCATTGAACTGTTAGGTAGCGTGCTAGCGAGCTTCTAGGCACATGAGTTACAATAGTTATTTTCTGAGAACCAATGGGTAAAAGGAATAAGCGGTGATACTCGTTGTTTACTAATTCAATATTTATTAACATAAAGAGTGACCAAGATGTTAAATAGTACACTCAGACAAGACTGGACCCCTTAGGTCTTACTTTACATGTAGTAATATAAATCTTCAATTCTTGGTTACAACATTAAACAATCATTATATTATTTCATTGTCAATACAATGGTTAAATGACACACTTGACAATATCCCAAATTAAGATATTATTTGGCAAATCATGTTATTTCGGAATGAACATGGCGCTTTAAATAGAGCTCAGTTGGTAGTACATATGAAGAATGTACTCACAACCCATAACAAACTGGTCATATCAATTTTTATGGGTCAATACTCAATATGGAATAATTATATGTCTGCTGATTATCCCCAATCAGGTACAACAATAATAGATAGGACTCAGCTGGTAATACATATGGAGAATGCACTCCCAACAGCCCCAATAACACGGTATTGCTAGTAATATACTTATGGGCTCAGTACTCAACATGGGATAACTATATTTCTGCTAATTATCCCCAATCATTGATACCAACACTGCTTGGTACATATAACGAAGATCAATGAACCAGACAATACTGAGCCCACTGGGTGTTGGGGTTGTTTACTACACAACAGCCGAAGCTCGCTCGCCAGCAGCGCCCCGGGTACACTCGCTGCAGGATCTTATCACAGTAGGGTGTGTCATACGGAGGCGAATTTTTTTTTTTGAGTTTGAAAAATCGGCCCATGGTATTAATGATGTAGTTCTATGTGCAGAATCATGTGATATCTTCAGATTTGAAAAGTTTTCATTTTTTGCTAGGTAAATTTTAACTTGAAATCTTATGAAAATTCAGTATTCCCACCCGTTTACCAACACCACTAAATAGCTTATTTAAAGTAAATGTATCAGGTTAATTTATTAGGATGAAAATGATCCAGAATAGTGAAACGAATGATCTTGACACATTTATTAAATTTAATATTCCTTTGAAAACAAAATCATCAAATACAAAAACCGGTTTTACTACTACGACCCGGTGTTGCTGCACCATAGAGAACATGTCTTTCTTGCTTCTGTTTCTACTCATCACCTCCCTGCTGACCACCTGAGCTCGGATGTAGCCTTCCCTCCTCTCCTGGCTGTACACGTGACTGCTGGCCTCGCTCACTTGCTGTACACAACGCTCTATACTCTGGGTGTGCGAGGGCCAGGCAGGGACATGCATGGGGTTGTCCAGGAAAGCTCTGACTTGAACATTGGTGAGGCTGCAGGTAAGAGGGGCTCACTGCCAGCCTGGATGTTATCCAGATCTATGAGATCAGTGAGGGTCTTGGCACCTAGATTGACTTCAGGAGTCTTCCTGACCCTGAAGGAATCGTCACCAACTGATTCGTCATGCCCAGATCCTCTCATAAGTCTCATATCCAAGATCTTTTTGACTGCCACTCTTCTCTCCTCCTCATCCTTACTGCAGAGCATTGTCTGCAGAACTGCCTCGGGATGAGCATACCAGGAAGATCTCCTCACAGTCTGCTCCACAATCTGAACAACCTTCCTTGGCTGACTCCTCAGGAGCTCAAGCTGGAAGAGAACATGCCTCGGACCTTCGGAGAACGATGACTTGACCTTGGTGTTGAACCAATTTGGCAAGTAGACACTCACGATGAATTGGACAATAAGTCTCAGGTTGTGAAGCTGGTTCCCTTTCAGTTTATGATGAGCGACCCAAATTCTGCAGAACCTGAGAGCCATTGTGAGCCACCTAGAATGTGAGACTGGACCTATCTGCAGGTAAGCAAGTCTATCAGGCATGACCCCAGTTTTGATGGCACTGCAAATCATGTAACCATAGTACTGGTCAGTACTCAGGTCGTCAATGACAGTATGTGCAAGCTCAACGAGTGGAGGGCCAACTGTGATTTTTTCAAAGCTCGGATTTATTTCTAACTCAGTGGCAGAGTCCAGCATCTTGCCAAGAGGACCAGACCATCTGTTGTTTGAAAGAGTCTTGCCATCCAGCTCCTGGATCAGATGTCTGAGTGGCAACTCATTGGTGTGGAGGTCACAAACAATCCAGACCAGCTTCCTCCCAATCTTCCGCTCTATCCACTGTATGACTCCCCCTTGCCACCCTGTGTTCGTGTTGGTGCTGTCCCCTCCAATGGCCTGCAGGGTCTGGTCTACGTTCCTCTCTCTGAGCCAGTTCACAATGTTATCTGCTACTATCTCAGCTGGTTTCCTGATGTCATCTTTCTCTGGAGTGAAATGCCACAAATACTTCCCTCCTGGTTCACTGCAGCAGGAGTAGTGTTCCTCCTTCACCATGGCAGGGAACAACTTGTCAGAATCTCCAACTTTCATGAACACTTTAGTGTCATCCCTTCTCCCATCAAAGAACAAACAATTGATTCCATTTTCTCTTATCCCCTTATCAAACTCCTCTTCTAGGTTACTGACAAGTTTCTCCTGAGCTCTCCTTACTTTGTTATGATCTATCACCAGGTGAACATCATCAGGTGTTATCAAACCACCGTCAACCCAGGCAGCAGTTGCTTGGCAAAGCTGTCCTTAACTGCAAGTTTTCCTCTCCCAAGAGAGATATCTCTTGCCTTTTCCCAACTGGCTAGCAGTCTCTTACTAATCTTCTTCTGACTTGTTATGACTGGAGGCTTGAACTGAGCGTTAGCCAGAGTGTACTGTGCCAAGACAGCTTTGGTCATATCACTGGCAATGTCTTTGTTTGTGTAAGTTCTTTGGTTCTTTTCACTGATTTGCCTGATTAAAACACCGTATCTCAAAGCATCTCTCAATGTAGGCAACTCCGACTTCAGGAGCTCTCTCCCAGACCCAAGATAGTGACTGAGATGGCTGGATTTTTGGTTCCTCGTCCTGACACAAGCAGCCATCGCAAATATTATCAACTTATAAATGCATCAGAATCTGAAACAGAAAAAATATTGATAGTTGGGTTGTTAAAGAATGAAGTCAGAAAGCAATGTTCACTATTTAATTGTAATGCACTAATGCAGCTGTACGTTAGATTTTCGATAAATTTCACGCTAAAATTTACCTAGCAAAAGGTTGCAAAATATTAAAACTGAAATTATTTTCTGTTTATATACACTAAAATCTACCAAAAAAGTGATGGGCCATTAGTTTTAGCTGATGTTCCCTCCTATGACACACCCTATTATCACAGTGTTCCCTAGGTGCACCTGTCCTCCTTCCATGACCACCTTGCCCATAGGCGGCTACCGAACCTCGGTAGTGGTGGCAACACAGACAGTGCCTGAGGTATTATGGACAGCATCAGAGATGTGTAAAATAACTTAATCACAAAACAATCTTTCGTCTGGCAATGACAGACGATATTTACGTTACATTAATTCTTTCACTGGGTAAATGATAATTTCACTGTTACAACATGAACACTGATATTCACAAAATTCACTAAGTTAAACTAACTTAATGGTTGGTGTGAGAACGTACACTTACTTGAGATATGATGGACAGCGTCAGAGATGTGACGCTACCCCTCGTGCACTAGTTTATATACAGCTAACTGGCAAATCAGGCCTGTGCGGTACACATGCCAGAAAGGCTAATCATGCAATGACAGAAATTACATTAAACTCAGTCGCTGTACATTTAACTATGAAAATCAATGCCTTGGGTGGGGGCGCTGGTGGGTAAAACGGTACCGCTCTTGCCTCACAAGCGAGATGTCACGGGTACGATTCCCGGGCCGGTGGAAAATTGTTCGGACAAACTTCCCAGCCTCCCTTCGTCCCTGTTCACCTAGCAGCAAAGTAGGTACCTGCTGTAAATCGAAAGTTGCGAATTAGTATTCAGGGACAAGTTGTTGGAACTTCCAATAACTTGCTTAGACATAAACCATTGACTCTTCAGGCTTCTACGCCCTTAACTCATGAGACATAAAGGCAAGCATGAACTTAGTATGCTTACCTGTTGGGCGCTGTAAACGCTTCTGCGCTTCACCTTACACAAGGATGTACGGGGGTGCCCAATAAAAAAAAAATGTCATGGGTCAGGTGAATTTTTGACGTCTATTTTTATAATCTAATCAGAGAGTAAGCTTGCCAGGAAGAAGTGAAATGGACTTCAAATACACATGCTGTTAACGTCATTCTCATAACATAAGCGGGATTTCTAGATAAGGATCCTCTATGGGCATACATTGAGATCTTGGAGAAAAGGAGCTTGACATGTTCTTTCAGGAGATTAGTGGCTTTCTTGAATAGACAACTGACACAAACTAAACTACAAACATCAGATTCTCTGGTGTTTGGGTATCAAAATGATATAGTTTCAGTAGTACTTAGAAACTCCTGGCTATCCCCAAGGACGGTATCACAGGATGCCATTCTGGCAGACTGACACTCTCTTACTTGACAAGTGTTACTAACAATAAAGACAGTTGAAGCTTTCAACATCACTCACAAAGGATCTTGAATGCTTCAACTTTAATCAGACATATCTAAGTTGACTTAAAACAATGGTGTTCTCTCGCACATCCAAATTTATTTTATAGAGAGGTTGGTGTCAGAAAGTCAGAGAAAATGGACGGCACCTAAGCTAGGGAGCGATGGGAAAACGAACGCCTCAGATGGGAGACTCATAAAGAAGGCATAGCTACATGTTATTTGGGCTACTGAGCGTAATATGAATCGTCTGATTTTACGTTAACTGACATGTACGACCGTGGTCATTGCAAGAGCAGTAAGTAGAATTAGAAGATGTAGCTAAAACAAATATCTTTACATACTTTGTGGGAAAAAATGAGAGACCATGGACGATAGAATTTTGGTATATGAGGGCTGTTACTAGTCACAAGTAAAATTTCGGAGCATATCGACCCCCAACTGCACAAATAGTTGTTTTAGCTACTGTATATCCTGTCAAACTATAACAACAGTCATGCTGATAAGATAAATCGGCATCACCTGTGGCAATATGTGTTTCAATAACCTTTTCTCAAATCTCTGTTTCAATTACATAATTAGACGATCCCTTATTTTTTTTAGATTACTCAAGAATTTTCATTGGGTGCAGTTAGAGCCTTATTCTCGTCGAATAAGATTTCACTGAAATTCGTTTCAAAAGTCTTTGTGCAAACATGGTTCCGTCCCAGTATGCGTTCATTAATTATGTTTTCAGTGTTTTTCGGTCATCAATGAACCTTCTGATAAATATTCTTCAACTTTCATCAAGTCATGTAAAGAGAACTAGCATTCCCCAGAGCTATCAATAAAGGAGCACAGCTTTTCGAAAGCAGAAGCAGGGTGGTGGACGAGTGGAACAAGCTTAGCAACTTTGTAGTAAGTGCGGGAACTCTGGAAAGTTTCAAAAGGAGGCTAGATAGATTCATGGATGATAGAGAGTGGTAGTAACTCTCGACAGGAGCTGCCATGCACAGGCCAACCGGCCTATTGCAGACTCCTGTCGTTATATTGAGGAAATTAGAACATTGAGAAATTTTTAATTAACTATATAGTTGTTGATAGTGTACAAATTCCCAACACACACACACACACAAAAGTGAGACATGACTGGAGTCATTCATGTGGTTTCAAGTCGACCAGCCCTGATATAGCTACTACCGCACATGCGAAGGCCCTCAGATTGTGGAGGCCCGTGGGAAGCTGCCTACTTTGCCCACTCCTGAATCCGGCCCTGTTTTGAAGTACTGTGTGTGTTGAAGTACTGTGTGTGTTGAAGTAGTGTCTTTGTTGAAATATTGTGTATTGAAGTACTGTGTGTGTTGAAGTACTGTATGTGTTGAAGTATTGTTTGTGTTAAAGTACTGTGTGTGTTTAAGTACTGTGTGTGCTAAAGTACTGTGTGTGTTGAAGCACTGTGTGTGTTGAAGTACTGTGAGTATTGAAGTATTGTGTTTGTTGAAGCACTGTGTGTGTTGAAGTACAGTGTGTGTTGAAGTATTTTGTGTGTTGAAGGACTCTGTGTATTAAAGTATTGTGTGTGTTGAAGTACTGTGTGTGTTGAAGTATTGTGTGTGATGAAGTATTGTGTGTGTTGAAGTACTGTGTGTGTTGAAGTATTGTGTGTGATGAAGTATTGTGTGTGTTGAAGTACTGTGTGTGTTGAAGTCCAGTGTGTATTGAAGTATTGTGTGTGATGAAGTATTGTGTGTGTTGAAGTATTTTGTGTGTTGAAGGACTCTGTGTATTAAAGTATTGTGTGTGTTGAAGTACTGTGTGTGTTGAAGTACTGTGTGTGTTGAAGTACTGTATGTACTGTAGCAGTGTTTGTTAAAAGGACCGTGTAGGTTGAAGTACTGTGTTTTTTGAAGTACTGGAAAGTACACAGGAAAAAGGTGAAACAATGGGGCACCTTAGCTTTCGTGTTTATGCAACACATCTTGATAAAGGCGAAAGCTAAGGTACTCGATTATGTCCCTTTTTCCTGTGTGATTTTATGAATGTGTATATTTATATATATATATATTATATATATATATATATATATATATATATATATATATATATATATATATATATATATATATATATATATATATATATATATATATATATATATATATATATATATGTAATATTCAGAAATTTCAGAGTAATTTCAAATGCCCCGCCATGAGTGATACTGAGCGTTCAAGGTCATCTGAGGGGAGGGAGCGCTGCCTGCTCGTAGCGAGAGACTGCGGAACTAGGCCTATATGATATTAAATGTGATTTACCGAATTAATAATGATGCGATTCATGAAGTTAAGGGACTATTATTGAATTTGAAATTATTATAGATCGTTTAGCAGTCTGAATAATGTTACGGGTGTCCCAAGGAGTTATTAGTTAGGCGGAAAATATATCACGTAGGACCAAGCTAACGCCTTGAGGAGACGCGACGCTGGCTAGGCCCAGTCCCGGAGAGCATTCACACAGACAAGACGTTCCGCGCGTCCATCAGAAATAGTCACGTGGCCTAGTCACCTGTGCTGCGCTATTGCAGTATAACAAGTAAGTCTCATTCGATCTCAGACAGGGTTAGATAGGGCAGTGATAAAGTAAACTAGAGCTAACAGTGAGTTCATTTCAGGGTTTCCGTCAGAACCCACTTGATTGGAGTTGACGGAGTTGACTGGAGTTGACCGGAGTTGACTGCGAGAGATTGACTGCCGTTGATGATTGAGGGTGGCGATTGTCGCCATTGGACCGATCAGTGTAGGCCTGTCACTGTTTAGCGGGGTAGCAAAGGATCTCTTGAGTGAACGAGTGCTCCCGACAACTAAAACGACACGGGACCAGCATCAGCAGTGGGTGATCAGTTCTTACCACTCCGGTGCACAACCCCACATGTCCCGAGCAGCTAGTGAAACCCTCTTGCTAACGGGAAGCTAAAGTTTCTCTCAACTGTACAAGGTCTGATTGGCTCACTCCCTTCCGCTTTATGGACGCACTGGGAGTACACTGAGGCTATCTGAGTAAACTAATGGTCACACACTGAGACCGTGAGTCTAGGTCTCTAGGAGATACCTAGAGGAACATTTTCCCTTCCTTATTACGGGTGTAGTTAACACCATTCCTCAGACTGATATTATCTTGACGTGTGTAGTTTAATAGTTTCTAAATAATTTTGATAATATTGTTTTGAATGTTTGTGCCATTAAGTGGAACCAGAGTGATACTGTGATTTGATTCTTTTAATGCCTCTAATTGTTCTTCATAATTCTGATCTCAGGTATGACCTTGTTCCCCAGAGTAGTGGTTAAGTTAGGTTAGGAAGTGTGCATCTGTTGGGGTGCTATAATTTTGTTGAGTGCCCTTAAGGCCTATTCATTGTAGAGTAGTTAATTTCTTAAATTTTATTACCATTTCCTCAGTGACTGATATTATTTTGTTGAAAGCCCTTAAGGCCTATTCATTGTAGAGTATTTAATTTCTTATCTTTTATTACCATTCCTCAGTGACTGATATTATTTTGTTGAAAACCCTTAAGGCCTGTTCATTGTGGAGTATTTAATTTCTTATTTTTTAGTACCATTTCCTAAGTGACTGATATTATTTTGTGAAAGCCTTAAGGCCTGTTCATATGTGCAATTAACATTTCTTAATACTTTAAATTTATTGTTGCCTGTGTTTCTAATAATTTCTATGTCATGTATAACTTTTATTCCCCAGAGTAGTGTTTAAAGTTTAATTTAAGAGGTGCGCATATTGGTGTACCATTATTTGATTGTGTTTGTAGTGTTGGAGGGAATATAAGTGTCTAAATTTTACAATGTGTCTCATTCATCCCAGTCACAGACGCTATCCTTCCACGGGTCACGGACAGTTCATTTTGTGTAGTAGATTTAAGTGTTCTTGTGCTGGTTCGGGATTTTTCTCAAAGGGGCGCTTCCACTGCCTTTACCATCTATTAAATTTTAATAAACCCTAAGTCAAGTGAGAAATTAAAGTCCAGCAAATTCCGACCGGTTACATATATATATATATATATATATATATATATATATATATATATATATATATATATATATATATATATATATATATATATATATATATATATATATATATATATATACACATATATATTTCATTAGCCCAATAAATGAAATATATATGGATCCTCGTGTTTCGAAGCCGGATTTGGTAAAACGTTACTCTGACCACCTACGTGATACGGGTAGTCCCCATTAGAGGTTCACGGCGCCTTAAGCTCGTTGAACAGGCTTTGTGTGAAATATAACAAAGTCTAGGACAGCCTTTAGTATCCTGGTGGTCCAGCGGTTAGAGTTCCCCAGTCACAGTCATGGGCTTGTGGGCCGTGGGTTCGAATCCTGGCGGGTTGAGGTGTTGATTATGTACGTCTACACTAATCCAAATCCAATGAGACTCTGTGTTTGAAAACCGAGTGCCCTCTTGCTGGGGCACGAACTCAGCTTCCAGCCAATCATCACAGTTAGGTCTATGACGTCACACTCCACTGTGATTTGCTCATGCTTCAGGCTTCTTGGGCACTCCTGGTTAACGGGAAATTGTCGTGCACTGTGTTATGATGAGTAAAATTTGTCAAATCTGAATTTTCCTGTATTTCCTCTAAACCATGACACAATTTACTTCAAAAAGCATGGCAACGTTACAACTACCCCTGGTTGCTTGTATGGAAAATTGTGAGATAACAAAATATTTCACAAATTTTCATTCCTAATCCTAGCTAGGAATATCTAAACTTAATTATCATATCAAACTGACAATACAAATCCTGTTTCTCAATATTTCCATATCTAACTGTAATTTGCTAGATATCACTTATCTCACAAACAGGTATGTAAGTAGATTTGAACTAATGACACAGGTTGATGCAGATACAAAGAAAATAAATTCTAGTAAATGTCAAAATAATATTAAATTGCTCGTTGTCTTTAAGGTAATAAACTAGAAATTGCTGACAACAAAGATAATAAAAATGTCAAATATAAATTACACAAAATCATAAGAACTACATTAAAATGATGGATAATAAAAACAGTAATGAAAGCATGTAGTGGATGCCTCCCCTACAAACGCCGTTTGTCGCTGAGTAGCCGAACCTTCTCGAATTCTCCAGCCTGCGCCTCCAGCGCCGCCTGACGGAGCGGGGGTCAACTATCAACCCACGCCTACCCCTGCCTATTAAAACCTCACACCACTGTAACCACCCTCTTTCTACCTACTGCCACCAGCAAGCAACACCTCCTCCTCCGCTCCAGCCTGGCGGCTCCCGCTCCAGCCGGCGACCTTGGCATCCCTCAAGCTGCGTGCCCTCCTCTGGGCACCCTCAACAACCAGCTCTCTCTACTCAACGCTTGTAACCATGCTGCCTACCCAGCACCAAGCTGCATTGTACATCCAATACAATATGTATACAGAGAGCACATTGTGAGTTTCCTGTCTCCATTCCATCCTGAGTGTGAACCAATTTCTCATAACCCCACAAATGGTGACCCCCGGAGATTCTCACTCACACAGGATGGAGGAGAAACTGATCACTCTCCCAGTCTTCAAGCAACATGGAAGACTGGCTTATCCACGCAGAGGCAGCTCTCATCGGCTCTACAACTACTGTCTCTACACTGCAGGTTAGACACACTAGAGCAGCTCTGCTACTCTAAGCAGACAGCCGCTCCTCTTCCTGCCCCAAGCACCACGTCCTACCGATCCCAGCACACCCGTCCTGCCTCAGAAGCCGCCCCCGGCCCAGCAGTACCCCCTGCCGCTCCTCCTGACGCGGCCCCTGCTCCTGATGTGGACCCACACACCCCCCTTATCTCCCTCAGGTACCCCCCCTCCTACTGTCCTGCATCCTGCTACTGTCGTGGACCCTGCTGCTGTCATGCATCCTGCTGCTGTCATGGACCCTCTTCCCGATGCAGCCCCTGCTCCTGACCCAGACTCACACACCCCAGCAGGCGCATCTGAGGACTCTGTACCTGCCGCGAGGGAAGCGCAACATTCATCGCCTCCACAACCCTCCTTCTCCCTCTTTTCTCCCACAGATCTCGTGTATCTAGACAGAGCTGTCCCCCCTAGCGGCCGGCTCATCCACGCCCTCGCCGTTATGTCTCACATGTGGCATGCACTGCCCGTTCTGCCTCACATGTGGCACGCAACCCTGCCAACCTCCAGCCTCCCACCACGCCCGCAGGGGAAGGGGAGTATTGTAGTGGATGCCTCCCCTACAAACGCCGTTTGTCGCTGAATAGCCAACCTTCACGAATTCCCCAGCCTACGCCTCCAGCGCCGCCTGACGGAGCGGGGGTCAACTATCAACCCACGCCTACCCCCGCCTTATAAGACCTCACACCGCTGTGACCACCCTCTTTCTACCTACTGCCACCAGCAAGCAACACCTCCTCCGCTCCAGCCTGGCGGCTCCCGCTCCCGCCGGCGACCTTGGCGTCTCTCAAGCTGCGTGCCCTCCTCTGGGCACCCTTACCAACCAGCTCTCTCTACTCAACGCTTGTAACCATGCTGCCTACCCAGCACCAAGCTGCATTGTACATCCAATACAATATGTATGCAGAGAGCATATTGTGAGTTTCCTTTCTCCATCCCATCCTGAGAGTGAACCAATATCTCACAACCCCACAAGCACTCTAAAATAAAAATCATGAATATAAAGGCAAATCAAAATACTCTAATAAAAATTCAATTAAATTGGGTATCAACTCAAAATAAAAATCAATGAGGTATCAAGTTAATGAAAATTATTCATAATAAAATCACTCAGATGAAAAACAATAGGCTTAATTACTAGTCATGAACAAACAAATGTATATAAAAGATGTATTTTTTGTCTATTCTCCCTCTCTGTTTTTTTACCCACAAATTAGTTTTTCATCTCCATGAAGCTTCAATTTAAATTTTCAAAATGATTAACATTCAACATTAATTTTCAAACTTCTCCAAACAGATTTTCTTCACTTCTTATCTCAATTACTTAAAATTCTGTTTTTCCTTTTCTTAGATGATTTCACATATTTTGTACATTACTACTTTGTTGTCACTCAGAATCGAGTGTGATGATCATCCAGCTATGATACAATATGAGTTATTAAGGATGTCACCTACATTGGTGAGTTCTGAGGCGACTAAAGAGGTCGATACAGGACCCGCAGTGTCGTTCATAGATTTTGCACATTTGAAGGGTTACATCTAGTGAAGGAGGGGTGACGGCAGCTTCTTTCCGTTATTGACGATTGTCTGCCTCGGTATGCAGTTGGGTTAACTCCAAAGTATTGACACGTTCTTGTGTGGTGTTTCTCCAAGTAGGTAGTAGGCAGTTATCAAACAGGGAGGTAAGACCGCCTGGGAAGATATTGGAAGCATAATTAGTTATCTAATGGTAGACCCTGCTGCCATATGGCATCACGAAAATTGTGATCAAGTCCCAGGTTGGTGTTCTTACTTTGACAACACAACATACATAAATAATTTCTCACTCCTGATATTTTTTTTAACTTTTGTATTCATTTATGGCTCTTTATTATGAGTTTTTTTTATTGTTATTTATTTGTATATATTTATATTATTATTATTATTATTATTATTATTATTATTATTATTATTATTATTATTATTATTATTATTATTATTATTATCATAATCATTATTATTTTTTTATTATATTTTCCCCCTCCCAGGCCTTGATGTGGGTCATTAAAAATAACCGGTCAGACTGTGGCAACTACTGTGGGATCTCGCTGCTGTCCATAGCTGGCATGATTATCGCCCGAATCCTCCTTTAACAGACTTCTTCCTGTGGCGGAAAACTTCCTCCCAGAATCTCAATGTGGCTTTAGACCGTCATGTGGCACCAATGACATGATCTTTGCTGTCCGCCAGATACAGGAAAAATGCAGAGAACTGCGTCGTCTCCTGTACATTGTAGTGGATGTAATCCTAGACAAGGTTCTTGAAACTCCAGAGCACGAGCAGTAGGTATATTCAATAAGTGTACAAGACTTGGCGTGATAGCCGATCTATACAGAGACGAGCACACGGGGCCCCGGACCGTAGGTAGGCCGAGGCTGATCTGAGGGATGTTGTCTAGCTGGGTAAGGAGAGTTGTTAGACATCACTAGGACAATAACTGGGGTCCTCTAGTTACTCGACTAGCGCGGTACAGACATAGTATATCGGGGCCTAGTGAGTGAACATAGGCATTAGACATAAGCATAGATATCAGACATGGTATAATGATATGTAGTAATACAGACATGTGAATAAATGGTACAATGAATGGTAACAGAGTCTTGGCGTCAGACGTGTTCACATATCTATACACCTCCCTCCCCCTTTACGCTCGTAGTGCAATCTCGAGCGGTCTACGGACTCTTTTTCCATGAGTCGGGGGGAGCGGCGAGGGACAATGGGAGGATCAACTGACGACCTTCGTTCCTGGTCTGGGCAAGGGGACACAGGGGACGGGGAGGGGGGTTCGTCACTAGAGGATGGCACTGGGCGGAGATGGCGTCTGTTTCGCCACCACACGACCACTGGGGAGGCGGACTTGGTACGAACGAGACTCGCCACGGCCCATGACGACCCCGACCTTGTCCCAGCGGTGTGACGTCGGGTCCTGG
The DNA here is from genome assembly GCF_018991925.1 of Homarus americanus. Taxonomy (NCBI): domain Eukaryota; kingdom Metazoa; phylum Arthropoda; class Malacostraca; order Decapoda; family Nephropidae; genus Homarus; species Homarus americanus. The sequence goes on from NW_024719554.1 coordinate 38,978, forward strand.
ATTCGTACTTGCTGGCCGACGGTCAACCTGGGAAAGGGGCGGGCGTGGGCGTCATAGTGGCTTGTCACTTGGGCCATCCGGGCAGCCTCACTGCGGTCGCACTCGTCCGCCTTGATCTGCCATTCATCTAAGAAGGACTGGGGGTGGGCAGGCACACGAGTACGAAGGGGGCGGCCATACAACACCTGGGCAGGAGAGCGTCCGGCAGGGGTAGGGGTGTTACGGAGTTCTAGTAGGCCCCTGTCGAACTCCTCGCAGTCCAGGTTCCCCGTTGGTGCTGTCTTGAGGATGAGGTATTTTACGGACTTTACCGCTGCCTCGGCGTGGCCATTCGCCTGCGGGTAATGAGGGGAGGTGACGATGTGGTGGACGCCCCAGCGTTCGGCGAAGCTCTTGAACTCGTGGCTATTGAACGGGGGCCCACCGTCGGTTCGGAGGCGGAGAGGCACTCCGACTTCCCGGAAGAAGCGACAGAACATCCGGATGACCCTGGAAGAGGTGGTGTCCCGACCGCAGGGAACTACCACGGGCCATCCAGAGAGCCTGTCGGCGACCACCAGGAAAGACTTTCCGGCCACATTAAAGAAGTCGGCGGACACGGACTCAAAGGGCCGCTTTGGGAGGTCATTGCACAGGTACGGCTCTTGTTGCTGGCTGGGCTGGAGTTGCTGGCAAGGCTCACAGGCCTCAACCGTGCTCTTAATATCGGCGTCAATACCAGGCCAGAAGACGGTCTGACGGGCTCTGCGCCTGGTGGCTTCAACGCCGCGGTGGCTGTCATGGAGGCGGGATAAGGTGCGCCGGCGGAGGGCAGCGGGAACGACGATCCTGGGGCCGTACAACACCAGCTCTCCGTCCGCATAGAGGCTATCCCTTAGCTTCCAGAAGGGGAGGGCGGAGGCGTGAATGTCGTAGCGGTTGGTGGGGAATCCAGCGGAGACGTAGTCGAGGAGTTGGGCGTATGCCGGGTCTTGAGCGGCGGCGATGCGAAGCTCCTGGAGGGTAACGAGGACGTCGCTGAACTGACGAAAAAAGAACTCCCGGGCGGCAGCAGGTGTGGTCATGGCTGAAACAGGTATCTCTGCACACCTGTTGAGGTGTGTCATGGCGAGGATGGGCTTTGGGAACTCGGATGAGACGATGGCCAAGTCCTGACAATGGCCACATGACAAGAGAGGGGTTTGGATGCCCTCGTGGACGTGGACTGTGGCAAGGCAAGACTTGGGACCGAGCTGTAATGTTGCCTTGAAGCACCCCAAAGCTGGAGACATCGGGGACCCGTCCGCTGTGAGCACGTCGTTCCTGGCTGTGGGTGACAGGCTACTCCTGGGGATGTTGAGGGCGTCCAGGTGTGTTGGTCCAATCACCGTGATGTCCGCGCCCGTGTCAGGTATCATCAGGAGGTTGGAAGAGTTGGTGCCGTAGGACAGACGAACATTGACGGGCTTGGGGGACCTGTCACTCGAGGCATCGTCCACGCGGAGGCATCCTTTGTTGTTCTCGGGAGACGGTGAAGAGACATTTTGACCTGGGGATGGAGGCTTCTTGGTGGACCCGCAACACTTGGCGAAGTGTCCTTGCTTGTTGCAAGCGTTGCATGAGACCTTGTTGGCGGGACATCGAGGTGTGCGGGGCCAGTGGCCTTGAAACCCGCAGTTTCGACATGTACTATCAGCCGCAGGGCACTTTCCTGGACCGTGCTGGCGCTGACAGCTTCTGCAGGATTCGGGAGAAAAAACTGGTGACCGTGACGGGGGCTGTGGAGAGGACGCCGTCTGCATCTGGCGTTGATTCCTCTTGTAGGTGGAGACGGCGTGAACTTGAGATGGCCATGAGTGTATAGCTGAGGCAGCCTCTCTTGTGGCCTCATACGACCTGCAATGGGTGACGAAGTCGGCGAGGGGGGAGGCGGCGTCGAGGGTGAGGAGTTTCTGAAGCAGGTCCTCGTCACGTACACCCATCAGCAAGATCATCTTGAGCTGGATCTCGGCACAGGTTACAGGATCGCCTGTACATAGGTCCACCTCGGCTGCTAGGTCCTTAAGTCGTGCATAGAAGTCTGAGAATGATTCCCCAGAGGCTTGTTTGCAGGATAGCAGTTCCCTACGACGCAAGGCTTCATTGCGGAGGCCACGGAAATGACTCTGCAAGGCGTCTAAGACCTCTGTAACTGACATGGAGGAGTCAGGGGGAATGGCTAGCGTGTGCTCTAGGAGGCGTTGAACATCGAGGGAGATGCACGATCTTAATTGGATGAGTTGTTTCTGAGGGGGCATTCGGTTGAGGTCAGACATGACAGCAAAGTCTTCGAAACGACGTCGCCATTGACGGTATACTTGATATGTTGCATCAGATTGAAGAGGTGGGGGGCTGGTAACTGAAGACTTGCTGTGCAGGGGTGTGCTCGAGACGGCAAGCGGTGGAGGAGGCACGGAGAGGTCGACGAAAGTTGAGACTGGAACAGGTGGTTGAGGAGGCACTGAGGCATACCCAAGGGGGATAGGTGAAGAGGCTGAAGCTGGCGAATTGGTTGTGGCAGCTGGTGAAGTCGTCCTCATTGCCAGCAATTCCAATAGTGTCAGGAGTTTGTGGTTATCAGCTTGGTGTTGTTGTTGAAGTTGGAGACGGTAAGCTGATTCCTCTTGACGTCTTTGGGCTTCCTTCTCTTGGGAAACTTGTAGGAAGTAGATTAACTGACGTATATCCTGGCTCCCATCCTTTGAATTTGGCGCGCCCGGCGTGTGAGGCGTGAGGGGGGGTGGGGGGGTCTGTGAGGCTTCGTCTACCTCATAATCCTCATCTAAATTTCCCGGCAAATCGTCGTGGTCAGACATCTCGTGCTTGGTGTGGTTGCGATGGGAAAGACAAGGAGAATAAGGTGAAGTGCTATGTTTTCGTCAATGTACTTGCCTAAGTGTGGGAACTGGCGGGCAAGTAAAAGAGTACTGACTGTAATATTTGTGAAGTGAGGGGAGACGGCTGGCAGCGGTGTATCCCTCCGGGCGCCCGGGCGGCTGGTGGTGACTCAGTGTAGGGGAGTCAGTGGCTTGCGGGCCTGTGCGGGCGGGGGGTGTATGCCGGAGGTGCTGTCTTGGAGACTGGGCTGAAGGCGTTTCTGCTACCTGTAGGGCCGCAGAGACATAGCAAACAGACATGAAAGGCACTGCACTTCACTTAGGGCACTTCACAAGGTCACAAAGCACTGTAAATCCAGGGGCACTGTGGAGTATATCTTCTGGGCGGGAAACAGAGAGGGCCGGGAGACGGACTAGGCCGGGAGACGGACTAGGCCGGCTTTTGCAACTTGTGAACTGTCGTGTTGGAGCAACTCAACTGCGCCATGTAGTGGATGTAATCCTAGACAAGGTTCTTGAAACTCCAGAGCACGAGCAGTAGGTATATTCAATAAGTGTACAAGACTTGGCGTGATAGCCGACCGATACAGAGACGAGCACACGGGGCCCCGGACCGTAGGTAGGCCGAGGCTGATCTGAGGGATGTTGTCTAGCTGGGCAAGGAGAGTTGCTAGACATCACTAGGACAATAACTGGGGTCCTCTAGTTACTCGACTAGCGCGGTACAAACATAGTATATCGGGGCCTAGTGAGTGAACATAGGCATTAGACATAAGCATAGATATCAGACATGGTATAATGATATGTAATAATACAGACATGTGAATAAATGGTACAATGAATGGTAACAGAGTCTTGGCGTCAGGCGTGTTCACATATCTATACATACATGACCTACAGGTACATCGACCTAACCAAAACCTTCGACTCGATCAACAGGGAAGCCCTTTGGTGGACCCTCAGCCGTTTTGGTTGCCACCAAAATTCATCATCATTACGAGGCAACTCCACGATGACATGAACGGCAGTGTCCTGCACAATGGCACCCAGTCTGAGTTCTTCCCCTTCCAAATGGATGTAAAACAGGGTGTGTATTGGTACCAACTCTCTTCCATTTTCTTGGCTGCCTTCCTTACTCGTGCCAGCGCCAATTTAGTCGGAAGGGTGGTTATCAAGTGCCAGATGAAGGATCTTTTCAATATAAGACGACTCCGGGCAGGAACAAATGTGTTAGCAGCTTCCATTACTGAACTTCAGTGTGCAGATGACCTCACCCTTGTTGCTCACACTGAACACAACCTACAGGAGATCCTGAACACCTATGCAGAAGCATATGTGCACTTCGGCCTTGAGGTGAATGTACAGTCGGAAACCATATTCTCTAGCCCACCTGGGTCGGTGCTGGAGGTTAGTACAGCGTCCTTTCTGGACGCGTGCCCACTCTAACTATCACAAGGCAACACACGCAGGAACACACACAGTCATAGTACAGCTGTATAGATGACATTATGTATAAGTATTGTATATGGCATTTTATACTCTACATTATCGTCATTATATATGAACATGAAGAAAAATTACCATAGGTTGCAGTTACGAAATTATGAATGGAAATAAACACTTCCAAACTACCCAGTGAATCCACACAACGTTTACAGCGCTTGTGTGTGTGTGTGCCAGACCACGATGCTTCCACCACACCCCATCTATATCTTTTATTTTCCCTTCATTCGCATAACTATATGAAAAATCGTGTTAAATTTAATTACATATTTCAAAAACCTTAAATTACATGTGGATCAGTCACTCCTCTTTTGACACACTTATAGTGTAATACTTTGACCATCCCACCTGGGCACATGGAGGCCCACGGTAACTCTCACAGCGCAACATATGCACGAACACACAAATTATGATATGAACCCTTCCAGGCTTCACTATCATTATCATGTTATGTTCATCATGCTCTGTATCTTCGTAACTAGTCATAGTGTAGTGGAGGCCTCCCCTACATACGTCGTGTGTCGCTGACTGGCCGACCCCGGCGAATCTGCCGGCGTATCCCTCGTGGTCAAGGTCAGGTAACCAGGGACGCCAAACAAAGCGGGGGCCTTCCATCAAGCCACGCCTACCGCGGTTATATAATTATATAAAACCTCACCTGGCCTTCATCGCCCTCTTTCTACTTACCGCCAACAACAAGCAACATCCCTCAACAGCTCCATACACACACTCCCTCAGAAAGCTCCTCGCCCTACAGAACTCTGAGCAAGCTTCGCCCGACTTAGTATCTCTTTAACACTGTGCTGTGCAATAATATATATACGAGAAACACTGTGATTTTCTATTTCTACCTCAATCCTGAGTGTTGGATATATTTCATGTACGTACGTTGTGAGGCCAAATAAGAGACCCTGACAACCTGCCACGACAGTGCGCTACAATAGTATCAATACATGGAGGAAAATCTATATTCATATACTGTAATATTGCATTTTATTGCAAACCGTAAAAAATCTCGTTTAACCATTGGACGTGAGGGAAAGCACCACACACTGGATTTACGAAATGAAGAACCAAAGGACATAGGAATGACTGACTTGACGTGGTGTGTAGGGAGGCCTGCCGTACTAGGATGTGTCATAGGAGGGAACATCAGCTAAAACTAATGGCCCATCACTTTTTTGGTAGATTTTAGTGTATATAAACAGAAAATAATTTCAGTTTTAATATTTTGCAACCTTTTGCTAGGTAAATTTTAGCGTGAAATTTATCGAAAATCTAACGTACAGCTGCATTAGTGCATTACAATTAAATAGTGAACATTGCTTTCTGACTTCATTCTTTAACAACCCAACTAACAATATTTTTTTCTGTTTCAGATTCTGATGCATTTATAAGTTGATAATATTTGCGATGGCTGCTTGTGTCAGGACGAGGAACCAAAAATCCAGCCATCTCAGTCACTATCTTGGGTCTGGGAGAGAGCTCCTGAAGTCGGAGTTGCCTACATTGAGAGATGCTTTGAGATACGGTGTTTTAATCAGGCAAATCAGTGAAAAGAACCAAAGAACTTACACAAACAAAGACATTGCCAGTGATATGACCAAAGCTGTCTTGGCACAGTACACTCTGGCTAACGCTCAGTTCAAGCCTCCAGTCATAACAAGTCAGAAGAAGATTAGTAAGAGACTGCTAGCCAGTTGGGAAAAGGCAAGAGATATCTCTCTTGGGAGAGGAAAACTTGCAGTTAAGGACAGCTTTGCCAAGCAACTGCTGCCTGGGTTGACGGTGGTTTGATAACACCTGATGATGTTCACCTGGTGATAGATCATAACAAAGTAAGGAGAGCTCAGGAGAAACTTGTCAGTAACCTAGAAGAGGAGTTTGATAAGGGGATAAGAGAAAATGGAATCAATTGTTTGTTCTTTGATGGGAGAAGGGATGACACTTAAGTGTTCATGAAAGTTGGAGATTCTGACAAGTTGTTCCCTGCCATGGTGAAGGAGGAACACTACTCCTGCTGCAGTGAACCAGGAGGGAAGTATTTGTGGCATTTCACTCCAGAGAAAGATGACATCAGGAAACCAGCTGAGATAGTAGCAGATAACATTGTGAACTGGCTCAGAGAGAGGAACGTAGACCAGACCCTGCAGGCCATTGGAGGGGACAGCACCAACACGAACACAGGGTGGCAAGGGGGAGTCATACAGTGGATAGAGCGGAAGATTGGGAGGAAGCTGGTCTGGATTGTTTGTGACCTCCACACCAATGAGTTGCCACTCAGACATCTGATCCAGGAGCTGGATGGCAAGACTCTTTCAAACAACAGATGGTCTGGTCCTCTTGGCAAGATGCTGGACTCTGCCACTGAGTTAGAAATAAATCCGAGCTTTGAAAAAATCACAGTTGGCCCTCCACTCGTTGAGCTTGCACATACTGTCATTGACGACCTGATTACTGACCAGTACTATGGTTACATGATTTGCAGTGCCATCAAAACTGGGGTCATGCCTGATAGACTTGCTTACCTGCAGATAGGTCCAGTCTCACATTCTAGGTGGCTCACAACGGCTCTCAGGTTCTGCAGAATTTGGGTCGCTCATCATAAACTGAAAGGGAACCAGCTTCACAACCTGAGACTTATTGTCCAATTCATCGTGAGTGTCTACTTGCCAAATTGGTTCAACACCAAGGTCAAGTCATCGTTCTCCGAAGGTCCGAGGCATGTTCTCTTCCAGCTTGAGCTCCTGAGGAGTCAGCCAAGGAAGGTTGTTCAGATTGTGGAGCAGACTGTGAGGAGATCTTCCTGGTATGCTCATCCCGAGGCAGTTCTGCAGACAATGCTCTGCAAGGATGAGGAGGAGAGAAGAGTGGCAGTCAAAAGATCTGATATGAGACTTGGTGAGGATCTGGGCATGACGAATCAAGCAGGACGCCTCCATTCCTTCAGGGTCAGGAAGACTCCTGAAGTCAATCTAGGTGCCAAGACCCTCACTGATCTCATAGATCTGGATAACATCCAGGCTGGCAGTGAGCCCCCTCTTACCTGCAGCCTCACCAATGTTCAAGTCAGAGCTTTCCTGGACAACCCCATGCATGTCCCCACCTGGCCCTCACACCAGAGTATAGAGCGTTGTGTACAGCAAGTGAGCGAGGCCAGCAGTCACGTGTACAGCCAGGAGAGGAGGGAAGGCTACATCCGAGCTCAGGTGGTCAGCAGGAGGTGATGAGTAGAAACAGAAGCAAGAAAGACATGTTCTCTATGGTGTGCAGCAACACCGGGTCGTAGTAGTAAAACCGGTTTTTGTATTTGATGATTTTGTTTTCTAAAGGAATATTAAATTTAATAAATGTGTCAAGATCATTCGTTTCACTATTCTGGATCATTTTCATCCTAATAAATTAACCTGATACATTTACTTTACTTTAAATAAGCTATTTAGTGGTGTTGGTAAACGGGTGGGAATACTGAATTTTCATAAGATTTCAAGTTAAAATTTACCTAGCAAAAAATGAAAACTTTTCAAATCTGAAGATATCACATGATTCTGCACATAGAACTACATCATTAATACCATGGGCCGATTTTTCAAACTCAAAAAAAAAAAATTCGCCTCCGTATGACATACCCTACTGCCGTACCAGTGTGGACACGGTTGCTCAAAGGGTAAGTCGCATAATTCATCCTTGCATTTGTTGAGAAGAGTTAAATATATATATATATATATATATATATATATATATATATATATATATATATATATATATATATATATATATATATATATATATATATATATATATATATATATAGTTAGCATAGCAAAACCAAACAGGCTCGCAAGGACCAATAGGTCTATATATAATGTGTGTGCACGTGCTAAAATGCCCTAGTATATTTTACTAATGTCTCATTGTCCATGGGTTTTCTTACAGTTTGGCTGTGAGTTTTCTATTTTGTCTACCTGCCAGTTCAACAGGACTGCTAACCATCCTCCCAGCAACTCATATGCCATCCCAGACCCACAGCCTATATGTATGGTGCAAGATCGCAGTCCAATACATACAAGTCGGGCAGTCAAGCGTTGGTTTAAGGCACACCCGCAGATTATTCTATTGGACTGGCCCCCTAAAGGAGCCGATTGTAATCCAATAGAAAATCTATGGGCGCATATGGTTGTTGAATGGGATGTTGAGGAGAAAACGAGGGAGGCAGTGAGGAGACATGCACATAATGTGTGGGAGGGAATAAGGAGGAGGCCGAACATCTGCAGCAATCTGGTAGATTCAATGCCCACCAGATTGCATGAAGTTATAACAGCAGATGGAGGTTGGACACGATATTAACCTATGGGCACGAGGTGTGTCAGTGGTAGTAGCCTTGCCTCGGGTTCCTGTGGTCAAGAATTAAATCTCCGCCCACGGCGGTGCCTTGTAGGGGGTGGCGGGGGAGTTAGCTCTCTGGTGTAACCTCGTTGGGGCCACATAGACTTCGTCTCCTAACTCTCGGGAATTTGTCCAGGTATTTTACTATGTGGTTTTACGTCACTTCACATAAATATGCTTACAAAATCTATGCATTAATATGCATAACTCTTGGGAATCTGTCCAGACATTAAATATATGTTATATACTACAATAATCACATAGATATGTTTACAATGTTTATGCATAATAAATGCGAAAAATATTTTTGGGGTTTCAACTTACCAATAGTCATGCCTATAAAACAATCTTGATGCTCTAAGTGCATGTATGTGTTAAATAACGAGTAACTGATCCACATTATTTTGGTAAATAAAGAAATGAAAATCAAGCACTTAGCCATATGGATATAGTTACACGGAAGAAGGGAAATAAGGATGAACCATGGTTTTGATGGAAACAATGTGCTCTGGGACGATGCTCACAATGACGAATGGGAGAAACCTCTTTATGAAACATCTTACCTACTAAGGATGAAACTTAATGTTACAGAACACACACGCACTCACACACACACACACACACACACACACACACACACACACACACACACAAACACACAGTGTAACTTTATGTGACGCGTTGTCTGACTTGGGGAGGCTTTGAGCGAACCATACACTTGATATTACAATTTTTGTATCCTTCCTGTCCATGATTTACAACAATAACTGTAGGGCAAAAGTTACAATATTATACTGATAACACTGTCATGTATTGATACTATGACTAGTTACCAAGATACAGAGCACGATGAACATAACATGATAATGATAGTGAAGCCAGGAAGGGTTCATATCATAACTTGTGTGTTCGTGCGTATGTTGCCCCGTGAGAGTTACCGTGGGCCTCCATGTGCCCAGGTGGGATGGTCAAAGTATTACACTATAAGTGTGTCAAATGAGGCGTGACTGATCCACATGAAATTTAAGGTTTTTGAAATATATTGTTAAATTAAACACGATTTTTCATATAGTTAGGCGAATGATGGGAAAATAAAAGATATAGATGGGGTGTGGTGGAAGCATCGTGGTCTGGCACACACACACAAGCTCTGTAAACGTTGTGTGGAGTCACTGGGTGGTTTGGAAATGTTTATTTCCATTCATACTTTCGTAACTACAGCCTATGGTAATATTTCTTTGTGTTCATATATAATGAAGATAATGCAGAGTATAAAATGCCATATACAATATTTATACATAATATCATCTATACAGCAGTACTATGACTGTGTGTGTTCGTGCGTGTGTTGCCTCGTGATAGTTAGAGTGGGCCCCCGTCCAGAAAGGACACTGTACTAACCTCGAGCACCGACCCAGGTGGGCTAGAGATTATGGTTTCCGAGTGTACGCAAAACTCATATTCTCTTTTAGCCAGTCCCTGGTTCAGCCACAAATCTACCATCCATCCAGCATGAACAAATCACAGTGGCATGAAAGTGTGATGTTATAGATGAAACTGTTCTGACAGACTGAAAACTGAGTTCGTGCCCCAGCAAGAGGGCACTCGGTTTTTAAACCCAGATTCTCATTGGATTTGGTTTAATGTAGACGTACGTCTTGTCGGCCGGTTTTCTTCAGTATATATATATATATATATATATATATATATATATATATATATATATATATATATATATATATATATATATATATATATATATATATATATATATATATATATATATATATATATATATGTATATATGTAACCGGTCGGAATTTACTGGACTTTAATTTCCCACTTGACTTGGGGTTTATTAAAGATTATTAGATGGTAATGCAGTGGAAGTGCCCCTTTGAGAAAAATCCTGAACCAGCACAAGAACACTTAAATCTACTGAACAAAATGACTTGTCCGTGACCCGTGGAAGGATAGCGATCTGTGACTGGGATGAATGAGACACACCGTAAAATTTAGACATTTATATTCCCTACAACACTACAAACACAATCAAATAATGGTACACCAATATGCGCACCTCTTAACTTGAACTTAAAACACTACTCTGGGGAATAAAAGTTATACATGATATAGAAATTATTAGAAACTCAGGCAACAATAAATTTAAAGTATTAAGAAATGTTGCTTGCACACATGAAACAGGCCTTAAGGGCTTTCAACAAAATAATATCACCCCAACAGATGCACAATTCCTAACCTAACTTAAACACTACTCTGGGGAACACAGGTTACCTGAGATCGGAATTATAAAGAAAAATTAAATGCATTAAAAGAATTAAATCACAGTATCACTCTGGTTCCGCTTAGTGACACAACATTCAAAAAACAATACTATCAAAATTATTTAAGAAATATTAAACCACACACGTCAAGATAACATCAGTAACTGAGAAATGGTATTAACTACACACAAATATAGTCACTATTATTGATATGTTACTGGGTCCACCAATACTCGTGAACCATGCTCCACCCAACTCAACATACACCCGTAATAAGGGAGATAAAATGTTCCTCTAGGTATCTCCTAGAGTCCTAGACTCATGGTCTCAGTGTGTGACCATTAATTTACTCAGATAGCCTCAGTGTACTCCCAGTGCGTCCATGGGCAGGAAGAGAGAACGCCAGCAGGTGTCTTTGGCCAGTAGGTAACACTTCTAGCTGACCGAGGACACGTGGTGTTGTGCACCCACGTGGTAAGAACTGATCACCCACTGCTGATGCTGGTCCCGTGTCGTTTTTAGTTGTCGGGAGCACTCGTTCACTCAAGAGATCCTTTGCTACCCCGCTAACCAGTGACAAGCCTACACTGATCGTTCCGAAGGCGACAATCGCCAAGCCTCAATCATCAACGGCAGTCTCAAACGGCAGTCAGTCTCTCGCAGCCAACTTCTCGCAGTCAAACTCGCGGTCAAGTGGGTTCTGACGGAAACCCTGAAATGAACTCACTGTTAGCTCTTGTTAACTTTACCACTGCCCTATCTAACCCTGTCTGAGATCGAATGAGACTTACTTGTTATACTGCAATAGTGCAACACAGGTGACTAGGCCACGTGACTATTTCTGTGGACGGACGCGCAGGGACGTCTTGTAGGTCCAATGCTTTCCACGTGACTGAGGACCAGCCAGCGTCGCGTCTCTCCAAGGCGCTAGCTTAGGCCTACGTGACATATTTTCCGCCTAACTAATAACTCCTTGGGACACCCGTAACATTATTCAGACTGATAAACGATCTATAATAATTTCAAATTCAATAATAGTCCCTTAACTTCATGAATCGCATCATTATTAATTCGGCAAATTACATTTAATATCATTAGGCCTAGTTCCACAACCTCTCGCTATGTGCGGGAGCGCTCTCTTCCCTCAGACGACCTTGAAAGCTCAGTATCGCCAATGGCGCGGCGTTTGAAATTACACTGAAATTTCTGAATATACACTACACATATATATATATATATATATATATATATATATATATATATATATATATATATATATATATATATATATATATATATATATATATATATATATATATATATGTAATATTCAGAAATTTCAGTGTAATTTCAAACGCCGCGCCATTGGAGAGACTGAGTTCAAGGTAGTCAGAGGGAAGACCGCGCTCTCGCACGTAGCGAGAGTTTGTGGAACTAGGCCTATGTGATATTTAATGTAATTTTCCGAATTAATATGGAGACGAATTATGAAACTAAATATCAGTTATCAAATTAAAAGTAATGATAGATCGTTTATCAGTTGAATAATGTTACGGGTGTCCCAAGAAAGTTATTAGTTAGGCGGAAAATATGTCACGTAGGCCTAAGCTAACGCCTTGAGGGGACACGAGGCTGGCTAGTCTTCAGTCACGCGAAAGCATTCGGACCAACAAGACGTCCCTGTGCGTCCGCCCACAGAAATAGTCACGTGGCCTAGTCACCTGTGTTGCGCTATTGCAGTATAACAATGAGTTAATTTCAGGGTTTCCGTCAGAACCCACTTGACTGCGAGAATGATGACTGCAAGAGATTGACTACCGTTTGAGACTGCCGCTGATAATTGAGGATTGGCGATTGTCGCCGTTGGACCGATCAGTGTAGGCCTGTCTCTGTTTAGCTGGGTATCAAAGGATCTCTTGAGTGAATCTAGCCGTCTGGGTGCCCAGCTAACGACGGGACGATCGTTGGGGTCATCAGCTCTCCTCTACCTGGGCTCACAATACCACATATCTCAAGCAGCTTAGTGAAACCCTTTTGCTAACGGGAAGCTAAAGCTTCTCTCAACTGTACAAGGTCTGATTGGCTCACTCCCTTCCGCTTCATGGATGTACTGGGGGTAAAGTGAAGCCAGCTGAGTGATACAGGGTCACACACTGGGACCAAGAGACCAGTGGAACTTAGAGGTACATTTCCAAGGTGGAGAAAGGCTGATTTGGGCCTTAAACTACGGGTGCCTGTTGGTTGTGCCTTAAACGACTACGGAGTGCAGGTGGAATCTGTGTGTGTGTTAGGTTAGGAAGCATGGTTCACGGGTATTGGTGGACTCAGTAATTTCTTAATAGTAGTGACAATATTTTTGTGTGTAGTTAATACTATTTTTTCAGTTACTAATGTATGCTGTGTGCATTTAATATTTCTTTATAATCTCAATCTCGGGTATAACCTTGTTCCCCAGAGTAGTGTGTAAGTTAGGTTAGGAGGTGTGTATCTGTTGGGGTAATATAATTTTGTTGAGCGCCCTGAAGGCCTATTCAGGGTGGAGTTAATAAGCTCTGATTTTTATACCATTCTCTCAGTGCTGGGTATAATTTTGGTGAGTGCCCTTAAGGCCTATTCATTGAAGAGTTATTAATTTCTTATTTTTTTAATACCATTTTCTTAGTGATTGATATTTTGTTGAAAGCCCTTAAGGCCTGGTTCATGTATGCAAGCAACATTTCTTAATACTTTAAACTTATTATCCTCTAATGAGGCATTGCCTGAGTTTCTAATAATTTCAACATCATGTATAACTTTTATTCCCCAGAGTAGTATTTTAAGTTCAGGTTAGGAAGTGCGCATATTGGTGTACCATTATTTGATTGTGTTTGTAGTGTTGGAGGGAATATAATTGTAAATTTTACAGAGTGTCTCATTCATGCCAGTCACAGACGCTATCCTTCCACGGGTCACGGACAATTAATTTTGTTTAGTAGATGTAAGTGTTCTTGTGCTGGTTTGGGATTTTTCTCAAAGGGGCGCTTCCACTGCAATTACCATCTATAATCTTTAATAAACCCCAAGTCAAGTGAGAAATTAAAAGTCCAGTAAATTCCGACGGGTTACATATATATATATATATATATATATATATATATATATATATATATATATATATATATATATATATATATATATATATATATATATATATATATATATACACATCTTAGTGAATACATTTAAGGTTTATCCACTTCACGAATTGCATTGTGATTCATGTTACCCCTGTTTAACTACCAAGGAAGATAGGTTTATTGTTTTGAAGTATAATGGTCAATTTCAATCGAAAGTGTTCAATAAATACAGTAACCATTAGAGTGTCATAATTCAGCCCTCTCCATTTAAAAAAAAAAGTTGACTTGTTATAAGTGTCTTGGTGGTATGCAGTGATACAGCGAGTTCTGAGTAACAACATACCTATCATATGTTTCCCCTAGTGACTCAGTTATCACAGGTTATCCCTAATCCCCAGTTGTCATCTTTTTCCTAAATCTTTCCTCATATCAGTTACACTCTGGTGTTGGGGGGGGGGGAGGGGGGAAGTGACAGCAGAGAGAACCTGCACCTCCCTCAACTACAGTCCCATTTACTCCCCTCTCTCTCTCACAGTCCCATCACCCCCCTTCTCTGTCACAAGAACAAGGAAAGAAAGATTAAGAATAAAAGAATAAAGAAAGATTAAAAGTAATGCTATGTGTCCTCATGGAGGTTGGAGTAGAAGATTCTTGTAGAATTGTTGAGAAGAGGATCCTATGTCCTGTGGAATGGACATAAATACAGTATACTGTATATACACAAACTTAAAATTGGACGGCAAATTTATTCATGTATCTCCCATGATTATTAATGTCGAGAATCTTTTGCAATTTTTTTTTTCTAAAATAACCGACGTCAAGGGATTTTAATGGTTGACCTCGTTTTAGCTGGTGCTTGTTGATTCCCTCTGTGACTAATAATTAACAGTTAAGTTATCTTGATATTTTGAATTTCTGCTTAATCTTAAATATTTCAACTGGCTGAACAAAACAGCAGTGTCAGATAACACCTAATGATCACAAGTTAAAAATGGAAAATCCCGGCGCTGTTTAGGAAGCTCCGGCTAAATATCTTTGTTTCCTGCCTAGTTTAAGGTATTATCTAGGTATTACCTAAGCGACACTTTTAATTGGCTCGTGACTAAATAAACTGAAGTTCATGAGAAATGTTTTTAAAAATATATGAGTTCTGAGGTACTGATCACAATAACAACATACCTCGAGGAAAAGCAATTAGATAATGCACTGGGGTACAGGGAGTTGTCAGAAGAGTGTATTAGAATCATATTATCTAGGCTCATGGCTCATCAAAGTCTTGGCTCTGATAATTTGTCTCCCAAGGTATTAAGAGATGTATGGATGAACCTATGTTAGTCCTACTCGTATATTCAAAAAGGGCGATCGTCACTTCATGAATGATTACAGCCTGGTGAGTTTTGCCAGAATAGTGTGAAAAGTGCTAGATATTACTACAAATGATGCCATGATGGACCATCTTCAACAAAACAACCTTGGGAAGGAATGCTAGTACGGGTGTAGTCGCAAGCAGTGTGTGGTGATTAATGGCACGAAATCGTCATCTGTACCTGTCACAAGTGGGGTACCACAGGGCAGTGTATTGGGCCCGCTGTTTGGTTGTTTCATAAATGACATGCCTGACGTTGTACACTCCTCCATACAAATGTTTGTCGATGACGCCAAGTTATTTCGGGAAATTAAGAACCAAGCGGACTGTGACGAGCTGCAGAAGGACCTCTGTGTGCTCCAGGAATGGTCGAAGAAATGGCTGCTGAGATTCAATGTCACGAAGTGTAAGAGAATGCACCTGGGGCGTACCAACGGTAAGGAGGCGTATCATATGTCCCAACGGGATGAAGAAACTGCACTAGTTGAGACTGAATGTGAGGAGGACCTAGGTGTGTATGTTGGCAATGAGCTGAAGTTCTCGGGCCATTGCGAGAAGAAGGTAAATCAGGCAAATAAATTATTGGGTCTTCTAAGAAGGTCGTTCAGTTATCTAGACGGTCCGTCCCTCGTAACGATCTTCAGGAGTGAAGTGCTTCCCCATCTGGAGTACTGTCACCCCCATCTGGTCCCCGAGATATGCTAGGGCCTGTCAGTTGGTTGAAAATGTTCAAAGGAGGTGCCACCAGACTGGTGCCTGCACTTCGGCACCTCAGCTACCCTGAGAGATTGGAGCGCCTGAACTTGCCTAGCTTATACTACAGACGGGCAAGGGGGGACCTAGTTGAGGTGTATAAGCATCTCAGGGGGCACTACTCAGTTGGGTGTCCTTACTTGGAGCTGGCGGACGCTCGCCCCACAAAGGATCACAGCTCAAGATTGAAGAAGCCGTAAATCCAGAAAACTGTGAGGGCAAACTTTTTCGGAGTGAGGGTTGTTAACTCTTGGAACAATCTACCAGAGAGTGTTGTGACGGCACCGAGTATGAGCTCTTTCAAGACAAGACTTGACCAACACAGGGGCGGGTTCAGGTACACTCAGGAGCCGGTGCATCCCCAGTATTTGCCAACAGTGCGTGACAGAGACGTGACCGATCGCCCGGGCGGCTAGCGAGCCGATCTTTTGGTGAAGAAGATAAATGAAAAGGAAAAGTAATCAGAGACGTGACCGATCGCCCAAGCGGCTAACGAGCCGATCAGTGGCGAAGAGGATAAAAGTAAAAAGTACCTCTGCTTGATGCAGCTGCTGGAGATCACAGATCCTGGAACGTGGTGTTATTTAGAAGGCTTTTGACAGCGTACCTTACCGTCTCGCAAAAGGCAGAAACTTTAATTACAAGGATGAAAAATTCGGGGGACTCTCTTAGCATAGATTGGAGACGTTCTTTACAGTCGCAAGCAATGTATGGCGATTAATGGCGCGAAATCGTCATGTGTACCAGTGATAAACTGTGTGCCACAAGGCAGTGTGCCATACCGACGTTCGTTTATTTTATAAATGATATGGCAATGCATTTTATTCCATAAAAAAAGATCAAATGGTAGATGACGCCCAACTATTTAAGAATTTTAAAATCTAACGGACTGTGAAGTCCGACTCTCTTTTTCTCTACTTAATGATTTGGAACAAATAATCACACACCCTACACGCGTTCCTGATCGACACGATCAACTCGCTAACATTCTTGATCTTTGTTTTACCTCTAACCCCTCACACTATTCATACTCAATTTCTGCCCCCTTAGGGTCTTCTGATCACAATCTTATTTCTATTAAATCAAACTTGGAGCGACCACCTCCCCTACCCCCCTCTAAACGTCCTTGGGATGAATGCTGCCTTTTCACTCAGGACACCTCGGCATGTGTTGACATCATTGCTGGGGTTATACAGGGTGGTATGAGTGCATTTATCCCATCTTCTACCAAAGCTTTCACTTTACAATCATGGTTTGATCGCCCCTGTTCTCTTGCATGCAGGGAGAGAGATAGGGCATATCAAACTATCTCCTCCTATTACCCACACCTCTTTCATTACTTTTAGGAATCGTTGTAAGGCTATTCTTCGTAGGGTCAAACGGAATTAAAAAAAAAAAGAAAGACCGCTGTCCTGACTAATTCTTCCTCCAGTAAATCCTTCTGGGCCTTAACCAAAAACACCTGTAACAACTTCTGCACTCCTTCTTTTCCTCCTCTCTTCCGACCTGATAACTCTATAGCCAACTCTCCCCCTGACAAATCCAATCTTTTTGGCACCTTAATCTCCTCTAATTCGACCTTAGACGATTCCTACTCTATCCCTCCTACCCCTGCTCCTCCTACTGAACCTATGCACTTTCCTATAATCTCCACTCGCAGGGTTGCCGGTGTGTTATCCAGGTTGGATGTGAGTAAGGTGCAAGGACCGGACGGAATACCCCCACGTGTTCTGAGGGAGTGTGCTGAAGCTGTGGCCCCTGTGCTTGCTCGCCTCTTTCGCCTCTGCCTCTAAACACAAACTTTTCCTTTTTCTTGGAAGCATGCCTTGGTTCAGCCCATCTCGAAGAAGGGTGACCATTCTAATTTCTCTAAGTATCGCCCCATTGCCCTAACTTCATCCCTTTCTAAGATTTTCGAAACTATCTTGAACTCCCATTTTCTCTGTCACCTTGAACGCCATTCTCTTTTGTCGGATCACCAGTATGGCTTTCGCCAGGCGAGATCTACTGGCGATCTGCTCTCATACTGCACCCATCTTTGGTCTTCCTCTCTTAGGGATTATGGGGAAACTTTGGTCGTGGCCCTCGACATCTCCAAAGCATTTGACAGGGCATGGCACAAGTCTTTGCTTTCTAAACTTTCCTCTTATGCTTTCTTTCACCCAATTTGTTTTTTAATCTCTAGCTTTCTTGAGAACCGATCCATGGCAGTTGTTGTCGAGGGCTCGATCTCTCGCTCTTTCTCTACCAATAATGGTGTCCCAAAGGGTTCTGTTCTTTCACTTACTCTCTTCCTTCTTTTTATCAATGATTTACTTCACACTACAACTAATTCTATCCATTCTTACGCTGATGATTCTACTCTTCATTCTTCTTCAGTTTCCCCTTCCTCTTAACTCTCAAACTAGATCTGTTTCTAGAGCTGATATCATTACTTCTATCAATGCGGATCTGTGCAGCATCTCTGAATGGAGAGGTAGAAACTTGGTTAAATTTTATAGTAATAAAACTCAGTATTTACCAATTACACTTTCTAAATTAGATAATCTCCCACCAATTACATTTCAGGACGCTATCATTCTGCCAAAATCTGAAATAGATATGCTAGGCTCCACTATTTCCTCTAATATGTCATGGAAGTCACACATCCTCAACATTGCTAAAGCTGCCTCCCGAAAATTGGGAATGCTGTACAGATGCCGTAGCTACTTCACACCTGAGCAGTTGCTTCAAGTATGTAAGGGATTCATTCGTCCTCACTTGAAGTACTGCTATCATATCTGGGGTGGCTCTTCTCCTTTCCAACTGTTAGATAGGGTGGAATCAAAGGCATTTCGTCTTATTAACTCTCCTCCTTTAGTTGACAATCTTTGTTCCCTTTCTCTTCTCTTTTACAGGTACTTTAAAGGGCAATGTTCACTGGATTTGGCATCCTGTGATCGGCCGGCAAGGCCGTGGTCTCGCAATACCCGTCTTGCCCGCGGTGTCCACCCGTTTCTCTGTGGATGTCGGTCACACTAGAATAACCCGTTATAGTGCATCCTTCTTTCCTCACACAGCCAAACTGTGGAATGCTCTGCCTTCTTCTGTGTTTCCATACTCATACAATTTGTCTCACTTTAAAAAGCTGGGTTTCCGGCATCTTCCCGGTGTAGATTAATTTAATGTTTTTATTTTCTATTTATAATTTCTTTCTGTTATTTTTTCACCCCCTAGGCCCCATTGTGGGTCGTTCGACCTGTGCCCGGGTGGGCTAATTCCCGTAAAAAGAAAGAAAAAAAAATCTGTATCGGCCTCAGAAGTAGTCAAAGGAATGTATGTTTAGATTCAGCGCTAAGAGAAGGTGCACCACCCTGGGTGTACCAAAAGTAGGGAAGCGTTTCACATGTCCCGGCGTGACAACGACATTTACCTAACTGAAAATAGTTGGGAGAAACATCTGGTGATCGATGTTTATTTTGATAACGAGCTGAAGTTCTCGGATCATTTTGAGAATAAAGTGAATCATGCTAATAAACTGGTGAGTCTTATAAGATCTTATACATAAATGGTCTATCGTCCATAAGGCTTCTCAAAATGTTGTGCTCCCTCACTCAGAGTACAATACAGTTCTGTCTTTCCGGCTGATCTCTGAGATATATCAAGAACGGCCAGTTGATTGGGAACGTCCACGGAAGAGCCACCAAACTGATGCCGACGCTTTACCTACCAACAAAACTTTTCATAAAACATCAATTCAATTTCAATTTCAATTGTTTATTCCTTGATAGAGGAAGCGGGATCCTAGTGCTGTCACTAGGTACCCCTGTACAATGACACCAGAAGCATCTGGCAAGTGTGACAAGTATATACAGTATAAATATTATAAAGGGGCTTACTAAAGCCTAAGGAAGGTACAAAACATCTTCTATTGTTTGTTTCATACTGTAGGAAGGCAAAGGGAGATAATAATTGGAAGTTTTACGCACCTTAAACGGCATTAGTTAGTTAAGTGTATAAATATATATATATATATATATATATATATATATATATATATATATATATATATATATATATATATATATATATATATATATATATATATATGTATATATATATATATATATATATATATATATATATATATATATATATATATATATATATATATATATATATATATATATATATATATATATATATATATATATATATAGGGATATATATCAGCATTGTTGAAGTATCATATATGGTTTGATTTTGTGTATAGTTTCGCTTAAGGTATCTGTCGCAGACACTCGTGTCCTTGGTTGCACTGTTAGTTTATTTCAAAACAAAATGATTCATGGATGTGCGAAATTTTATATCACAGATGTTATAAAATTCACTGTACCCAAAGCTGAACTACAAGGTTGATATGTAATTATCACACGGGAAACTACTTTTTAGTTTTATCACTTTCATATCCCCACACCACCTGTTACGTGGTACACTGTACGAACACACGAGAGAAATAGAGGAGGTATACCTGTATATACTGTATATATGTCGACATGACTTGAGTCTTCACCCCGTGTAAAGGTTTCAGATCACCTCTCGGTTCAAGTTACCCCCGCGGTCATTTGAAACTAGGTTGAAAGTACACTCTCTCTAAATAACCCTATTTCACAGCTGATTTGGCCATACAGATATAAAGATATGCCAATTCACTGAAGGCCCTTGTATACTGCATAGCATAATAATTAACACAAATGAGTAAATGAAAATCATTTAAGTATGTTATTGATGGACACAAGTAAGTTTGATCTATTTTTCAAAGCAAAAATTCATCATCAAGGAATCTTTAATGTTGAATTCAGTATCTTCATTAATACTCTCAATATATAAATGCAGTCTTAGAGAGGACGTCACAGGTGTAAGTAGGGTACGTAGGCCTATATCCGTATGGATGTATATGTGTGTCCTAGTACACGTGAGACTTTCAACACGTAAAACATTATTTCCTATGAGTAAGTGTGGGGTAATTTAAAACTAAAGGGTAGTTTGAACCTAAGTACTGCAGTACTTTGAAAATACTGTAGGTTCAAATTACCGGGAAGTAATCTGAAAGTGGAGTAATTTTAATTGTTACACCGAGATACACAAGGACAGATAATTTAGAACCTCCTTCCTATCACCCCATTCTTAGTCATTTTACCTCCATCACTCCGTGGACGAGGGGCACAATTATGATGTGGTATATCTCGACTTTAGCAAAGCCTTCGACAGAGTCCCCACGAAAGACTAATTAGAAAGGAGAAGCTCATGGCATCAAAGGTGACATCCTTAAATGGATTGGGCGTGGTTACAGGACGAAACAGCGAGTAAGCATGCTAAGTCCCATTGAACAACGTCACAAGTGGAGTTCCCCAAGGCCAGTACTTGGACCATTATTATTTATTATATACATAAACGACATAGATATCGGCATTGACAGCAACATAAGTAAATATGCTGATGACACTAAAATAGGGCGTTTTATCAAATCTGACGAGGACTCGGCAAAACTACAAGAAGATCTAAACAAATTTTCCGAATGGTCTGAAAAATGGCAGATGAAATTAACGTGGACAAATGTAAAGTACTCAGTATAGGAGATGTAAACAGGGAAACCAGATACCAGATGAACAACGATGCCATGAGAAATCCGACTCGAGATTTAGGAGTAATGATAAGTAGGAACCTTAAGCCAAGTAAACAATGTGTTTTGCTCGTAACAAGGCTAATAAAGTACTTGGGTTCATACAAAGGTGTTAGTTACAAGACTAGCGAGGTCATCCTAAACTGTATCTTGCTCTTGTGAGACCACACCTGGATTACGAGTTCAGTTCTGGTCACCGTATTACAGAATGGATATAGAATCCTTGGAAAGAATTCAGAGGAGAATGACAAGACTAATCCGGGCATTAGGAACCTTGAGTATAGAGACAGGTTAAAGCATCTTAATTTGCACTCCTTGAGAGAGGCGTAGAGCGAGGGCGACCTGATAGAGGTGTATAAGTGGAAGGCAGGGCTAAACAAAGGGGACATTACAAAGGTACTCAAACTATCAAACCAGGAGCGAACTCGTAACAATGGTTTTAAATTAGACAAATTTAGATTTACGCGTGAAATAGGTAAACACTGGTTTGGAAACAGAGTAGTGGATGAATGGAAACAGTTACCAAATCTCATCATTAACTCGAATACGCTGGATAGCTTCAAACATAGGTTGGATGCTCATATGAGCAATAGGGGTTGGGTGTAAACAGGACTGCCCAGTATGGGCCAATAGGCCCGCTGCAGTGTCCTCCATTCTAAAAACATACCCTACTTCAACACACACAGTTCTTCAACAAACAATACTTCAACACACACAGTACTTCAACACATAATACTTAACACACACAGTACTGTGCTTCAACACACACAGTTCTTTAACACATACAGTACTTCAACACACACAGTACTTCAACAGACAATACTTCAACACACCTACTTCAACACACACAGTACTTCAACACACACAGTACTTCAACACACACAGGGCATCAACACACATAGTACTTCAACGCACATAGTCTTCACCACACAGTACTTCAACACACTACTTCAACACACACAGTGCTTCAACAAATCTACTTCAACACACGTTCTTCAACACACACAGTACTTCAACACAATACTTCAACACACACACAATTACTAACACAGATTAGCCTTCCAACAAACCTGATACTTCAACACACACAGTACATCAACACACACAATGCATCAACACACACAATGCTTCAACACAGTGCTTCAACACACAGTACTTCAACACACACAGCTTCAACACACACGAAACTTCAACACAAACCCTACTTCCACCACACAGAACATCAACAAACAATAATTCAACACACAATGCTTCCAACACACACAGTACCTCAGCACACACAGAACATCAACACCACGTGCTTCAACACACAGTGCTTCAACACAGTACTTCCAACACACACAGTATATCAACACACACAGTGCTTCAACACACACAATACTTCAACACACACAGTCTTCAACACACACAATACATCAACACACAATGCTTCGACACACACAGTAGCTCAACACACGAATATCCTTCTGATGATTCCACCACGATTCTTCAACACACACAGTACTTCAGCACAGACAGTGCTTCAACACTTACATCTTCCACACCAATGCTTCGCACAGTGCATCAACACACACAGTACATCAACACACACAGTACATCAACACACAGTGCCTCAACCACACAGTACATCAACAAACACATGCTTCAACACACACGGTACATCAACACACAGATACTTCAACACACACAGTACATCAACACACACAGTGCTTCAACACCACACAGTTCATCAACACACAATACTTAAACACACATAATATTTCAATACACAAGTACATCCACACACAGTGCTTCAACACACACAGTGCTTCAACACACACAATTATTTCAACACACACGTGCTTCAATCCACAGTACATCAACACACACACAATACATGAACACACACAGTAGTTCAACACACACAGTGCTTCAACACCGCAATGCTTCAACACACACAAGTACTTCAACACACAGTACGATAGCACACAGGACTTCAACAAACACAATCAACACACTCAGTACTTCAACACACAGTGCTTCAACACACAACACTTCAACACACACAAAACTTCAACACACACAGTGCTTCGACACACACAGTGCTTCAACACACACAATACTTCCAACACACGGTACTTCAACACACACAATAGTTCAACACACACAATACTTCAACACACACAATGCTTCAACACAAAATAGCAACATACAGTACGTCAACACACAGTGCTTCAACACACACAATACTTCAACACACACAATAGCTTCAACACACAAATTTTTACACACAGTGCTTCAACACAAAATGCTTCAACACAGTGCTTCAACACACACAGTGCTTCAACACACACAATGCTTCAACACACACAATGCTTCAATACTTACACACACAATTGCTTCAACACACAAATACTTCAACACAGTGCGTCAACACACACAGTGCTTCAACACACACAATCAATACACACGAACTTCAACACACACAGTGCTTCAACACACACACAATGCTTCAACACACACAATACTTCAACACACAGGTGCTTCAACACACACAATAGCTTCAACACACAGTGCGTCAACACACACACAGTGCTTCAACACACACGATCAATACACACAGGAACTTCAACACACACAGTGCCAACACACACATACTTCAACACACACAATGCTTCCACACACAGGTGCTTCAGCACACATACATCAACACACAATGCTTCGACACACACAATGCTTCTTACACAGAATATCAGCACCGTAATTCAACACACAGTTCTTCAACACACACACAGTGCTTCAGCACAGCAGTAACCACATAAAATCTTCAACACACAGTGCTTCAACACACACAGTGCATCAACACACGACTAGCACACAGTGCTTCAACACACACAATGATTCAACACACACAATGCTTCACTTCACACACAATACTTCACTTACCTCGGTACTTCAAGACACATAATACTTCAATACACAATGCTTTAACTTATAATACTTCCACACAGTGCTTCAACACGCACAGTGCTTCAACACACACAATACTTCAACACACATAATACTTTAACACACACACAACATCAACTAACAATGCTTCAACATACACAGTCCTTCAACACAAATACTTCAACACACAGGTACTTCAACACACACCCTACTTCAACACACACAGTTCTTCATCACACACAGTGCTTCAACACAATGCTTCAACACACACAGTACATTAACGCACAGTCTTCAACACACATAGTACTTCAAACACAGTGCTTCAACACACACAGTGACTTTAACACTTACTTCAACACACACCTTCCTTTCACAGTTCTTTAACAAACAATACTTCACACACACATACTTCAAAACATAATACTTCAACACACACAGTGCTTCAACACACACAGTTCTTCAACACAGACAGTACTTCAACACACAGTACTTCAACAGACAATACTTCAACCCCACCCTGCTTCAACACACAGTACTTCAATACACACACAGTACCAGACCCACAGTTCATCCAACACACAGTACTTCAACACACACAGTACTAAAACACACCCCTACTTAAAACACACACAGTTCTTTAAAAACAAAAACTTCAACACACACAGTACAATGGTGCTATGTCTGTAATGATTATCAGCCTTTTCTCATTTCATTTCTAATGTTGTGTTGCTGTTACTGTAATGTAGAGGAGACCTGTTTTAATGATGAGGAAAGTGTCCTGGGATCAGAAATGCCTTTTATGGGATTTATAAAGGGTGTTATCACAGGTGTTGTTGAAGATGACTTCTGCCTATTGAGCCAGGTTCACTCCTGTGTGTCAAGGTGGGTTACCTTATGGGTAAATCCTCCAGGCTGTATGTGCATCATCAGGGCCAGCCATGAGTTGAAAAAGTTGTCATTACAATGGTAAGTTCAGTGCTCCATGTGGTTTTTACATCAAGATACACGCTTACGTAACACGCTCGGAACGTATTCAGTCCCTGCTATATGGAAACACCTGAATAGTGAGGAGGAGACGATAGTGAAAGAGGAGGCTGTCAGAGAAATGCATACTTCGCCCCACA
This sequence comes from Homarus americanus, assembly GCF_018991925.1. Taxonomy (NCBI): domain Eukaryota; kingdom Metazoa; phylum Arthropoda; class Malacostraca; order Decapoda; family Nephropidae; genus Homarus; species Homarus americanus. The sequence goes on from NW_024719554.1 coordinate 64,956, forward strand.
GATCTTCTTCTTGGTATGTGTGCAGATGAAGTTTTTTTTATGACTGTTAGAGAAAAGCTGTCTCAATGATAAGAAAAATTAGAGGGGAGATCAGCAAAGGAAGAATGCTGGCAGATCTGAAGAGGAGGAGGAAGATTCTGATGCTGCTGTTCACGAAATTGTTAAGCTATACTGAGGGGAGGGTAAAGATGGAGATGGGAATGAGATGTGCCTCCTGTAGTCAACATGAGAAGGTGGTGACTCCGAAACTAAAGTGGCAAGCAAAAACTATCATTCCATGATTAACTGGAGGAATGGACTCAGGGCTGAGCCTCCTTACATTTGCTTCTCTGTCAAATCTACAGGTTAATGCATTCTTGGGACACCATTAGTGGTGCCCAAGTGGCCAAACAGCACTCAGGCGGTCGAGGGGGCATAAGTGATGACTGAAGCTTGCTGGAGTGACTGGATGGGTCTGAGATGAATATGTTAGCAAAAGATTGGTTTGTCTACGAAATGATGTGGAGGTTCATAACAAAAAAAGAATTTCAATATGGACTTGTAATCAATGCGGTGTACCTGTAAATAACATGTGAATTAAATCGATGTCACCCATGTAAAATTTATCATTATCCTGGAAAACGTTAAACACCTAATTTTGGTATACACTAAAAGTTGACAAAGTCGTTCGCGATGCATTTGGGTAGTATGCATGAAATGGCATGAAATTTTGCATAGGTGGTTGTTACAGCAATACAAACGATGCCTGAAAGTGCGGCCTGCAACTCAAATAAGTGTTTTCCTGCTTTATACGGTGCATCAACATAACACTTCAACATACAAAATACTTCAACATACACAATACTTCAACACACACAGTACATCAACACACACAGTACTTCAACAAACAAATGCATCAACACACACAATACTTCAACACACAAAATACTTCAACAAACACACTACTTCGACACAGTACATCAACACACAATACTTCAACACACACAGTACTTCAAAACACAAAAAGTGCCCACCACACTTCTTCATTACACACGGTGCTCAACACATAAAGTGCATCAACACACAATGCTTCAACACACACAATACTTCAACACACAATGCTTCAACACACACAATACTTCAACACACACATTGCTTCAACACACAGTGCTTCAACACACAATACTTCAGCACACACAATAATTCAACACACCTACTTCAACACACACCGAACGTCACAAACAATGCTTCAACACACAGGTGCTTCAACCACAATGCTTCACACACACAGTGCTTCAGCACACAGGAACATCAAGCACACACAGTGCTATAACAAACAATGCTTCAATACACACAGTGCTTCAAGCTAACACAGTACATCAACACAGTGCTTCAGCGCACACTGTGCATCAACACACAATACTTCAACACACACGTGCTTCAACACACGGTGAAATCAACACAAACAATGCTTCAACACACACAATGCTTCAACACAGAGTGCTTCGGCACACGCGATTGCTTCAACAAACTGATGCTTCAACACAGAAGTGCTTCAACACACAGTGCTTCAACAAACACAATGCTTCAACACACAGGTGCTTCAACACACAGTGCTTCAACACACACAATGCTTCAGCTTACACGGTGCTTCAAAACACAAAATACTTCACCACCCTACTTCAACACACACCAGTGTCCCAACACATAAAAGTGCATCAACCACAATGCTTCAACACACACAATGCTTCAACACACACACAATGCTTCAACACAAACGTGCTTCAAACACAGTGCTTCAACACGCAATGCTTCAACACACAATGCTTCAACACACATTAGCTTCAACACTCGTGCTTCAACACACACAATGCTTCAACACACAATAATTCAGCACCCTACTTCAACACACATGCTTCCAGCACACACCAGTCATCAACAAACGCAATGCTTCAACACACAGTGCTCAACACATAAATGCATCAACACAATGGCAACACACACAATGCTTCAGCACACACGGTACATCAACAAACACAATGCTTCAACACACAGTGCTCAACACATAAAGTGCATCAACACAATGCTTCAACACACAATACTTCAACACACACAATGCTTCAGCACACACGGTACGTCAACAAACGCAATGCTTCAACCACCACAGTGCTCAACACATAAAATTGTCAACACACAATGCTTCAACACACACAGTGCATCAACACACACAGTACATCAACGCACCTGTGCCTCAACACACACAGTACGTTAACAAGCAATTACATCAACACACATAGTTGCTTCAACACACACAGTGCATCAACACACACGTACTTCAACACACACAGTACATAACACATGCTAAACCACACAATATTTCAATGCACACATTACATCAACACACACGGTGCTTCAACACCGCGGTGCTTACACACACGATTGCTTCAACACAACGAGTGCTTCAATACACAGTACATCAACTGAGCACAACACACAATACTATAACACGCGAGTTACATCAACACACACAATAGTTCAGACACACAATGCTTCAACGCACACGTCCTCAACACACGGTGCGATCACACACACAGTGCTTCAACACACACAATCTTCGACACACACGGTGCTTAACACACACGGTGCTTCAACACACACGGTGCTTCAACACACAATACTTCAACACACGGTACAGTAACACACACAGTGCTTCAACACATGGTACTTCAACACACAGAGTGCTTCAACACACACAGTGCTTCAACACACAGTGCTTCAACACACGAACGTGGGTTGGGTCAAGCGATAAACAAGACAGGAGGATGTATGCAAAACCAGAAACCAAGCAAAGATAAGTATGGGAGGGCTGAAAAAGGAGTTCCAAAGGCTGGTTGCGGTCAAGTCAAACCCAAAGGCGTTTTACCGCTATGCAAAGTCAGTGAAAACGTGAGTGAGGTACAGACCTGAGAGCTGAAGATGGTAGTTACGCAGATTCTGACCAGGATAAAGCTGAGGCATTGAACAGCTTCTTTTCCTCAGTGTTCACAAGAGGATGCAACTAACCTTCCTGCGTTTGAGGACAGACAGTTCGACACAGCACTGACCCACAAAGTGTTCTGAAGAGGGCATTGAAATAAACTGTCAGGCTAAGGTCCATAAGAGAGTCCTGGACCTGACATAGGCCATCCTAGAGTGCTAAGGGGCTGTGCAACGAGCTTGCAGAGCCCTGAAGATTCTGTTTGTAAATGCCTGGATGAACAAATGGTCCCCAGTGAATGGAAAGTGGCTTATGTGCGTCCTATCTTCAAGAAGGCGATAGTCACTCCACGAACAACTATAGACGGTGAGCTGACCAGCATAATATGTAAATGCCCGAGAGTATTATCAGAGATGCAGCGATGGAACATCTACTGCAAACAACCTTGTAAAGGTGCCAACACGGTTTTTATGCCGGGCGCTCTTAGCACACAATTGCTCAAGGTATTGGATATTTGGACCCATATTCTAGAACGGGGTGGTAATATCGACAATATTTACCTAGATTTTGCCAAGGCTTTCGACAGTGTACTCCCACGAAGGCTGAAAATCAAACTGGAAGGTACGGAATTCGGAAAATGTCCTTTGCGTGGATGAAGACTTTCTACATGACCGCAAGCAATGTGGTGATTAATGGCACGAAGAAATCGTCATCTGTACCTGTAACAAATGGGGTACCGCAGGGTAGTGTATTGGGCCGCTGTTGTTTGTTTGTTTCATAAATGATATGCCTGACGTTGTACACTCCTCCATACAAATGTTTGCCGATGATGGCAAGTTATTTCCAGAGTAAGAACCAAGCGGACTGTGAAGAGCTGCAGAAGGACCTCTGTGGGCTCCAGGAATGGTCGAAGGAATGGCTGCTGAGATTCAATGTCACGAAGTGTACCTGGGGCGTACCAACGGTAGGAGGAGCGTACCATGTCCCAACAGGATGAAGAAAATGTATAGTTGAGACTGTGTGTGAGAGAACCTAGGTATTGTGTTGGCAATGACTGAAGTTCTCAGGCCATTTTGAGAGAAGATAAATCAGGCAAATAAATTATTGGGTCTTATAAGAAGGTCGTTCAGATATCTAGACGGTCCGTCCCTCGTGACGATCTTCAGGATGATGCTTCCCCATCTGGAGTACTGTCCCTATCTGGTCCCCGAGATGCTGGGGACTGTCAGTTGGTTGAAAATGTTCAAGGAGGCCCACAAACTGGTGCCTGCACTTCGGCACCTCAGCTACCCTGAGAGTTGGAGCGCCTGAACTTGCCTGGCTTATACTACAGACGGGCAGGGGACCTGGTTGAGGTTTATAAGCATCTCGGGGGCACTACTCGGTTGATGTCGCTCGGGCTGGCGGACGCTCGCCCCTACAGGGTCACACTCAAGATTGAAAAACGCCAAGTCAGAAAACCGTGAGGGCAAACTTTTTTCGGGTGAGGGTTGTAAACTCTTGGACAATCTACCAGAAGTGTTGTGACGGCACCGGTGTGAGCTCTTTCGAAGAAGACTTGACCAACACTGGAGCGGTCAGGTACATTCAGGGAGCCGGTGCATGCCCAGTAGTTGCCAACAGTGCGTGACAGAGACGTGACCGATCGCCCGGGCGGCTAGCAGACCAACCTTTGGTGAAGAATATAAAGGAAAAGAGTCGACCGATCGCCCAAGCGGCTAACAAGCCGATCAGTGGCGAGGATAAAAGTAAAAGTAAAAGTACGTCCCAGTGCTTCGACACACACAGGATCCTTCAACACACACAATGCTTCAACACACAGAGGTGCTTCCAACACACACAATAGTTCAGCACACACACAATGCTTCAACCTCTGTGCTTCAACACACAATACTTCAACACACAAAAAATACTTCCCACACACACAATACTTCCAGCACACACAATTGCTTCAACACACACAATGCTTCAACACACACAATACTTCAATACCACAAAAATAACTTCCACACACACAATGCTTCAACACACAGTCGTCAACACACACACAGTGCTTCAGCTTGCACACACCAATCAATACACAGAACTTCCAGCACACAGTCACTTCAACACACACAATACTTCAACACACACACAATGCTTCCAACACCTGAGTGCTTCAGCACACAATGCTTCAACACAGTGCGTTAACACACAATTGCTTCAACACACCCGATCAATACCTGAACTTCAACACAGTGCTTCAGCACACCTGTGCTTCAACACACACAATGCTTCAACACTGAGTGCTTCAACACACACAATGCATCAACACACACAATGCTTCGACACACACAGTGGCTTCAACACACACAGAATATCCCAACACACACCGTGATTCAACACACTGATTCTTCAACACACACAGTGCTTCAGCACACACACAGTACATCAACACGCCTGACCATCAACACACACAGTGCTTCAACACACACAGTACATCCAACACACAGAGACTTCAACACACACAGTACTTCCAACACACACACAATAATTCAACACACACAATGCTTCCCAACACACACACAATGCTTCCAACACCTCAGTACTTCAAGACACATAATGCTTCAATGCTTTTGCAATTGCTTTAACACACATAATGCTTCAAAACACACAGTATTTCAGCATACAAGTTCTTCAACACACAATACTTAACACATATAATACTTTAACACACACACACAACATCAAAACTAACAATACTTCCAACATACACAGTCCTTCAACACACAAAATGCTTCCAACACACACAGTGCTAGCTTACACACCCCTACTTCCCAACACACAGTTTTCATCACACACAGTACTTCAACACACAATGCTTCAACACCCACAATTACATTAGCATGCTGTGCTTCAACACGCACATTAGCTTCAACACACAGTACTTCAACACACACAATGCTTCAACACACACAATAGTTCAACACACACCCTGCTTCAACACACACAGAACATCAACAAACAATACTTCCAACACACAGTGCTTCAACACACAATACTTCCAACACACACAGTGCTTCAGCACACACAGAACATCAACTTACACACACAGTGCTATAACACACAATACTTCAATACACACAGTGCTTCAACTCACACAGTACATCAACACACACAGTAGCAGTACACTGTGCATCAACACACAATACTTCAACACACACACAGTGCTTCAACACACAGTAAATCAACACACATAGTGCTTCAACACACAATGCTTCAACACACACAATACTTCAACACACAAAATGCTTCAACACACACAATGCTTCAACACACACAGTACTTCATCACACACAATGCTTCAACACACAGTGTCCAACTTGCACACAGTAAATTCAACACACACAATCAATACACACAGAAATTCAACACACACAGTGCTTCAACACACACAATACTTCAACACACAATGCTTCAACACACACAATTACTTCAACACACACAATGCTTCAACACACAGTGCGTCCAACACACACAGTGCTTCAACACACACAATCAATACACATAGAACTTCCAACACACACAGTGCTTCAACACACACAATACTTCAACACACACAATGCTTCAACACACAGAGTGCTTCAACACACACAATACGTCAACACACACAGTGCTTCAACACACAGAATATCAGCTTACACTGCATCAATTCAACACACAGTTCTTCCAACACACACAGTACTTCAGCACACACAGTACATCAACACGCCTGGCCATCAACACACACAGTGCTTCCAGCACACACAGTGCATCAACACACACACAGAACTTCAACACACAGTGCTTCAACACACACAATAATTCAACACACACAATGCTTCAACACACAAAGCCTTCAACACGCAGTGCTTCAAGACACATAATGCTTCAATGCACACAGTGCTTTAACACATAATACTTCCAAACACACAGTGTTCCAGCACGCACAGTTCTTCAACACACACAATGTAAACACATATAATACTTCTTACACACACAACATTAACTAACAATACTTCAACATATACACGGTCCTTCAACACACAAAATACTTCCAACACACACAGTACTTCAACACACACCCTGCTTCCAACACACACAGTTCTTCATCACACACAGTACTTCAACTTACTAATACTTCAACACCCACAGTACATTAACACGCACAATGCTTCCAACTTGCTTACACACATTACTTCAACACGCAATTGCTTCAACACGCACAATACTTCCAACACACACAATAATTCAACACACCTACTTCAACACACAGACATCCAACAAACAATACTTCCAACACACAGAGTGTACAACACACAATACTTCCAACACACACAGTGCTTCAGCACACACAGAACATCAACACACACAGTACTATAACACACAATACTTCAATACTGTTGCTTTAACTCACAGTACGTCAACACACACAGTACTTCAGCACACTGTACATCAACACACACAATGCTTCCAACACACACAGTGCTTCCTTTTACGGTAAATCAACACACGCAGTGCTTCAACACCTGATAGCCAACCCACACCAGTAGCTTCAACCCCTAAAAATACTTCCACACACACAATGCTTCAAGCACACCGTGCTTCAACGCACAATGCTTCAACACACACGGTGCGTCAACACAGTGCTTCAACACACGTCATTTACCAGAACTTCAACACAAACGGTATTCAACACACACAATATTCAACACACCTGACCTTCCAACACACCAGTGCTTCAACACACAATGCTTCCCAACACACAGTGCGATCAGCACACGCAATTACCTTCAACACCTGATCAATACACACAGACACCAACACACGGTGCTTCAACACCTATGCTTCCAACACACAATGGCCAACACACAAGAGTGCTTCCAGCACACGCAATGCATCCAACACGCACAATGCTTCAACTCACAGTACATCCTTACACACAGTGCTTCAGCACACACTGTGCATCCAACACACCTGATAAGCACACACAGTTACTTCAACACATACAGTAAATCAACACACATAGTGCTTCAATACACACAATACTTCAACACCTGAGTGCTTCAGCACACACAATTACATCAACAAACACAATCTTCAACACACACAGTGCTTCAACACGCAGAACATCCCAACACACACAGTTACATCAACACACGCTTAATGCCTCAACACACACAGTGCGTTAACAAACACAGTACTTCAACACATGGTATATCAACACATGGTACTTCCAGCAGCTTGCGGTACATCAACACACCGTTACTTCAACACACGGTGCATCAGCACAAGTAGCCAGCCACACAATAACGTACACAGTGCAGCAACACACAGTGGCTTCAACACATGCGGTAGCCAACACACATTAACCAGCACACACGGTGTACACAGTACATCAACACGAAAATACTTTGTACACAATACTGCTTGCAATTGCATCAACACACACAATAGTTCCTTTACACACAATACTTCCAACGCACACAATACCTCAGCACACAGTGCGTCATTACACACAGTACTTTAACCGCAGTGCTTCAACACACACACAGTGCATCAACACACAATGCTTAAACACACTGATATTTCAATACACACAGTACATCAACACACCTGATGCTTCAACACACGGTACTTCCCAGCTTACAGACAGTATTTCAACACACACAGTGCTTCCAGTACACAGTACATCAACACACAATTCTTTAACACAATACTATAACACACACAGTACATCAACACACACAATAGTTCAACACACACAATACTTCAACACACAATACCTCAACACACGATGCGTCCGCTTACACAGTACTTCCAACACACACAATCAACACACTCAGTACTTCAACACACAATACTTAAACACACACAATGCTACCCAGCACACAAAATACTTCAACACACACAGTAATTCAGCAGACACAGTACTTCAACACCACAATACTTCGACACACAAATGATTCAACAAACACAGTATCCAACACACACAATACTTCGACACACAGTACATCAACACACACAGTGCCCAACACACACAATACTTCCAACACCCATAGCTTCAAAACAAACATACTTCAACTCACACACAGTCCTTTACTTGCTTTTACAGTACTTCAACACACAGTTCTTCAACACATACAGTACTTCAACACACACAGTGCTGCAGAGACAATGCTTTAACACACACCTACTTCAACACATACAGTGCTTCAACACACACAGTGCTTCAACACCCATAATGCTTCAAAACAAACAGTGCTTCAACTCACGGTCCTTTAGCACACAGTACTTCAACACACACAGTTCTTCAGCACATACCAGTCTTCAACACACAGTATTGCGAGACAATACTTCAACACACCCTACTTCAACACATACAGGTACTTCAACACACACAGTACTTCAGCACACACAGTTAAATCCTTTTACCTGATGCTTAAACTTACATAATATTTCAACTTACCGCATGATGCTTCAACACACACCCTACTTCAACACACACAGTTCTTCAACACACAGTGCTTCAACACACACAATGCTTCAACACACACACACCCTCTTCAACACACTTCTTCAATAAACATTGCTTCAACACGCACAATGTTCAACACACCACAGTGTAACAACTTACACACGGTACATCAACACACATAGTGCTTCCAGCTTGCGCAGTAATTCGGCAAATGATTCAACGCACACAGTCCTTCAACGCACACAGTTCTTCAACATACACAATTGCTTCAACACACACAATAGGCCTAACACACAATGCTTCAACACACGCAGTGCTTCGACACACACAGTCCTTCAACACACACAATCTTCAACACACACAGTGCTTCAACACACACAATAGTTCCAGCACACACAATGCTTCAACACTCACAATGCTTCAACACACACAATGCTTCAACACACAAAATAACTTCCACACACACACAATACTTCAACACACACAGTACTTCAACACACACAATCATGCCAACACACAAAATGCTTCCAACACACAAAATACTTCCACACACACAATGTACCTGACACACAGTACGTCCTTTTGCACACAGTACTTCAACACACATAATCAATACCCACACAGAACCAACACACACAGTAGCTTCAACACACACAATACTTCCAACACACACAATACTTCCAACACAAGAGTGCTTCAACACACAATACTTCAACACACAACACACAGTACTTCAACACACGGTACATCAACATAGTGCTTCAACACGCAGTAATTCAACAAGTAATTCAACACACACAGTCCTTCAACACACACAGTTCTTCAACATACACAGTTACTTCAACACACACAATACTTCCAACACACAATACTTCAACACACAGTGCTTCGACACACACAGAGTCCTTCAACACACACAATACTTCAACACACACAGTAACCTTCACACAATAGTTCAACACACACAATACTTCAACACTCACAATGCTTCAACACACACAATACTTCAACACACAAAATACTTCCACACACAATGCTTCAACACACACAGTACTTCAACACACAATCCTTCAACACCATCTTCAACACACAAAATACTTCCCACACACAATGCTTCAACACAGTGCGTCAACACACACACAGTGCTTCAACACAATCAATACACAGAACTTCAACACACACAGTGCTTCAACACACACAATACTTCAACACACAATACTTCAACACACAGAGTACTTCAACACACACAATCTTCAACACACAGTATGTCAACACACACAGTCTGCTTACACAATCAATACCAAGAACTTCAACACACACAGTGCTTCAAACACACAATACTTCAACACACACAATACTTCAACACACAGGTACTTCAACACACACAATACATCAACACACATAACTGACACACACAGTGCTTCAACACACACAGAATATCAACACACCGTAATTCAACACACAGATTCTTCAACACACACAGTGCTTCAGCACACACAGTACATCAACACATACAATACATCAACACACACAGTGCTTCAACACACACAGTACATCAACACACAGGAACTTCAACACACACAGTACTTCAACACACACAATAATTCAACACACACAATACTTCAACACACACAATACTTCAACACACTCAGTACTTCAAGACACATAATACTTCAATGCACACGGTACTTTAACACATAATACTTCAAAACCACAGTATTTCAACATGCACAGTTCTTCAACACACACAATACTTACAACATATAATACTTTAACACACACACAACATCAACTAACAATGCTTCAACATACACAGTCCTTCAACACACAAAATACTTCAACACACACAGTGCTTCAACACACACCCTACTTCAACACACACAGTTTTTCATCACACACAGTACTTCAACACACAATACTTCAACACCCACAGTACATTAACATGCACAATACTTCAACACACACATTACCAACACCAGTACTTCAACACACACAATTTCACACACACACCAACACACACCTACTAACACACAGAACATCAACAAACAATACTTCAACACACAGAGTACTTCAACAACACAATACTCAACACACACAGTACTTCAGCACACACAGAACATCAACACACACACAGTACTATAACACACAATACTAATACACACAGTACTAACTCACACAGTACATCAACACACACAGTACTTCAGCACACTGTACATCAACACACACAATATTCAACACACACAGTACTTCAACACACACAGTAAATCAACACATAGTACTTTCAACACACACAATACTAACACACACAATACTAACACACAAAATACTTCAACACACACAATACTTCAACACACACAGTACTTCATCACACACAATACTTCAACACACAGTACGTCAACACACACAGTAATTCAACACACACAATCAATACACACAGAAATTCAACACACACAGTACTTCAACACACACAATACTTCAACACACACAATACTTCAACACACAGAGTACTTCAACACACACATTTCAACACACAGTACGTCAACACACACAGTACTTCAACACACACAATCAATACACATAGAACTTCAACACACACAGTACTTCACACAATATCAACACACACTGAACTTCAACACACAGAGTACTTCAACACACACAATACATCAACACACACAGTACTTCAACACACACAGAATATCAACACACCGTAATTCAACACACACAATTCTTCAACACACACAGTACTTCAGCACACACAGTACATCAACACATACAATATCAACACACACAGTACTTCAACACACACAGTACATCAACACACACAGAACTTCAACACACACAGTACTTCAACACACACAATAATTCAACACACAATACATTTCAACACACACAATACTTCAACACACTCAGTACTTCAAGACACATAATACTTCAATGCACACAGTACTTTAACACACATAATACTTCAAAACACACAGTATTTCAACACGCACAGTTCTTCAACACACACAATACTTAAACACATATAATACTTTAACACACACACAACATTAACTAACAATACTTCAACATCAGTCCTTCAACACACAAAATACTTCAACACACACAGTACTTCAACACACACCTACTTCAACACACAGTTCTTCATCACACAGTACTTCAACACACAATACTAACACCCACAGTACATTAACACGCACACTTCAACACACACACATTCAACACACAGTACTTCAACACACACAATACTTCAACACACAATAATTCAACACACCTACTTCAACACACACAGAACATCAACAAACAATACTAACACACAGAGTGCTTCAACACACAATACTCAACACACACAGTACCAGCACAACAGAACATCAACACACACAGTACTATACACACAATACTTCAATACACACAGTACTTTAACTCACACAGTACATCAACACACACAGTACTTCAGCACACACTGTACATCAACACACACAATACTTCAACACACACAGTACTTCAACACACAGTAAATCAACACACATAGTACTTCAACACACACAATCACTTCAACACACACAATACTTCAACACACAAAATACTTCCACACACACAATACTTCAACGCACACGCACTTCAACACACACACAATACTAACACACAGCGTCAACACACACAGTACTTCAACACACACAATCAATACACACAGAACTTCAACACACAAACAGTACTTCAACACACACACACTTCAACACAAACACATTTCAACACACAGAGTACTTCAACACACACAATACTTCAACACACAGTACGTCAACACACACAGTACTTCAACACACACAATCAATACACACAGAACTTCAACACACACAGTACTTCAACACACACAATACTTCAACACACACAATACTTCAACACACAGAGTACTTCAACACACACAATACATCAACACACACAATACTTCAACACACACAGTACATCAACACACACAGTACTTCAGCACACTGTACATCAACACACACATTTCAACACACACAGTACTTCAACACACAGTAAATCAACACACATAGTACTTCAATACACACAATACTTCAACACACAGAGTACTTCAGCACACACAGTACATCAACAAACACAATACTTCAACACACACAGTACTTCAACACACACAGTACATCAACACACACAGTACATCAACACACACTGTACCAACACACACAGTACATTAACAAACACAGTACTTCAACACACATGGTATATCAACACATAGTACTTCAACACACACAGTACATCAACACACACAGTACTTCAACACACACAGTACATCACACAATACTTAAACACACACACATTTCACACACACAGTACAGCAACACACACAGTACTTCAACACACGCAGTATCAACACACACACATTTCAACACACACAGTACTTCAATACACAGTACATCAACACAGAATACTTTAACACACAATACTATAACACACAGTACATCAACACACACAATAGTTCAACACACACAATACTTCAACACACACACTCAACACACAGTACGTCATCACACACAGTACTTCAACACACGCAGTACTTCAACACACACAGTACATCAACACACAATACTTAAAACACACAATATTTCAATACACACAGTACATCAACACACACAGTACTTCAACACACACAGTATCAACACAGACAGTATTTCAACACACACAGTACTTCAATACACAGTACATCAACACACACAATTTTAACACAATACTATAACACACACAGTACATCAACACACACAATAGTTCAACACACACAATACTTCAACACACACAATACCTCAACACACAGTACGTCAACACACACAGTACTTAACACACACAATCAACACACTCAGTACTTCAACACACAGTACTTGAAACACAACAATACTGCAACACACAAAAATACTTCAACACACACAGTACCAACAGACACAGTACTTCAACACACACACACTGACACACACAGTAATTCAACAAACACAGTACATCAACACACACAATACTTCGACACACACAGTACATCAACACACACAAGTACCAACACACACAGTACTTCAACACCCATAAATTTCAAAACAAACAGTACTTCAACCACACAGTCCTTAGCACACACAGTACTTCAACACACACAGTTCTTCAACACATAGTACTTCAACACACACAGTACTTCAAGAGACAATACTTCAACACACACCCTACTTCAACACATACAGTACTTCAACACACACAGTACTTCAACAAAATCAAAACAAACAGTACTTCAACTCACACAGTACTTAGCACACACAGTACTTCAAACACACAGTTCTTCAAACATACAGTACTTCAACACACACAGTACTTCAAGAGACAATACTAACACACACCCTACTTCAACACATACAGTACTTCAACACACACAGTACTTCAACACACACATGCGTCAACACACACACAGTACTTCAACACACATAGTATTTCAACACACGCAGTACTTCAACACACCCTACTTCAACACACACAGTTCTTCAACACACACAGTACTTCAACACACAATACTTCAACACACACCCTACTTCACACACACTTCTTCAATAAACATTACTAACACGCACAGTATTTCA
>NW_024719555.1:0-5319 GCF_018991925.1 Homarus americanus
GAGAAAATGAAATTGGGATGAGGATTTTCCAACCCCTGCCAACCTGACGTTATCCGTTCTTTGGGTCTGGTCAATCAACTGACAGATTCTCCCCTGACATCTCCTGCAGCCCACAGATACGCCCCCTGCTGAACCCCAGGAGACCATTGACCCCAGATAATAAAGAGGCCTTCAACACACAGCACCTCTAAATCCATATGTACCGCCTGTTCGACCCAGCCCTACCCACCGTCATCCGACTGACCCCTCACCCCGGCGTTGGTTACGCCCTTCTGCAGACCATGGCGGTGGACACCATAGTGTGGATCCCGGTTCTGACGGACGCTGAGACCCGATATGCCACATTGAGCTGGAGATGTTGGCTGTTGTCTGGGCGATGGCGAAGTGCCGCTTCTACCTGATAGGACTTCAGCACTTCACACTTTTCACGATCATCGCCCTCTATACCTATTATCAATCACTACTCTTTAGATGCAGAGAATCCCCGCCTTCAACGTTTGAAAAAAGCTTGCCTTATCTCTTCACGGCTGTGTGGTGTGTGGGTAAGCTGTTGTGCATCCCGGATGCCTATCCCGCGCCCTGTCAGTCGCCCCACCCAGAGGACAGAGATGATTGTTCTACAGCTGCTGCATCCTCAAGTCAGTAGTTTCATTGAAGGCCGTCTCACATCAGAAAGTCTACAGCACCGATGCAGGCAAGACCAGATCTCCGCCGGCAGCCCGGGCCGACCCTTCCAATCCGCTGTCGACTGTGTCCCAGGATTCCATCTAACCGATACGACCTTCATGAATCACTACTACCTAACAAAATACGCGAGACCTCTATTGTGACAGAGACCTCGTCTTGTATGGTCCACAGTAGTTATTCCTGCTGCCCTACGCCGCCTTAACCGCCTCTCGACAGCCACGAGGAGTGAGCCACCAGCCGACGGGCGAAGCAGACTGTATTTTGCCCGGAATCGACGCGACATTGCAAGTATCGTCCGTGCCTGTGAGCCGCTGTGACCTCAACCCAGCCAGCAACAGGAACCTTTAATGTGCGATAACCCTTCAAGACCCTTCGAGTCTGTGTCGGCCGACTTCTTTGCAGTAGCGGAAGCCTCGTCATTGCCGACTGATTGTCTGGATGGCCTGTTGTCGTCCCCTGTAGGATACAACGGCTACTGCTACCATCCAAATTTCAGGCATTACTAGAAAAGTTGTGTTCCCTCCGCCTCAGGACTCATGGAGGACCCCAGTTCACCAGCCACCATTTCAGGACTGCTGACAGTTATCCGTCATGTCGTGACCTCGCCCCACTACCCCAGGTGAATGGACACGCTGAAGCCAGTCATGACTAGAAACACCTGATCCAAAGGTGTCACCTCAGGAAATATCGACTGTGAGGACTTCGATCGAGGTTTGTTGGAGTTACGCAACACCCGTGAAGGTTACTAGTGTGCCCTGAAGAAATGCAGTGATGGCTGAAACACTGAGTAACACTGAGTCAGTTTATTATGGATGAAATACAAGCGGTGACCAACATAATACAAGCACAGCTCACGCAGTCAGACTGAGCGCCTTGCCATAGCAGCCTGGGCAATGTTGCCACATATACGTGCAGTGTTGACACGTAATATATATGAATAGCTACTCAGCTTTGATAGCTTATGTACAAGGTTGCTACTTGGCACAGTGGCTTATATACATAACCACATCTCCCTCCCCCTCACGCTCATAGTCTTTGTCTTGAGCGGACTTAGTCCTAAGTCGCTCCAGGCGTCGAGGTGCACTGTGGGATCCTCGTTAGGTGAGGGGACCAGTCCTCAGTCAGGGGCCAGCAGGGTGGACTGGCCAGGAGGCTGGCAGTTCCTCCACCGGACACGGCCGCATCCTGACCCCAGTCCGCGACGGCCAAGCCCCATCACTATGCCCACCTTAACCCAACGTGTCGTCGTCGGGTCCTGACGCGCAAGAGCACCAATCTCCAGTGGCTGAAGAGGGCGGGCACGGTCGTCACACCGAGCGTCCTGGGCGCGTGAAGGCGCGGTCGCAGCTCTCGGCTCTGGTCTGCCACTCCATCCAAAAGGCAAGGCGTGAAGGAACGCAAAGCGGAGAGGGTGCACGTACAGGGTCTGGGCAGGTAGCCCTGGGGCGTGTGGTCGGTTCCACCCTCCTGATGTGACCCGCTGCTGCTTGGGGCTGCGTGGGCCATCCCTGGAGGGACTGTAAACCACCTCCCCGAGGAAGTCTGCTGTCCTCCTCGTCTCGGCTTTTGGGCTTGCGCGGCAGCCTTGTCGTAGTGTCCACGAGCGACCACAGGCCTGACACTTGTGGCCTCGTGCAGGCACCCTGTCTGTGTTAGACCAGTGGCCCTTGCGGTCACACGCATGCGCATCGGCGGCCGGGCAAGTCTTGGGGCTGTGCCGCTTTCCCACAGCTGCCACAGGAAGCACTACAGCCGGAAGCGGAAGAACGTGTGGCAGCCTTAGCGTTGTTGGCCGCCTTCTTGTGAGATATCTCACAAGCGGTGGAACCCGTAAGGCAGAGGCGGGACTTGGTCTACGTATGACCGACATTCAGTCACTACCACCTGGAGTGTGGAGGAAGCGTCCAGGGGATGAGTCGCTGCATCAACTCTTCGTGCCTGACACCTGTCAAGATCCCTGCTGATCCAGGCTTCCTCACATTCCCGGCTGTCGCCTTGCAGACGTCGATCTCCTCAGACAAACTCTTCAAACGTACAAAAAGTCGTCAAAGGATTCGTTCTCTGCCTGCTTGCAGCTGGTAAAAGCACGGCGACGCAGCCTCGTTGTTCCGACCCTTAACATGCTCCTGTAAAAGGTCGAGCACATCCGTCACTGAAGAGGTAGAGTCGGGAGGCACGTGCAACGTGTGCTCCAAAACTCTCTGTCTCCAGCGCAAACACATCCGCAGTTGGATGAGCTGTTTGTTTGAGGCATGCTGTCAAGTCCAACCATCGGAGTAATCTGTCCAACGCCGACTCCACTCACGAAAAGCTGAAACGCGGCGTCTGGTGAGAAGGCGGGTGGGGGTTGAACAGATGCTTTGGGGCTGGAGGACGCTGGTGTGGTGGAGGAGGAGGTACTGGCGCAGCCAAGCGCGCTACCTGCAGTGAGGGGAGGATGGGTTAGCGCCAGGGTAGCCAATAGTGCCTCAAAACCAACTTTTCCTCTTCCCTTCGTGTCTCCTCCCTCTGAAGTTCCATCTCTCTGCGTCTCTCGTCCGGTCGTCCATCCACTTCAGAAGTGTGGCGATGTCCGTCACTGGAGGAGGATGAGTCTGCGCCAAGTGGAGAGAAGGTGGTGGGAGTCGTGTCTCCCATCTTGACGTTATCCTTCTTACCTCCATCTTTGTGTGTGCGTGGACTGCACTGTTTTATATATAAAGTGGCGCTCAACAGCCAGAACCACATATATACAAACAGCAAAAAAACGCTTATGGTCCAGGTCCACTGTTCTGTCCGTGGTGAGTGAGACGTGTGTGTGTCTCAGCAGAGCGGAGTGGACGGCAGGCAGAGGCAAGACCAGTGTCCCACCGGATGTCGCACGAGAAGGTGTGCGCCCGTATCAATGAAAAAAAACAACACCAATACTCAACTCTCAGCTCCTGAGCCACACTAATACACTGACACTAACGCAGCACCGTCCGCAAAGGCCGCACTGTGACGGGGCAACACTGCATCGCGGCGAAACACAGCGCAACACAACACGCGGGTGTTGCATACCGGCAGACGTAACTTTATGGCGTATTCCACACGCACTTTGTGGTTCACGATTACCGTTGCCGCGCCATGAAGGTTACTGGTGGCGCCCTGAAGGCCGGTGATGGCTGAAACACCTGATAACACTGAGTTCGTTTATTGGATGAGAAATACAAGCGGTACAGCTAAGCATGTGCAAGCACAGCTCTACGCAGTCAGACTGAGCACTTGCCATGCTGGCAGCCTCAGGGGCAATGTTGCCACACTAACACGTCATTTTCACGGCGATAGCCTATAGTAGAAAGCACCAACATTGGCTTGTAACAGGGGTTGCTACTTGGCACGTAGCCTGCTGCACAACCTACACCCCGAACTTCACCGGACGCTCCCCAGCCCGGGTTCACCATGGGACTCCATCTCAGGCCTTGTGTTCACCGCCCACCCGAAGTCTTTTTTCTCCGGGGCAGCAGACCAAGACTGAGAATGCTTAACTGCCAATAATGAACAAACCGCAAGATATTCTTTGCTCGGTACTGACTGTCATGCCACCCTTCCCAGGTTGATGGCATCAATAACTGGGTCTCAAGGTTGCAGGTCAAAACCATCTACCACTGGGACAAAAGTTAGAGGGTTGTCGCCGTTATTGTTGATCCGAGGGTTCTGATGCGTCTTTCTGTTGATCATGGTGGAGGAACCGTCGTTTCCTCAAACCTGTGAACCGCCTGGTGTTGACCCTTCCCAGTAGGGTCCTAATGTTGATGCCTTACAGTAAATCCATCCACCTTGTGTTTCTGCCCCAGTACTCCGCAGGTCCGAGAGCGACTCCAGAAACAAAAAAGGTCCCATATACACACCTTGGTTTGTATTTCTCTTAGTCTGTACCACCCCTGAAGATGTGAATTGCACGAAAGCCATGAACTCTGTGTTTTCTCTTTTCAGGGAAACAATATATATATATATATATATATATATATATATATATATATATATATATATATATATATATATATATATATATTATATATATATATATATATATATATATATATATAAAGCTGTTGCTCCTTGCTAATACCTTTTTCCTAGCTGTAGTCTTTCTTTCAGTTCAGTTGAGCATGTTACCTAAAGTATTTTTTCAGTTCCTGGATTCTCCGGGAATATTATCTCCGGTAGGTGTTTTTTTTTTTACGAGATTAGTCACCCGAATACAAGTCACTGACCCACATCAGCGCCTGGGGGCAAAATATAATAATAATAATAATAATAATAATAATAATAATAATAATAATGATAATGATAATAATAATGATAATAATAATAATTATTATTATTATTATTATAATAATTCATAAAATTAATAACAAAATACTGTACGTCTGTCGGACAGGGGAGAGCATCTCTCGGCTTTAGGATCTTCGCGGTTCTCCAGGGGTTCGAGGGGTAGTCTTTGGGTACCGGAGATCACCGACTTCTACCGGCCACGTCCATTGGTTGATGCAACGGTGTGGTTTTGCGGTAAGTGTCGAGGGTGGCAGAGTCCTTTTTCGGTACTAATCATCTCCCTGCTTAACAACCTATGAACTTGGCCAGTGGATTGGCTTTTCACCGTGATGGCGG
>NW_024719556.1:0-14044 GCF_018991925.1 Homarus americanus
CTGGCAGTGTCAGAGGTGTATCTGGGAGTGTCAGTGGTGTATCTGGGAGTGTCGGAGGTGTACCTGGGAGTGTGAGAAGTGTACCTGGGAGTGTCGGAGGTGTACCTGGGAGTGTCGGAGGTGTACCTGGGAGTTTCAGAGGTGAACTTGGAAGTGTCAGAAGTGTACCTGGGAGTGTCAGCGGTGTACCTGATTGTGTCTGAAGTGTACCTGGGAGTGTCAGAGGTGTGCCTAGGAGTGTCAGAGGTGCACTTGGGAGTGTCAGAGGTGCACCTTGGGGTGTCTGAACTGTACCTGGGAGTGTCTGAGGTGTACCTGGCAGTGCCTGAGGTGTACCTGGCAGTGTCTCAGGTGTAACTGGCAGTGTCAGCGGTGTACCTGGGAGTGTCAGCGGTGCACCTGGGAGTGTTAGAGGTGTATTAGGGAGTGACAGAGGAGTACCTACAAGTGTCAGAGGTGTACCTGGGAGTGTCAGAGGTGTACCTGGGAGTGTCAGAGGTGTACCTGGTAGTGTCAGAGGTGTACGTGGGAGTGTCAGAGTTGTACTTGGGAGTGTGATTGGTGTACCTGGGATTGTCAGAGGTGTACCTGGGAGTGTCAGAGTATTACCTGGGAGTGTCAGAGGTGTACCTGGGAGTGTCTGAGGTGTACCTGGGAGTGTCAGGGGAGAACCAGGGAGTGTAAAAGGTGTACCTGGGAGTGTAAGAGGTGTACCTGGGAGTGTAAGAGGTGCACCTTGGGGTGTCAGAGGTGTACCAGGGAGTGTCAAGTGTACCTGGGGAGTGTCGGGTTGTGCCTGGGGTGTCGGAGGCGGACCTGGGGTGTCAGAGGTATGCCTGGGGAGTATCAGAGGTGTTCCTGGGAGTGTCAGAGGTGTACCTGGGAATGTCAGGAGGTATACGAGGGAGTGTCAGTGAAATTGCCTGGGGTCTCAAGGTGTACCTGGGGGAGTATCGGAGTGTGCCTGGGAATATCAGAGTCTTTGAATATCGGAGGTGAACCGAGGAGTATCAGAGGTGTACCTGGGAGTGTCAGAGGTGAACCAGGGAGTGTCAGAGGAGTACCTGGGAGTGTCAGGCGTGTACCTGGGAGTATCGGAGGTGTACCTGGGAGTATCGGAGGTGTACCTGGGAGTGTCAGAGGTGTACCTGGGAGTATTAGAGGTGTACCTGGGAGTGTCAGGGGTGTACCTGGAAGTGTCAAGGGTGTAACTGGGAGTCTCGGAGGTGTAACTGGGAATGTCAGAGGTGTACCAGGGAGTGTCAGTGGAGTACTTGGGAGTTTCAAAGGTGTACCTGGGAGTATCAGAGGTGTACCTGGGAATATCGGCGGGTGTACCTGAGAATATCGGAGGTGTACCTGGGATTGTCAGAGGTGTACCTGGGAGTGTCGGAGGTGTACCTGGGAGGGTCACAGGAGTACCTGGGATTGTCAGACGTGTACCTGGCAGTGTCAGAGGTGTACCTGAGAGTGTTAGAGATGTACCTGGGAGTGTCGGAGGTGTACCTGGCAGTGTCAGCGGTGTACCTGGGAGTGTCGGAGGTGTACCATGGAATGTCAGTGGAGTACCTGGGAGTGTCAAAGGTGTACTTGGGAGTGTCAGAGGTGTACCTGGGAGTGTCAGAGGTGTACCTGCGAGTGTCAGAGGTTGACATGGGAGTGTCAAATGTGTACCTGGGAGTGTCAGAGGTGTACCTGGGAGTGTCAGAGGAGTACCTCGGAGTGTCAGAGGTGTACCTGGCAGTGTCTGAGGTGTACCTGGCAGTGTCTGAGGTGTATCTGGCAGTGTCAGCGGTGTACCTGGGAGTGTCAGAGATGTACCTGGGAGTGTCAGAGGTGTATCTGGGAGTGTCGGACGTGTACCTAGGAGTGTCAGAGGTGTACCAGGGAATGTCAGTGGAGTAACTGGGAGTGTCAGAGGTGTACCTGGGAGTGTCAGAGGTGTACCTGGGAGTGTCAGAGATGTACCTGGGAGTGTCCGGCGGTGTACCTGGGAGTGTCAGCGGTGCACATGGGAGTGTTAGAGGTGTATCACGGAGTGACAGAGGAGTACCTACAAGTGTCAGAGGTGTACCTGGGAGTGTCAGAGGTGTACTTGGGCGAGTCAGAGGTGTACATGGGAGTGTTAGAGGTGTACCTGAGAGTGTCGCAGGTGTACCTGGGAGTGTCTGGGGTGTACCTGGGAGTATCTGGGGTGTACCTGGGAGACTCGATGAGGGGACTTTGTTATTCTCGAATAGGGGAATTTGTTATACTTGATGAGGGGACTTTGTTATACTCGATCACGGGACTTTGCTATACTCGGTCAGGTGACTTTGTTATACTCTATGAGGGGGCTTTGTTATACTCTATTAGGGGACTTTGTTATACTAGATCAGTGGACTTTGTTATACTCGATCAGGGGACTTTGTTATACTCGTTGAGGGGACTTTGTTATCCTCGATCAGGGATCTTTGGTATACTCGTTCAGGGGGCTTTGTTAAACTCGATCAGGGGACTTTGTTATACTCGATCAGTGATCTTTGTTATACTCGTTCAGGGGGCTTTGTTATACTCGGTCAGGTGACTTTGTTATACTCGATGAGGAGGCTTTGTTATACTCTATCAGGGGACTTTGTTATACTCGATAAGGGGACTTTAATATACTCGATCAGGGGACTTTGTTATACTCGTTCAGGGGACTTTGTTATACTCGATCAGGGGATTTTGTTATACTCGATGAGGGGCCTTTGTTGTACTCAATTAGGGGCCTTTGTTGTACTCGATCACGGGACTTTGTTATACTCGATCCCGGGCCTTTGTTATACTCGTTGAGGGGGCTTTGTTATACTTGGTCAGGTGAGTTTGTTATACTCGATGAGGGGGCTTTGTTATACTCTATCAGGGGACTTTGTTATACTCGATTAGGGATCTTTGTTATACTCGTTCAGGGGGCTTTGTTATACTCGATGAGGGGCTTTGTTATACTCGATAAGGGGACTATAATATACTCGATCAGGGGACTCTGTTATACTCGTTCAGAGGACTTTGTTATACTCGTTCAGGGTATTTGTTATACTCGATCAGGGCTCTTTGTTATACTCGTTCAGGGGGCTTTGTTATACTCGGTCAGGTGACTTTGTTATATACGATGAGGGGGCTTTGTTATACTCTATCAGGGGACTTTGTTATACTCGATCAGGGGACTTCCTTACACTCGATCAGGGGAATTTGTTATTTTCGATCAAGGGGCTTTGTTATACTCGATTAGGGGACTTTGTTATACTCGATCAGGGGACATTGTTATACCCGATCAGTGGACTTTGTTTTACTCGATCAAGGGGCTTTGTTATACTCGATTAGGGGACTTTGTTATACTCGATGAGGGGACTTTGTTATACCCGATCAGTGGACTTTGTTTTACTCGATCAGGGGACTTTGTTCTACTCAGTCAGGGGACTTTGTTATACTCGATCAGGGGACTTTGTTATACTCGATCAGGGGACTTTGTTATACTTGATCAGGGGCTTTTGTTATACTCGATGAGGCGGCTTTGTTATACTCGATGAGCGGACTTTGTTATACTTGATCAGGGGTCTTTGTTATACTCGATCAGTGGACTTTGTTATACTTGATAAGGGGACTTTAATATACTCGATCAGGGGACTTTGTTATACTCGATCAGGGGGCTTTGTTATACTCTATCAGGGGACTTTGTTATACGCGATCAGGAGACTTTCTTATTCTCGATCAAGGGACTTTGTTATACTGGATGAGTGGACTTTGTTATACTCGATCAGGGAATTTAATATACTCGATCAGGGGAATTTACTATTCTCGATGAGGGGCCTTTGTTATACTCGATGAGGGGACTTTCTTACACTCGATCAGGGGAATTTGTTATTTTCGATGAGGGGGCGTTGTTATACTCGATCAGTGGACTTTATTATACTCGATCAGTGGACTTTGTTATACTCGATGAGGTGACTTTGTTATACTCGATCAGGAGACTTTGTTATACTCGATTAGGGGGCTTTGTTATACTTGATCAGGGGCCTTTGTTGTACTCGATGAGGGGCCTTTGTTATCCTCGATAAGGGACTTTTGTTATACTCCATAAGGGACTTTTGTTATACTAGATCCGGGGAATTTGTTATACTCGATCAGGGGACTTTGTTATACTCGATCAGGGGACTTTGTTATACTCGATTAGGGAACTTTGTTATACTCGATCAGGGGACTTTGTTATACTCGATCAATGGACTTTGTTATACTCGATCAGGGGACTTTGCTATAATTGATGAGAGGCCTTTGTTATACTCGTTCAGGGGAATTTGTTGTACTTGATCAGGGTACATCAGTGGACTTTGTTATACTCGATCAGGGGACTTTTATATTCTCGATGAGGGGACTTTGCTATACTCGATGAGGGGCCTTTGTTATACTCGATTAGGGGCCTTTGTTATACTCGATCAGGGGACTTTGTTATACTCAATCTGGGGACTTTGTTATGCTCGATCAGTGGCCTTTGTTATACTCGATCGGGGACTTTGTTATACTCGATCAGGGGACTTTGTTAACTCGGTCAGGGGCGTTTGTTATATTCGATGAGGAGCCTTTGTTATACTCGATCAGGGGACTTTGTTATACTCGATCAGGGGTCTTTGTTGTACTCAATCAGGGGGCTTTGTTGTACTCGATTAGGGGCCTTTGTTATACTCGATAAGGGGCCATTGTTATACTCGATCAGGGGACTTTGGTATACTGGATATGGGGACTTTGTTATACTCGATCAGGGGCCTTTGTTATACTCGTTCAGGGGACTTTGTTATACTCGATGAGGGGACTTTGTTATTCTCGATTAGGGGAATTTGTTATACTTGATGAGGGGACTTTGTTATACTCGATCAATGGATTTTGTTAAACTCGATGAGGGGCCTTTGTTGTACTCGATCAGGGGCCTTTGTTGTACTCCATCACGGGACTTTGTTATACTCGATCAGGGGCCTTTGTTATACTCGCTAAGGGGACTTTAATATACTCGATCAGGGGACTTTGTTATACTCGTTCAGGGGACTTTGTTATCCTCGATCAGGGATCTTTGTTATACTCGTTCAGGGGCTTTGTTATACTCGATCAGGGGACTTTGTTATACTCGATCAGGGATCTTTGTTATACTCGTTCAGGGGGCTTTGTTATACTCGGTCAGGTGACTTTGTTATACTCGATGAGCGGGCTTTGTTATACTCTATTAGGGGACTTTGTTATACTCGATAAGCGGACTTTAATATACTCGATCAGGGGACTTTGTTATACTCGTTCAGGGGACTTTATTTATACTCGATCAGGGACTTTGCTATACTCGATCAGGGAAACTGTTATGTGATCAGGGGACTTTGTTATATACTCGATCTGGGGACTTTGCTATACTCGATCAGGGGGCTTTATTATACGATAAGGGCCTTTGTTATACTCGATGAGACTTTGTTATTCTCGATTAGAATTTATTTATACTTGATGAGGACTTTGTTATATGCTCGATCACAGGACTTTGCTATACTCAGTCAGGTCACTTTGTTTATACTCTATGAGGGGGCTTTGTTTATACTCTATCGGGGGACTTTTGTTATACTTTAGATCCAGTGGACTTTGTTATACTGATCAGGGACTTTGTTATACTCGATTAGGGATCTTTGTTATACTCGTTCAGGGGGCTTTGTTATACTCAGTCAGGTGACTTTGTTATACTCGATGAGGGGGCTTTGTTATACTCTATCAGGGGACTTTGTTATACTCGATAAGGGGACTTTAATATACTCGATCAGGGGACTTTGTTATACTCGTTCAGGGGACTTTGTTATACTCGTTCAGGTGACTTTGTTATACTCGATCAGGGTTCTTTGTTATACTCGTTCAGGGGGCTTTGTTATACTCGGTCAGGTAGGTTTATTTATACTCGATGAGGGGGCTTTGTTATACTCTATCAGGGGACTTTGTTATACTCGATTATGGATCTTTGTTATACTCGTTCAGTGGGCTTTGTTATACTCGATGAGGGGGCTTTGTTATACTCTATCAGGGGACTTTGTTATCCTCGATAAGGGGACTATAATATACTCGATCAGGGAACTTTGTTATACTCGTTCAGGGGACTTTGTTATACTCGTTCAGGGTATTTGTTATACTCGATCAGGGCTCTTTGTTACACTCGTTCAGGGGGCTTTGTTATACTCGGTCAGGTGACTTTGTTATACACGATGAGGGGGCTTTGTTATACTCTATCAGGGGACTTTGTTATACTCGATCAGGGGACTTCCTTACACTCGATCAGGGGAATTTGTTATTTTCGATCAAGGGGCTTCGTTATACTCGATTAGGGGACTTTGTTATACTCGATCAGGGGACTTTGTTATACCCGATCAGTGGACTTTGTTTTACTCGATCAGGGGGCTTTGTTATACTCGATTAAAGGACTTTATTATACTCGATCAGGGGACTTTGTTATACCCGATCAGTGGACTTTGTTTTACTCGATCAGGGGACTTTGTTATACTCAGTCAGGGGACTTTGTTATACTCGATCAGGGGACTTTGTTATACTCGATCAGGGGACTTTGTTATACTTGATCAGGGGCTTTTGTTATACTCGATGAGGCGGCTTTGTTATACTCGATGAGCGGACTTTGTTATTCTTGATCAGGGGTCTTTGTTATACTCGATCAGTGGACTTTGTTATACTTGATAAGGGGACTTTAATATACTCGATCAGGGGACTTCGTTATACTCGATCAGGGGACTTTGTTATACGCGATCAGGAGACTTTCTTATTCTCGATCAAGGGACTTTGTTATACTGGATGAGTTGACTTTGTTATACTCGATCAGGGAATTTAATATATTCGATCAGGGGAATTTACTATTCTCGATGAGGGTCCTTTGTTATACTCGATGAGGGGACTTTCTTACACTCGATCAGGGGAATTTGTTATTTTCGATGAGGGGGCGTTGTTATACTCGATCAGTGGACTTTATTATACTCGATCAGTGGACTTTGTTATACTCGAACTGGGGACTTTGTTATACTCGATCAGGTGACTTTGTTATACTCGATCAGGGGACTTTGTTATACTCGATCAGGGGGCTTTGTTATACTTGAAATCAGGGGCCTTTGTTGTTCTCGATGAGGGGCCTTTGTTATCCTCGATAAGGGACTTTTGTTATACTCGATAAGGGACTTTTGTTATACTCGATCAAGGAATTTGTTATACTCGATCAGGGGACTTTGTTATACTCGATCAGGGGACTTTGTTATACTCGATCAGGGGACTTTGTTATACTCGATCAGGGGACTTTGTTATACTCGATCAGTGGACTTTGTTATACTCGATCAGGGGACTTTGCTATAATTGATGAGAGGCCTTTCTTATACTCGTTCAGGGAAATTTGTTGTACTTGATCAGGGTACATCAGTGGACTTTGTTATACTCGATCAGGAGACTTTTATATTCTCGATGAGGGGACTTTGCTATACTCGATGAGGGGCCTTTGTTATACTCGATCAGGGGCCTTTGTTATACTCGATCAGGGGACTTTGTTATACTCAATCTGGGGACTTTGTTATGCTCGATCAGTGGCCTTTGTTATACTCGATCGGGGACTTTGTTATACTCGATCAGGGGACTTTGTTAACTCGATCAGGGGCTTTGTTATATTCGATGAGGAGCCTTTGTTATACTCGATCAGGGGACTTTGTTATACTCGATCAGGGGTCTTTGTTGTACTCGATCAGGGGGCTTTGTTGTACTCGATTAGGGGCCTTTGATATACTCGATAAGGGGCCATTGTTATACTCGATCAGGGGACTTTGTTATACTCTATAAAGGGACTTTGTTATACTCGATCAGGGGCCTTTGTTATACTCGTTCAGGGGACTTTGTTAGACTCGATGAGGGGACTTTGTTATTCTCGATTAGGGGAATTTGTTATACTTGATGAGGGGACTTTGTTATACTCGATCCAATGGATTTTTATTTAAACTCGATGAGGGGCCTTTGTTGTACTCGATGAGGGCCTTTGTTATACTCCATCACGGGACTTTGTTATACTCGATCAAGGGCCTTTGTTATACTCGCTAAGGGGACTTTAATATACTCGATCAGGGGACTTTGTTATACTCGTTCAGGGGACTTTGTTATCCTCGATCAGGGATCTTTGTTATACTCGTTCAGGGGCTTTGTTATACTTGATCAGGGGACTTTGTTATACTCGATCAGGGATCTTTGTTATACTCGTTCAGGGGGCTTTGTTATACTCGGTCAGGTGACTTTGTTATACTCGATGATGGGGCTTTGTTATACTCTATCAGGGGACTTTGTTACACTCGATAAGCGGACTTTAATATACTCGATTAGGGGACTTTGTTATACTCGTTCAGGGGACTTTGTTATACTCGATGAGGGGACTTTGTTATTCTCGATTAGGGGAATTTGTTATACTTGACGAGGGGACTTTGTTATATACGATGAGGGGGCTTTGTTATACTCTATCAGGGGACTTTGTTATACTCGATCAGGGGGCTTTGTTATACTCGATGAGGGGACTATGTTAAACTCGGTCAGGGGACTTTGCTATACTCGATCAGGGGGCTTTGTTATACTCGATAAGGGCCCTTGTTATACTCGATGAAGGGACTTTGTTATTCTCGATTAGGGGAATTTGTTATACTTGATCAGGGGACTTTGTTATACTCGATCAGGGGACTTTGCTCGACTCGATCAGGGGGCTTTGTTATACTCGATAAGGGGCCTTTGTTATACTCGATGAGGGGACTTTGTTATAATCGATAAAGGGACTTTGCTATACTCGATCAAGGGGCTTAGTTATACTCGATAAGGGGCCTTTGTTTTACTCGATGAGGGGACTTTGAAATTCTCGATTAGGGGAATTTGTTATACTTGATGAGGGGACTGTGTTATACTCGAATAGGGGATTTTGTTATACTCGATGAGGGGCCTTTGTTTTCTCGATCAGGGGCCTTTGTTATAAATTATCAGGGGACTTTGTTATACTTTATCAGGGGACTTTGTTATACTCGATCAGGGGCCTTTGTTATACTCGATCAGGGGCCTTTGTTATACTTTATTAGGGGACTCTATTATACTCGATCAGGGATCTTTGTTATACTCGTTCAGGTGGCTTTGTTATACTCGGTCAGGTGACTTTGTTATACTCGATGAGGGGGCTTTGTTATACTCTATCAGGGGACTTTGTTATACTCGATAAGGGGACTTTAATATACTCGATCAGGGGACTTTGTTATACTCGTTCAGGGGAATTTGTTATCTTCGATCAGGGATCTTTGTTATACTCGTTCAGGGGCCTTTGTTATACTCGATCAGGGGACTTTGTTATACGCGATTAGGAGACTTTCTTATTCTCAATCAGAGGACTTTGTTATACTCGATGAGTGGACTTTGTTATACTCGATCAGGGAATTTAATATACTCGATCAGGGGAATTTTCTATACCCGATCAGGGGACTTTGTTATACTCGATCAGGGGACTTTGTTATACTATCAGGGAACTTTGTTATACTCGATCAGGGATCTTTGTTATACTCGATGAGGGGGCTTTGTTATTCTCGATTAGGGGAATTTGTTATACTCGATCAGGGGACTTTGTTATACTCGATGAGGTGACTTTGTTATACTCGATCAGGGGTCTTTGTTATACTCGATCAGGGCCCTTTTTTTTTACTCGATGAGGGGGCTTTGTTTTACTCGATCAGGGGGCTTTGTTATACTTGATCAGGGGACTTTGTTATACTAGATCATTGGACTTTGTTATACTCGATCAGGGGACTTTGTTATACCCGATCAGGCGACTTTGTTATACTCGATCAGGGGACATTGTTATACTCGATCAGGGATCTTTGTTATACTCTATCAAGGGACTTTGTTATACTCGATCAGGGATCTTTGTTATACTCGTTCAGGGGCTTTGTTATACTCGTTCAGGTGACTTTGTTATACTCGTTCAGGGGACTTTGTTATACTCGTTCAGGGTGCTTTGTTATACTCGATGAGGGGACTTTGTTATACTCGATGAGGGGACTTTAATATACTCGATGAGGGGGCTTTGTTATACTCGATGAGGGGACTTTGTTATAATCGATGAGGGGACTTTGTTATTCTCGATTAGGGGAATTTGTTATACTTGATCAGGGGACTTTGTTATACTCGATCAGGGGACTTTGCCTATACTCGATCAGGGGGCTTCGTATACTCGATAAAGAGGCCTTTGTTTATACTCGATGAGGGACTTTGTTATTTCTCGATTAGAAATTTGTTGTCTTGATCAGGGGACTTTGTTATACTCGATGGCGGGGGACTTTTGCTATACTCGATCAGGGGCTTTTGTTATACTCGATAAGGGATTTTGTTATACTCGATGAGGGACTTTGTTATTCTCGATTGAGGAATTTGTTATACTTGATCAGGGGACTTTGTTATACGCGATCTGGGGACATTACTAAACTCGATCGGTGTGTTATACTCGATAAGGGGCCTTTGTTATACTCGATGAGGGGACTTTGTTATTCTCGATTAGGGGAATTTGTTATACTTGATGAGGGGACTTTGTTATACTCGATCACGGGACTTTGCTATACTCGGTCAGGTGAATTTGTTATACTCTATGAGGGGGCTTTGTTATACTCTATCAGGGGACTTTGTTATACTAGATCAGTGGACTTTGTTATACTCGATCAGGGGACTTTGTTATACTCGTTGAGGGGACTTTGTTATCCTCGATCAGGGATCTTTGGTATACTCGTTCAAGGGGCTTTGTTATACTCGATCAGGGGACTTTGTAATACTCGATCAGGGATCTTTGTTATACTCGTTCAGGGGGCTTTGTTGTACTCGGTCAGGTGACTTTGTTATACTCGATGAGGGGGCTTTGTTATACTCTATCAGGGGACTTTGTTATACTCGATAAGGGGACTATAATATACTCGATCAGGGGACTTTGTTATACTCGTTCAGGGGACTTTGTTATACTCCTTCAGGG
This sequence comes from Homarus americanus, assembly GCF_018991925.1. Lineage (NCBI taxonomy): Eukaryota > Metazoa > Arthropoda > Malacostraca > Decapoda > Nephropidae > Homarus > Homarus americanus. The sequence goes on from NW_024719556.1 coordinate 11,048, forward strand.
TATTTGTTATACTCGATCAGGGCTCTTTGTTATACTCGTTCAGGGGGCTTTGTTATACTCGGTCAGGTGACTTTGTTATACACGATGAGGGGGCTTTGTTATACTCTATCAGGGGACTTTGTTATACTCGATCAAGGGAATTCCTTACACTCGATCAGGGGAATTTGTTATTTTCGATCAAGGGGCTTTGTTATACTCGATTAGGGGACTTTGTTATACTCGATCAGGGGACTTTGTTATACCCGATCAGTGGACTTTGTTTTACTCGATCAAGGGGCTTTGTTATACTCGATTAGGGGACTTGGTATACTCGATCAGGGGACTTTGTTTTACCCGATCAGTGGACTTTGTTTTACTCGATCAGGGGACTTTGTTATACTCAGTCAGGGGACTTTGTTATACTCGATCAGGGGACTTTGTTATACTCGATAAGGGGACTTTGTTATACTTGATCAGGGGCTTTTGTTATACTCGATGAGGCGGCTTTGTTATACTCGATGAGCGGACTTTGTTATACTTGATCAGGGGTCTTTGTTATACTCGATCAGTGGACTTTGTTATACTCGATGAGGGGACTTTGCTATAATTGATGAGAGGCCTTTGTTATACTCGTTCAGGGGAATTTGTTGTACTTGATCAGGGTACATCAGTAGACTTTGTTATACTCGATCAGGGGACTTTTATATTCTCGATGAGGGGTTTTTGCTATACTCGATCAGGGGGCTTTGTTATACTCTATCAGGGGACTTTGTTATACGCGATCAGGAGACTTTCTTATTCTCGATCAAGTGACTTTGTTATACTGGATGAGTGGACTTTGTTATACTCGATCAGGGAATTTAATATACTCGATCAGGGGAATTTACTATTCTCGATGAGGGGCCTTTGTTATACTCGATGAGGGGACTTTCTTACACTCGATCAGGGGAATTTGTTATTTTCGATGAGGGGGCGTTGTTATACTCATCAGTGGACTTTGTTATACTCGATCAGTGGACTTTGTTATACTCGATCTGGGGACTTTGTTATACTCGATCAGGTGACTTTGTTATACTCGATCAGGGGACTTTATCATACTCGATCAGTGGACTTTGTTATACTCGATCTGGGGACTTTGTTATACTCGATCAGTGGACTTTGTTATACTCGATCTGGGGACTTTGTTATACTCGATCAGTGGACTTTATTATACTCGATCAGTGGACTTTGTTATACTCGATCTGGGGACTTTGTTATACTCGATCAGGTGACTTTGTTATACTCGATCAGGGGACTTTGTTATACTCGATTAGGGGGCTTTGTTATACTTGATCAGGGGCCTTTGTTGTACTCGATGAGGGGCCTTTGTTATCCTCGATAAGGGACTTTTGTTATACTCGATAAGGGACTTTTGTTATACTCGATCAGGGGAATTTGTTATACTCGATCAGGGGACTTTGTTATACTCGATCAGGGGACTTTGTTATACTCGATTAGGGAACTTTGTTATACTCGATCAGGGGACTTTGTTATACTCGATCAGTGGACTTTGTTATACTCGATCAGGGGACTTTGCTATAATTGATGAGAGGCCTTTGTTATACTCGTTCAGGGGAATTTGTTGTACTTGATCAGGGTACATCAGTGGACTTTGTTATACTCGATCAGGGACTTTTATATTCTCGATGAGGGGACTTTGCTATACTCGATGAGGGGCCTTTGTTATACTCGATCAGGGGCCTTTGTTATACTCGATCAGGGGACTTTGTTATACTCAATCTGGGGACTTTGTTAACTCGATCAGGGGCCTTTAATATATTCGATGAGGAGCCTTTGTTTTACTCGATCAGGGGACTTTGTTATACTCGATCAGGGGTCTTTGTTGTACTCGATCAGGGGGCTTTGTTGTACTCGATTAGGGGCCTTTGTTATACTCGATAAGGGGCCATTGTTATACTCGATGAGGGGACTTTGTTATACTCGATAAGGGAACTTTGTTATACTCGATGAGGGGCTTTGTTATACCTGAACAGGGGACTTTGTTATACTCGATCAGGGGACTTTGTTATGCTCGATCAAGGGGCTTTGTTATACTCGATCAGTGGACTTAGTTATACTCGATCAGGGGACTTTGTTATACTCGACCAGGGGCCTTGGTTGTACTCGATGAGGGGCCTTTGTTGTACTCGATCAGGGGCCTTTGTTATACTCGATAAGGGGACTTTGTTATACTCGATTAGGGGACTTTGTTATACTCGATTAAGGGACTTTGTTATACTTGATCAGGGCCCTTTGTTATACTCGATGAGGGGGCTTTGTTATACTCGATGAGGGGGCTTTGTTATACTTGATCAGGGGACTTTTTTATTCTAGATCAGTGGACTTTGCCTTACTTGATCAGGTGACTTTTTTTATACTCTATCAGGGGACTTTGTTATACTCGATCAGGGGACTTTGTTATACTCGATCAGGGGACTTTGTTATACCTGATCAGGTGACTTATTTTATACTCGATCAGGGGACTTTGTTATACTCGATCAGGGGACTTTGTTATACTCGATCAGGGGACTTTGTTATACTTGATCAGGTGACTTTTTTTTATACTCGATCAGTGGACTTTGTTATACTCGATCAGGGGCTTTGTTATTCTCTATCAGGGGCCTTTGTTATACTCGATCAGGGAATTTAATATACTCGATCAGGGGACTTTGTTATACTCGATCAGGGGACTTTGTTATACTTGATGAGGAGACTTTGTTATACTCGATCAGGGGCCTTGGTTATACTCGTTCAGGGGACTTTGTTATACTCGATCAGGTGACTTTGTTATACTCGATAAGGGGGCTTTGTTATACACTATCAGGGGACTTTGTTATACTCGATGAGGGATTTTTGTTATACTCTATCAGGGGACTTTGTTATACTCGATCAGGGAATTTAATATACTCCATCAGGGAACTTTGTTATACTCGATCAGGGGACTTTGTTATACTCGTTCAGGGGACTTTGTTATACTCG
>NW_024719557.1:0-25094 GCF_018991925.1 Homarus americanus
CCAGTCCTGCTGTTGCTGGGAAAGAGAGATGAGGAAACAAGGCAAGTTGAGGGGTGTGTCGCTCCCCTGTTTATGTGGAGACTCTTGCTGTATAATATTTAACATTCCATTTACCTGCAGTTATGGTGACAGTGTATTGTGGTCATCTAGTCATCTATAAATACTGGTACACTTATTTATAATTTATTTTCTCAGGTGGGGTCACGGGATACTGTACTGTAAATTTTCTGCCCGCCAAAAATATACAGAATCAAATCTACCCCAGATGATCTTATGTTAGCTTACAGGGAGTGTTTGGGTTTGGTTTCCTTAGATGTAAAATTTTGAATAGATGTTTTAAAGCTTCTCCTATTACTACATTAATATTACAATAACTCACTCAATGTCAATCAAAACACCCTGAGTTATAGTAACTCAGATTTGTTCACAATGTGGTTAGGCTACATTAATATTACTCAAACTATTGTTAGGTTACATTAGTTATTTTTAAACTATTGTAATTACTACAGTGAGTGACCAATGATTAAACCTAAGTCAACCAAAGTAAATTTAGTTAAACTTATTCATTTGAAATTTTTAATAAGTTTATTCAAAATGTGACGTTTCTATAAACACAATTTGAATAAAAGTCAGCAACACTAATAATAAATAACATATCCTCATTCATGTTTCACGAGGTTAAGTTATTCTTGCAGTATGTCATCTGGCAGGCGTTTATATTTGTGTTCCTGCCCAGTTAGTCTATGATATATCGGGACAGGTGGAGTTAGGTTAGGTTTAATTTGTTTGATTAGGAAAATACTAATTAGGTTTAGGTAGGGGTCGTTAGATTAGTTATGTTATATTAAGTAAGGTCTCACAAGATTAAGATAAGAATGCCTACAAAAACAAGACGAGATGAAGAAATGTTATATTGTCATTAAGATTATATGTGGTATTCTGAAGCTCACAAAAAAATTTAAACAAACAATAACGTCTGTAATTTTATGATTTCAAGCTGCATTTTCTTATGAATTAAAGAGCTACTGTATTGATTGTATTTTAATATAATTTCATCAACATTACAGAGTAAATCTTATTTGGGAGTTTCCTTTAAACCAATGTTTCCTTTTACAACCTATTATATTGTATGATACAAAACCTTTCTATACTGCAATGCTTACTGTATTATATATTTTCATTTGTGAGTCTACACGGTAACTGTAATGTGATAGTTTTTTCATTATAAACATAACATTACGCTGTACTACGCAGGGGATATTTTCAAACAATTACGTAAGTCTACTTTAACATCGCATATTATATTATATCCAACTGTAATTAACTCATAAAATGAAACCTGAGGGTCAACACTAAACTGGTCACTGTCCACAAATTACAACTTATGTTTGGTAGAGCCAAATAAAGGCTTCCACATAATGAAAGCGCATAAGGATTTTATTATTATCCTTTTATAAATGTTTTATATAGTGAATATATATACAGCATATGTAAATATTCTGCTCCTTATGAACATCTGGCTACAATAAAGATAAGAATATTATGCTTCCATATAATGCCTACTTGGATATCATAGTTTCACTCACAAATGTCGTGGTTGGACATAACAATATATTAAATAGATTAAGTTACAGCACCATTAATAATATAATTTGGTTGTAATAAACATCTCTAAAAACTAATTTGTCTGATATTTACCCACAACCACCGTGAATATCTCTAATAATAAATCACGTACAGATTAACAATTTTTCTTCAATAGTAATCACATGATTACTTGTGACGCTCAATAGTGCAGTAATGAGCTCTACAGGCCAGTGTTCAGGGCGGAGGACCGGAGATCTACTGTACACGACCGACGCTGCCCGCTACACGCACCACGGCCTACTGTAGACAGACTGGATTAAGGAAAGTTCGGGCCGGAATGTCTTAAGCTATAACAAATTAGACGTTCATATAAGATAAGAAACGCTTAGGCCGAAACGTTCTTTGGGTAACACGGACAGGTTAGGTGGATTGTTTAGACGTCTACTTGGCTAAAAGAGAAGCTATAACAAATTAGACGTTCATATAAGATAAGAAACGCTTAGGCCGAAACGTTCTTTGGGTAACACGGACAGGTTAGGTGGATTGTTTAGACGTCTACTTGGCTACAAGAAATGTTCAGGCCGAAACGCCTTCCGATAAAAACTGCAGAGTTAAACGTAAAGTTATGAAACTTCCAAGTCTTTGTCTATAAAAGGAGATGACCGATGAACGTTAGAAAAGGTTCAGCTAGGTTTGACTCGGTCAGGTAGCGTCTAGTAAAATTATGTTCAGTTAAGTAGGTCGGTTAGGAAAGGTTTAGTTAGGCTAGGCTTGGTTAAAAAGTGTCTAATTAGATTAAACTAATGTGGGATATGTCCTGTTGGATGGGTCAGTTTGGCTAAGAATCGCTTAGATCGAGTTTGGCTAGAAAACATAGTCATGTTTAAATTAGGAAGCGTTCAATTAGGATAGGATTCGTCCAGTTCACGTGATTAGGTTAAAACAAATTATAAAAACAATAACAATGATGATAGTCAGATATTATGTCATCTACAAACTCTTCTATAAGGCATTAATAAACACGGCTCGTCTGTATACTGTTTATATTTCTGGTAAGTCACATAGTATCAGTCTCTGGATGTTATGACAACCACACTATGCTGTCAGAAGAATCTTTTCTAAGGTTGCTCTTCTGGTCACGCTAAGGCATGTCCGTTCCTCTTCTTCACATAACTTGATGAAATTGATATGTAAGGTGATCTCTATCTCTTACGGTGAATTAGTAGCAAGTCAAAGCATTGAAACATAATCCTATGTTAATAAAAGGAACATCGATATCATATTTCATTGTTATCCTGGTTCCATGGTGCATTTGTTACCACATGATGTTGATGCAAATGAATTAGAAGTTTACTTGTTTCAGAAAAAAAATGTAAAGGTTAAAATTCACCCACTTAAGAAAACCCTATGTGCGAGATGTGAGATTTATAACTTTCGCAGTACAGTGCAGATTAATTAATTAAATTAAGGGTAAGTTAACGCAAATTTTCCTTAAATCGTAATACTGTTTCCCAGTACAGTATATAAATTTCCTTACTCTAAGTATTTAAAATACCTAAATAGTTGAGGCACAGAAATACGCAAGAAAAACATTGTTGACTAGATCAATTATATTAGTGATGTCTCATGCACAGAACATATAGTTTTTATACGAGGCCAGTCTGTAGGTTATAGGTCCCCGACAGTTATAATGTAACCAGCATCTTGTTATTTCTTATTGCGCCCTTCCTAAGAATATCACAACTGTAGTAAATAGGTATTAAATGACTTTTAGTCCCTGATTTGAAAATTCCTCATTTGCACCAAGAGAAATGTCAAGGATGTCTGGAGAATGGTAACGTGTCTTGAGGAACTAATCTTTTTTAAAGTCGTCAACATAAGTGAGACGGCCAGCTGTTGTTTGAGGCATTATTGTGATATATAGGATATCAAAAACAAAGTTACATTATTAGTGTGAATAAGAGAATCATTTTGTGTGTAAATGTATTGAGTCAATACCTTAATTTCCTGTAGATAACATGAAGTCCTCACTGCATATTTTAAATAATTACAAATAAAAATACATGCGAAGTTTTTTTTTTTTATTTCTCATTGAATGGTATAACATTGTTGTGAACCACCCTGTTGTTTTCTTCTGTATTCTCTACTTAACGAGTTATGTATTTACTTTCATTGTGTCCTATGGTCCTAATGACATTTTATTGTCCCCAACAGCTATCTGTAAGGGGTCCCGTCTGTTGCAGTGAAACACAACAATCGATTTGGGATCATGCCAATTTTATATGACTTGTATTATATCTGACTGTGGTAAGCCCTATAATGTATTACTATGTTTGAACAGCTACGGTTACTCAGCACGAGCTTTACATTAGTTCATACACAAGACATCGATAATACAAATTTACTGGGAATACATCTGGTTTCTCTGTGATAAATCCTGCAGAACTTAATGCCGCATGAGGGTATACCATACTCAACTGACAATGGATAAATCGCTTCTTTATGTATGAAAGTATATCGAGAATATTACTAAAGGAGGGTATTATATAATTCACATCTTGTCTTAAACAAATTATCCTTTTAGCTTTTAGAAAAGGTATACTCTTGTTGCATACTGCGTGAGGGTAGGTTAACGCGTGGGTCTTGGTCGTTCTGCCTCAAGTAATCTTCGCTTTTCAGGTTAAGGCTTTGTCGTGTTTAACTTAAGAATGTCCAGACATAGGCGTCCTCATTATAGCATTCGACATTATACTTCTCGTGGATGAAACTTGTTACATTCACTGTGTCGCCTTAGTTGTTCTTAAAACTGGATCTAGAGTATTTGAGGTTGGTTACGGTAAATGCGTCAGGTAACTGAAGTAAGAATGCACCTAACTGGTTCACTTCGGCCAAAGCACAAATATAGCACCCAAAAACAACTGTGGAATTATAATGAAACTCTACCTTAAAAATATGTTCACTTAGATACATTCATGAGACAAAATTGAAGTACAGAATCTTTGCAAAGATTCTGTGGAGTGCGTAAAGCATGTCTCCTACTTGGTCAAGATAGTCCGAGTGTTAGTTTTAGTGGTATTTTGGACGTTATTTTTTGTGTACATTCTAACAGCTTCAGCTACCAAGCAACCTCCAGGAATCTGGACTCTGAGCTGTTCCATGATGTTTAAACACCTGTATTGATACAGGTATTTCAGAAACTATATTACACACAGGTAAATCAATGTAAACAATAATCACCTCTGACTGCCGGGTACCGAACCCAGACCACCACGAAGGCAGGAAGCTTATCCACTGAACCACGATAGTTAAAATGTGGAAGCTTTTAGTGGTGGTCTGGGTTCGGTACCCGGTACTCAAAGGTGATTATTGTTTACCTGTATTAATGAAGATAATTTCATATAACCTGTCATGATTTGTACAAAGGTGTGTCATTGAAATCTCAGACAATTTACTACAACCTTCATTATGTCTTGTTTCTTGTCCTTTAATTTGCTCGGTACCGAGAGGGTGTTTATTACATGCAGTGTTTATAAACTGAAATATGTATACTGTATATTAAGAGCCTTACCCCACTCTCACTTCTAGTGAGTCATGGGGAAACAGACATCTCAAGAATGGGGGAAACAATGGGAGAGAATTATACAAGGAACGAGCAGAAAGCGACAAGGAAAGTTATCGGTAAAGGTATTAACATGTTTTAACAACTAAGGTATTCTCATGCATAGAACACAGAGCCTGATTCTATACTATACTGTACAAAAAAAATAAAAATTAGAAAATAAACTCTTTGACAGGCTGTGGCTGACACAATAAGAAGAAATACGCAAAAAAAATCCTCATAACTCCAGTTTCATACTGAACTATACCTGGATAATTAATGTTCTGTTTGAAGAAACCTCGTTACTGTGATTACCATACGTTAGGTTTTTAAAACGTCATTATCCGGTTAGCCCTTTATTTCTGCACAAAGCTTACAGGGAGACAAAAGGCTTCTCACAGAAGCTGGGAATTACAGGTTGTAAGTGTGGACGCATCCTTCCTAGTGACATAATTCACGGGTGTGAGCATTAACACATACCTACCCTTAAGATTACCCATATCCTAGACACTATGTTATTAGTGACAATGTGTTGACAGTCACAGTAACTCGACATACCTGTACAAGAGGGAAAGTCTCACAGGTGAAGAAATACTGTAGAAAATTTAACAGCCTTACAGAGCTGTCCGTCTCGATCCATCTAGCATCAGTAGTTTCCAGCTAACTAGCAGGATCGCTAGTTTTGTCACACTAGTGGTATAAGTGTTGCGTCCTGACTAGTACCATCAGTAGTTTCGATCCAACTATCGCAGTTTATGGCACAGCTAATATTGAAAAATATCGACCTTACTAACTTTGTTCTCTCACACTCAGTAGGATCGAGACATCACCAAATTCGTATCATGGCTCCATTTTCTTCAGTTTTTCTCTTTTAATTATACCTGACTTAGCAGATGGAAAACATAGATTATATTTAACAGGCAACTTTTCCAAACCAATGTCAATGCTATGTACTGTATACTTAAACTGCACCAAGGTTGCATGCTTTATTATGGTCTCGATATAAAGTAATTCACAGGCAAAGAAAAATGGCTAGCTACCGTATGTATAATATTCACTATTCAACACAATGAAAGATGTAATTTTTTAATACTTACAACATTTACTATTGCAAATGCCATATTAGTAAAGGTTAAAAGTAACCACACTTTATGTCAGTAGAAGTAAATATTATACTAATATTATGACATGTACGGTTAACATAAAACTAATACTAAATACAGCTAGTAACTAACATTGTGAATATTTTTTTACCACAAATCATCCCACAAAGTTATGCACTTATTAAATCACAATATATTTATCTGTCCATTTAGAGGGTGTGCTCGCATAGACCATCACTAAATAAGTTCTTTACAAACATATATAATTCAAATTATCGGATAAATATGGACTGTGAGGGACTGTATGAAAAATTGTTCACAAATTGTATCAAGGAAAACCAGACAATAACAAACTGGTTGTGTTGATCTTTGGGACTAATGCTAAATATGTATTACCTGGTGACAATACATCACCCAAAATACCACCTTTTATCAGCATATCTAAATTCGGCAAGTTAGATTTAAGAATTATATTTAAATACAAAGAAAGTAACATACAGTACTTCGGTGTCGAACCTGAACTCACATCGGGAAATTTTCATCGCATTTTGTTGTAATACATGACGCTTCAGAAGACATGTATAAGCCTTCAGCAAATCAAAACATAAAGGAAATACAATATAAATCTTAAAATACCATAAAAGCTTACAGTAACACGAACGACTATTTAAGAAAACCCTTCCTTTGACACGTGAAGGATCTGATCACATTACACTACTTATTCTACTGTAAGATATAATGTATAATTACAGAGACATTTATGGCTAATATGATGGAATTCATGAGACGACGTATACTGTACCTGGAACTGTCTAAATACTGAAATATTTTACAGCAAACACAATCCAAATACAGTATTCAGATGTTTTTAGCCATATACAAAAACCTGTACTGAGAGATACAGCTAAAACCTACCAGAATATTTGAAATCACAGCTAACACAATTCAAATATTGAGCTTTTAATAACTAACTTGATACGTATACTTAATCATTTACAGTTAACGTCATAAGAATATTTGGATTTACAGCAAACACAACCTAAATATTGAAGCAGTTACAGTTAGGATTCCAAACATAAACATTCCATATTATGAGGGATTTACAACTAATAATGTAAACAGTCAGACATTTTACAACTCATATTCAATTTTATGACACTGGGATTTCTAGTTAACTCTGTACTTAAACATTTTACAGCTAACACAATCTATTCCAAATATGGAGGCAATTATAATTAACATAACCTGGACACAAACATATTTACAGCTAACATAATATGAAATTTTGGGGGGATTTGCAGCAATCACTACATTATCAAAATACTAAGAGATTTACAAAGTAACTTTACACTACGCATCTTATTAGTTTATTTACAGCTAATATTAATTATATCTAACTATTCAGGGATTTACATCTAATCTGAATACTGATAAATTACACAGAATATTTGGACTTACAGTTTACATTATCCAACATTTACAGCTAACAAATTGAAACATTGACTTATATTAATCATTCAATCGTCAAGGCACTTACAAGTAATATTACCCCAGTACTAAAACCTATAGTTATTATCATCAGAATATTGGGGTGTACAACTAACTCAACCAAACCACTGAAATTATATATAAGGTGGGATATTTTTAGATAACTTTACACCCTACCTAAACACTGAGGACTATAGAGCTACTAGCACTGAGGACTATAGAGCTACTAGCACTGAGGACTATAGAGCTACTAGCACTGAGGACTATAGAGCTACTAGCATTATCCAACCTGAGATTCAAATAGCCAACAGTAAGGATTTTAATACATTGATATTTCATTTTGTCAGGATATTAATATACAGTATTCTCAACTAAAACTATTATACTGAAGAAACATTTACAGCTATCTATGTGAGAGGGTTGGGTACAGGTAGCTGACACAATCCAAATCTTTATATATTTACAGCTAAGACAATCCTTATTCACGAACACATCCATCAAAGATAATCTTAATTCACACACACACACACACACACACACACACACACACTTACACTTTCAGCTAATGGAACCTAATTCTCAAACATTAACAGCTAATACTATCTAACTATTTGATATATTTATAACTTACATTTTAAAATTAATTAAAAACACATAAGACTAGAAGGATGCCCCAGACTTACATGTGATTTGAGAGAAATAATGAAAATAAATACTTTACATTACAACTAAACGAAGATTCGAATTTACAACTGATATTTAATAACTCAGAATTTATGTCAAATCACAGATAATCATATATTTGGTAGTTTGATCTTAGTTATTGATGGCTATTGTCTTTACTAGGATACACCCTTAACGACCTAAGTTGTCGAGGTGTAGTAATACTTTATATGAACATCAATTGGCGACAATAGGTGAAATATATCTTATAATTGTTAATGATTACTGTATGACCCAACCTAAAAACTTTTATTTGGCGTTATAATGTTGTTACTGCGCTTCACCATCTTTGGTCTTGAAGCCTATTAAGGTTAGTAATTTGTACTGTCTAACAACTAATGGTTATGAAAGATAGAATTCAGTAAATTAGGGCTTAATGACCTTAGTTGTTGAAAACTGGTAATGCATTGCAAAATCAACTCTTAAATATAAATGTATTATAGATTGTTATTTGGTATCAAAGGAAACATTGGGTGTTTAGGATGGCGCCACCGATAAATGTAGGTGTTGACAACATTAAAAAAATCCTAATTGTCTTGACTAAAGTGGTATTTAATGTAATATACCGATGTGATTAAGTCCCGTACAAACTCTTAACGCATTTTAAGGATACTCAAAAAGGAAGTATAGGAAAAAGTCAATGACCTTAAATCCTTCATAAACACTGTGGTTTTATTTAACAGTTAATCATATTATCAAGATCAAGAATTGTAATCATACATGAACTCTATATATTTTTGTACGAATGTTTAAACATAATGGCGTACATAGTATAAAGGTCAACGAAACCTAAACATGTATAAAATATATGGTTTTTACATTACGGTAACTATAAATGGTAAGGTTTATAAGACTTAACAATTCACAAACTCTTTAGTCATTAAGATTGTTTGAAAATTACCTAAACATTATAAATGCTTCTTCTTTGGTAAAATATCAAGGAAAATGTGGAATAAAACTTTTAACGATACCAGTAAGCTTGATATGAACTGTTGGAGGTGAGCGCTCCAACTTGTTGTCACATTCAGAAATGGATGAAAAAGAATATTCCGGATAAAAATTTCAACAGGAAAATAGAAAACTCTAAGTGCAATAAACAAAAACCGCGCTGCAAAAGTCGCTTTCAGAATAAACTCTCCTCTCTTCATATATTCCACAGTGCCAGTACTAAATACAGACTAGCATTTATTTTATCTATGGAAAAAAAATAGATTCAACTTATGGTCATCAATGAGGAGGATGAAAGAGGAAGAATATTTTTAAAATGATTTTTACCTGAAATAACGTAACAAAGGAAAATTTTTGTTTCAATGATTTTTGACAGTCGAGGATTTAATCAAGAAAAAAGTGAACAATACCAGAATTACTTTATTCAAGGAAAGTATATTAAAACTGGCCATGTTAGTAATGGCTCAGGTTAAGGGTGGTTTAGGTTAATAATGGCCCAAGGTTAAAGGTGGCCCAGGTTAATGGTGGTCTATGCTAATAGTGGCCCTGTTAAGGATAGTCGAAGTTAATAATGACACATATTACAGGTGCTAATAAAGGCAAAGAATGAGTCCTCTGCCAAAGTGGTCAATTTAAAAATGTTCCAAGGGAAAATAGATCGTCCAGTAAAAACAAAATATCCACTTCAAAAAGGTCTTGTTAGAGTGAGTGGCTGGATAGATGGACATCAAAACGGATCACGTGAATATTAAGCCCCAGTTTATTTCACCTTAAGATTAACCACTCCAATAACCTAACCTAAGGTAACCCCTCTCAGGTAATGCGGATGTTAATTATCAGGTGAAATAATTTTGGGTGAGTAATCTTCACATGATCCATAAAAAAGTGATAAATTCTAAAACAGCTGGTTCTGTTGACAGGTGGATCAGATGATGAACATGTTGGAGGCTGATCAGCTGTGTCAACACTCAGCCAGACTCACGCCACCCCCTTGCCAATGTTCCTCTTGTCTTCCAATACTGTGTTATAATCTGGAGTGTTTCCTCTCACGCCTCGCACACACACACACACGTCTAAGTCCCCTTACACTCACCTTATAATACTTTATTAGATACGTATATTTAAGTATTCAATTGTTCAATATACACCATTGATCTTATTAAGGTAAGCTGTAAGATCAGCGCTACAGTACAGTATAACATTTTCCCCCTGATTCACAGCTTAAAAAACCTCAACTCATAATTCTGACGTTCAATTATATAACTATAAATAATAGTAGTACAGTACATTAATACACACATACATCAATCACATTTCATATATATATATATATATATATATATATATATATATATATATATATATATATATATATATATATATATATATATATATATATATATATATATATATATATATATATATATATATATATATATATATATAAACTCCTTTTTCAACTAAAAAATAACATCTCACAAATGACATCGATGTTATATTACATTCTGAAATATTAACAATAAAATTTCAAGTTCAATAAAAACCTCTCACTCATAACTACGGCGCTACGCCACACCTTAAACTGCGTCAAAATCAACTTACACCTCAATCAATAATACCCGAAATTGCATCGAGTTTTTTCCCTTATACATTTTTTTTCACAATACAGATCCACCTGTTAAAAAAACCTGTCAATCATAATAGCGATGTTAAACTGTACTGGAAACGGCATCCAAATCTTTCAGTGTTAAGTTAAAAAAATGATGGACGATGACAAGAACAAAAGGTGGGCGAGGATCACGTGACCACATCAAACACAGCAGTATCATGCATCAGGCGACGTCCTCCTCGTCATCCTTGCTTTATAAAAAATATAAAAAAGAAAAAATATGTTTTTGTAAACTAAGGCTTTTATTGATGAGTCAAACTCAATTTTAGCGGCGCTTGCGTGCGTGTCCGGTGTGCGCGCGTGTATGTATGTGTGTGAGTGTATGCGCGTGTGTATTTGCCTATTTGTTTGTTATTTTGTGTGTGTGTATCGGTGTGTGTGAGAGTATGTGTGCGTGTGTGTGTGTTTGAGTGTGCTTGTGTGTATCTGAGTGAGTGCGGGTGTGGTGAGTGAGTGTGTGTGTGTCTGAGAGCAGTTAGAATGGGGTAGACGGTGAGTGTGCGATTGTGCGTGTGCGTGTGTGCGTGTGTGTGAACGACATGTATATTTATTACGCATCTGACCGGCTATCACACCTACATCGAATTGCAAATAAGTTTTAGGCAACATCCAATAACTCTGTTGACATGGGTAACAGCTGATATCATGGGTAACAGCTGATATCATGGGTTACAGCTGATATCATGGGTAACAGCTGATATCATGGGTAACAGCTGATATCATATGTAACAGCTGATATCATGGGTAACAGCTAATATCATGGGTAACAGCAGATATCATATGTAACAGCTGATATCATGGGTAACAGCTAATATCATGGGTAACAGCAGATATCATGGTAACAGCAGATATCATGGGTAACAGCAGATATCATGGGTAACAGCAGATATATCATGGGTAACAGCTAATCTCATGGTAACGCTGATATCATGGGTAACAGCTAACCTCATGGGTAACAGCTGATATCATCATAACAGCTGATATCAGCTGGGTAACAGCGATATCATGGGTAACAGCCCATATCATGTAACAGCAGATATCATGGTAACCTAATATCATAGGTAACAGCTAATCTCTTAGATAGCAGATATCATGGGTAACAGCAATATCATGGGTAACAATATCATAGGTAACAGCAGATATCACAGCTAACAGCTCATGGGTAACAGCAGATATCATGGGTAACAGCTAATATCATGGGTAACAGCAGATATCATGGGTAACAACTAATATCATGGGTAACAGCAGATATCATGGGTAACAGCAGGGTAACAGCAGATATCATGGGTAACAGCAGATATCATGGGTAACAGCTGATATCATGGGTAACAGCAGATATCATGGGTAACAGCAGATATCATGGGTAACAGCTAATATCATGGGTAACAGCAGATATCATGGGTAACAGCTAATATCATGGGTAACAGCTAATATCATGGGTAACAGCAGATATCATAGGTAACAGCAGATATCATGGGTAACGGCTAATATCATGGGTAACAGCAGATATCATGGGTAACAGCTAATATCATGGGTAACAGCAGATATCATGGGTAACAGCATATCATGGGTAACAGCAGATATCATGGGTAACAGCAGATATCATGGGTAACAGCTAATATCATGGGTAACAGCAGGGTAACAGCTATATCATGGGTAACAGCAGATATCATGGGTAACAGCTAATATCATGGGTAACAGTATCATGGGTAACAGCTCATGGGTAACAGCAGATATCATGGGTAACAGCTAATATCATGGGTAACAGCTATCAAGGGTAGTAAAGTGATATAAGGATAAGAGTTGATAATTATAAACACAACAGCAAAACAGAGGAAAAAAAATATCCCCATTTCCACAACAGTAAACAACAGAGTTTACAGGACCTACTGTACTACCCCCTAAAGCAGCATCAGTGTGGCTTGGTTAGAAAAAAGTTCTCTGTCAGTCAATCAGGATCAATCAGCCGGTTAGGATCAGTTAATGAACCAGTCAGAAAGGAAAGATTAGTCAGTCAATCGCCCAGTCATTCATTCAATCAGTCAGTCAGGATCATTCAATCAATCAATCAGTCAGTCAGGATCTGTTAATGAACCAGTCAGTCAGTCAGGATCAGTCAATGAACCAGTCAGTCATACAATGAATTAGTCAGTCATACAGTGAGTCAGTCAATCAGGATCAACCAATTTAGATAAAAACAACAAGAGGAAAACATAGGAAAAGGGTGGGTGGGGGATTGGTGGGGGGGGGTGGGTGGGGGGAGGTAAATTTTAGTACCAAAGGAGGCAGAGGGAGGGAGGGAGGGTGTGGGAGCCCAGTGTACAATTGATCGTCGCGCTGACCTCACCTCTCTAACTGTCGTCACCTCAGGTCACTTGGGGTCACGCCCATTAACCCCCTGAGTTGTTTATATGGGATGTTGGGATTTTGTTGTTGTTGTTGAATTTTTTCTCTGTTGTCTACATCACGGAGAGGGTTGGTACTGGAGAAAGGCGAGTCTAGACATAACCGGATAACCTGGTCCAGCGAACAGGAACTCCCGGAGTAGAATACACATAAGTTTAATCCAAAGCCAAATATGCCAGTCTAACGAACTGGAAACTTCCGGCGCAGTTTATAGAGCTACAGCAATAAGCTAATTCGTCGATAGTACAATTGCCAAATATTATTCAGAGTATCTTTGTAAGACACTAAAACTTAACCGAAAACAAATATTCAGGTCTAATGAAATAAAAACTCCCAGCTTAGAGTTCTAACATAGCAATAATAGAATGCTATCTAACTTTATCTGGATATTTTCTCGTCAAGTCACTGTTGTGTGGACCGGCCTAAGGGGTGGAAGTAACTTGGACTGATGCAAAGTAGGTGTGCAGAGTAACACAACATTAATAACAAAACTTAATATTGTTTACAACCCATCAAAGACTTATGAGTTAGCAGCTGGCACCCTGACAGCCAAGGATCTGATATATCAACTGTAGGAAATTCAACAAATTGAAACGTCTATATTTTTTTATCTATCATCACTTGAGATATAAAATAATGTCGTGTATCTTGTAACTACTTAATGTTTTAAGATCTGAATGACATTGTCATATTTCAGCCATAAAAATTTCCTATGTTCCAAGAAAGGTAAAATATTGGCCATTTGGGAGAGGATGAAGAATTCTGGGAGCAACAAGACAGTAGCGATGGCGGTCCTCCGTCGTTTGTGGAGACCAGCGCTGACAACCCCACCAGCGTAGAGCACAGTTGCGAAGAAGGTTTCAGGTAATTTAGCGCTGGACAAAGTTTCTTTTTTTCAGCATATAGTAAAATATATTTTCTCAACACCCACATCAGTACCTTACAGTGCTGTCCACAACACACATCTCCCCTCAACAATGTAAACAAGCAAAAGGATGTGAGAGCCTTGTGCATGGTTTATCAGAACACTGTCCTGCACCACACTTGTTGCTTATTGTAACACCTACTGAATTCTTATACAACTGTCAACTGATAAATGACCAACATGACTTAGACGTATATTTAGGTTGTAGGAATGTCCACTATAGTACAGGTATTATATATATATATATATATATATATATATATATATATATATATATATATATATATATATATATATATATATATATATACTGATAACCACATGGAAACAAGAAAACACGAAGTTCCCAAGCGCTCTCGTGTAATTCACATCTTCAAGGGTGAGTACAGACTAGAAGTACGGTGATACAGAAGTCATTAGTTAGAGGTGAAAAGAAAGGTGTGGGGTGAAGGAAAAGTGGTGAAACTGAAAATACAGTAGGAGTAGAAAAGAATCTGGGCTCAACCAGATCGCTATACTGCTGCTATTGGTGTTTTAATGCTGTTCCACTCCCTTAGATTAAAATCTGAACCTTTGTATTAATATTAGTTTTATTTATATAATGCTGCTTATTATTATTTTAATTTATTATTGGAGTTAGTAGAGCCACTTATGGGTCCTTGTGTAACTGAAGGAGGGTATTTTTTTTTTTTTTTTTTTTGAGGTATTTAGTTAAAGTGTTGGTTAGTATTTAGTCTAAAAAATTACACACTGTATGGAGAGGCCTGCCAGGTTCTTAGTGGAGCTGGTAGGTCACTCTCATCTTTATTCCCCTATTAATGTTTTATGTGTAAATGTGTATATTGGAGCAGGAGGTGCTTCAATTACTTCTTCCTGGCTAATGTAGCTGGGAGGGTAATCACATTATTATTATTATTATTATTATTATTTATTTATTATTTTTTTTTTCGGAGTTAGTGAGCCCGCCCAGGTCCTTGTGTAGCTGGGAGGATAAAAACATTCTGGGAGGTAGTCTATTTTTTTTTTTTTTTTCTCTTACTAAGATGTAGTTCCGTGTTAAATGTTGAAATGTTAGAATATTAGTTATGTTAGTCTAAAGGTACACTGTATGGAGAGGCCTGCCAGGTTCTTAGTGGAGCTGGTAGGTCACTCTCATCTTTTATTCTAATGTGTTATGTGTATATTGGGGCAGGAGATGGTTCAATTACTTTCTTCCTGGCTGATTTAAACCAACTGTGTTCTTCGAATTCTTCGTTGTCTATATTATTTATCCAGTTTTGGTATGTTTCTGTGTTAAGTTCAGTCACTTTTTCCAAATATTTGCAGCTTTGTTGTGTATATCTACATTGATTGCTAGGAGGGTTGCTCTCTTGTGTAGCTGTTCATTATTGATATGGTCTGTATATTTTATGTTATATATAAATCTGAGGGCTATATTTTGTACTGTTGTATTTTAATACGTTTACTAAGGGTGTTCAATGGGATGGGTGGAGTAGTCCATAATTGATTTGACAAAGACAATATAATCTTTCTTTTTGTTATTAATGCTAAAAAGTTCTTAAAGCGTTTTTATTTTGACCGTCTGTTCTTGCCTGTCGTTCTTTATCTTTTAGTATAGTATATATCACTCTTTTTGTTAGTTTTAATCAAGCATCCTACCATTTAGATAGTTTATAAGAGATTGACCCAACTGAGCTAATGATGGGTCTTACTGGGTTATTGGGCTTGTGGGTCTTGATTACACCGTACATGTATGGCAGTGGAGGGGACGTTGAAGTAAGATGTTTAATGAGAGTAGCTTTGCCTCTCAATAGGGACTTCAGTTTTTTGTTGAACTGGGTGTTGACAGTGTTGAGAGGATTATTTATGAGTTTAGAATATGTTGTAGTATCATATAAAAGGTCATTGCAAGGAATGTAATATGTTTTACTTAGGCCAGACAGGTAAAGATCTTGCAACTAGAATTAAACAACACAAATACAGTGTTAGGACAGGCCAGGAATCCAATGCTCTGTTTGTTCATTTGAGGGATAACAAACATTGCATTGACTGGGATAATGCCTCCTCAATATTACCATGTAATTCAATTGATAGTAGGAACATCATAGAATCTAGTCTTATTAAACATACCGAAGCATCCAACATGAATTTGAGTAACGGCATGTACAAGCTGGACAATTTTGTAATTAAGAAGATTTGTGATCAGGTGAGAAGGCCGGGTCACTTGACCATCTGACCTGACCACCAACCGTTGTGTGCTATTTAAAGATTAGTAAGGTCATTACCTAATGCCTGACCATTGTGGACCTGGTCTCACCCTCCTCTGTATATATACACCTTGATTTGTATTACTCTCTCTAGTCTGTACTCACCCCTGAAGATGTGAATTACACGAAAGCGCTTGGGAACTTCGTGTTTCTTCTTTCCTTGTGGTTATCAGCATATACAGGTACCTAGATCACGCGCACCTACAGTGATTTACTTGCATATATATATATATATATATATATATATATATATATATATATATATATATATATATATATATATATATATATATATATATATATATATATATATATATAGCCTCCCCTTTGTTGAAGGAGAATGAAATTAAATGTAATGGATTTTATGAAAATTACAGTAGTGTCTTTATTCAGCAGGTAGGGGAGGGCCATAACTTGCACAGGAATTCTCGGGAGAAGAACAAACCCCAAAACATCTTGAAAAGCCTTAGTCGATCAGAAAATTAACACACTTCATTTAAGATTCCTCACACACTAAGATAATATGATATTTTAATTGGACTTCAGACCTACGTCAGTCGGCAGTGTCATGCTCGCTACAGGAACCACCGGCCGCTAGATTTCATGAAGTATTGGTGTGTAAAAGACGATCATATTTCAACGAGAATATTCCGGCGAAAACTCAAACATGTTTCAGATGTACATTAAAAGTGAGAAATAAAATGATAGTCAGACAGTTTGTTCTTTAAACTGCCGCTACGATGTTAGATATTTCAGTGGAAACAGCGGTACATACGAACCAGGACACAGGTGATCTGACAGCTACATTCCTGATAGGCAGCAAAAAGCTAGTCATCAGTAAAATAAGGAGTACCACAAAGCTTCATTTCAGGTACATTATTTATCCTTATATCTTGATAATGACATTACTAGTTCTTGTTATATTTATAAATTAATCCTACATGCTAATGACAATAACACACACAGGCTAGACATTAACCTTGAGCAATGACTTTTGTAGATGATATTCCCTGATTAACTCTAGCTATAAAAAAATATAAATTATCTGACAGCAAAAAATCCTACTTAATTTACAGACTATAAATTTTCAAAATGGCTAAGAATTTGCAACCTGAATAACATGCTAAATTTCTCTGAATAGTCAGTGATGATCACCTGAACTGCTAAAGCCACATAAAATGACAAATATTTAATTAGTCTGATGGACTGTTTGATCTATAAAGCTAAGTCATGCAACATCAATCTGGTCAAGTGTATCAGACATGCCAACGTTTAACTTAAAGTATTTTCAAGAACACTCGCCGCACTTTTATTATCACTGTCACACAAGGAAGGAATTCCCAAAAACTTAATGCAACTCAAGGCTGATAATTATGGCAATCTACCATAAATTAATCAGTACTCTTACAAAAAGCAAAATCATACTAACATAATGGTTATGAATATTGCTAAACAAAATAAAGGTATCTAACTTTTTATTCCAAAATATATTTTTATTCAAATTAATGTTCTTTAATTTATAAAAACGTCCATAAAAATTTGCTCCAAGTAGCAATATACATTTTCTCAAACTAACGTCAGTGTTTTATGGTGGTGTGCAAAAGGTGTCAAAACAAGATAAACAAACATACATACACCTTCCCTCACCAGCTTAAATAGTTTCCTCGTGTGTTATAGCCAAGAGTAATGTTCATAAACTACATGAGGACCTGTGTGTTGGTTTAACTCACGTGTTATTCTCTATATACCTGGCAGCTGTACCGAATTCTTATTAACTAAAACATAAAAAACTTATTTAATATATATATATATATATATATATATATATATATATATATATATATATATATATATATATATATATATATATATATATATATATATATATATATATATATATTGTATCAACCCAATATGCTGACTCAGTGCTTGGTGAGAGACTGGATAAACGCTGACCAGACTAAAAATAATTGTAATGAAAAAATAAGCCACACGAAGCGATCTTTGATCCTTGGTTCGCCGGGTTGGAAAAAAGTGCGGGGGGGGGGGCGCTCTGGTCGGGCGCGTCGAGGAAGCCGTCCCCCTGTGTCGGAATTCTCTGCCACCGTTGACCGCTGGGCAGTGCAACTAAACCCATTTCAAGGCAATTCATACATAAAATAAAAGGCTTGATAAGTTCATATGGCGCTTTTAAAACTAAATTACACCTATACAAGCCAGTGGAGGTGTTGTGCCCTAGTTGTACCCGAGCCTCCGCACTTCATGAACTTCGGGTATGTGCAACTTGACAACATTGCAAAATTATCCAAATGTGAAAAGAACTAATAATCATATACGGATACCTTTACCTGACTGGAGGAGCGTATCGCCAGTAAATGATTTCTGGGTCTCAACTTTAACACTACAGAGTTAGAGTATCCATGAATGTATCACGTATCGAGTTGAGGTGCGTGTTTCGGCATCTTCGAACTAAAATTAAAATGTCTAGGGCCGAAACACTCGTCAACGAGAACCAACACACAGGTGATCCGCCAATATATATTGATACCGACAGCAAAATAACTTGTGAACTGTAGAAGCAGTTTATCAGTTCTATATTACGGCAAATAACATAAGGCTTCAGTTTAGGTCTAGCAGATATATATATATATATATATATATATATATATATATATATATATATATATATATATATATATATATATATATATATATATATATATAACAGATCTTAGATGATTATTCAACAATTAACCATTACGTCATACCCTACTACTCTTACGTTAACACCAGTTACATGTAGGTATGTATGTATGTATGTATGTATGTATGTCACTCACGCCAAAACTGAACTGAACTAATCCATAGAAGAGGACCCGAATTTCCCCATTAAAACACGGGATTTTATTAGGTTAAGTCAGGTTACTTTATGGATAAATCAGATTAGGTTTGGAATGGTTTGGTTCGGTTAGGTTCAGAAGAGGTCAGGCTAGGATAGGGGTTGGCTAGGCCTGGGGTACGTTAGGTGAAGGTTTGGCTAGGTTAGAATAGATTAAATCAAGTTAGGGTAAAAGATGGTTCTGTTGGATAAAATTTCGTCAGGTTAGTTAGGTATGTTAGATTAGGTTACATTACATGATATTACATTAGGTTAAGTTTTTTATACTGTTACGTCGGCTTTGAGATAGATATTTATTCAGTACAATCGCCATATAAGTTCACAGTGGTTCAGCGTATATACAGTATATAGACGGCACAGGTACACAAACAATGTACATATATAGTGCACCTATGTAATGTGAATAGACAGTGCTGGTGTACAAACAATAGTAAACAATGAGTCGACCTGACCAAGACAGCCACTTGAAACTTATTTCCATTGGGTTAAGTTAGATTAGGTTAGGTTAGGTTAGGCTTGGTTTATGTACGAGGTTATGTAATGTGAATAGGTTAGGTTATATAGTTACATTAGGTTACGTTAGTTTAGTTTAGGTAGTTACATTAGCTAGATTTACTTGATACATTAGGATACGTTATATCAAGTTTAGTTTGATTTTTAGTCCGAATACGACAGAAACCCATCAAAATTTCACTGCAGTTGTCCCACGCTGATCTAAGGCTTTCTTTGTTTATGTTGACCTCTGTTATATTTTTCGTTCCTAAACTTGTAAAACCGCTGCTGGCACATCCCATATATTGTTTTGTATGTGGCTTGGTGTTTCACGACCCGCGGTTGCTATGGCCTGTGTGTGTGTGTGTGTGTGACGGAATGTGTATGTGTGTGTGTGTGCTTGTGAGGGAATGTGTGCGTGTGTGTGCTTGTGAGGTAGTGTGTGTGTGTGTGTGAAACAAGGAAATATGATATATAAGCAGAGAAATAGAGAAACAAATATTTTGATACACCGAAAGAGATATACAAACAAATGGGGACTGATCCATGCCATAATATCCAATTGCATGTTAACTGCCTCCATAAACACAAGCAAATATATTGTTATGACCATTGTTTGTACAACTATAATGCACACACAAAATATAGCCAGGTATAAAATTATAATAATAATTAGAGGTCAACAATTTTTTTTAACAATTATAACAAATCTCTTTTTCAGTCCCACACTTAGGGCTAAAATGGACCCAAACACTAGATTGGGTGTTTTGGGTGAACTTTAACGGGTCGAATGGATACAGCACTCGCCTCCTGTTCCAGGGATCGGTAGTTCGATTCCCGGGCACTCCCAGTTCACCCATTTGTAATGGGTACCTAAGGTTATAACTTGGGGAAGTGAAAGCGGTCGAGTGCAGTACCGAACATGCTGTCTCCTTATGTACCGAAGGTTTAGTATACATTGTGCTGTATCCACACTGTCCTTTACCAGCAGTCATGCCTATGGGACTCACCATCACTTTTCAACATATATAAATACAATATAACATCAAGAATCGTAAAAATTCTGATGTATTACAAAGATAACATTTGTGACTCCCTGATACTATCTGGCCCTTGAGTACTACCCCTGATAACCAGCTACCCCTTGAACACTATTTATACCACCTGTCCCTTGAGCATTGCCCGCATCAACTGGGATTACAGCCCGCACACCTGTCTTATATATTTTATTAAATGATAAATTTAATGACTCTGTCAAGTTAAACATCTACAGTATAACGTTGATACAATCGTTCAACTGCTGTATGTGACCAAGAGGAATGTTTGTTTATATATAATTAAGTTATCAGGATATAAAACCTAGCGTTGATATTTATCCTTTTATTAAAATTTTGATATACAGTATGTTGAGAAAAGATTATGATGACCAGAATTTACAGAAATTAACATGATTACACCAACAGTGCACCAAAATGTTCAAAAATACTCATGGATACACCAAAGGTTCAGAAATGTCCTGCATACAAAACAGTTCTGAAATACTAACGACTACACCAGATATTAAAAGAAGTTTAATACTACACCAAAGATTAAAAAAATAAATACTCATGATTACAGGTTCAGAAATTCGCATTAATTCAACAAACAGACAAAAACGCTCATGATAATACGAAATGATCAAGTAAAACTTATTAACCTAAAACAAACTTGCTCAAGATGTGATGTAATATAAAATCATTAATACCGTCAATGGGTTATATGAATCTTCAAAAGTAACAATACCTTCTGACGAACAGTATTTTGTTCCATGATTAAATGAATAATATATACAAACTATTGAAAACAAAGAATAATGCTTCATGTGCAGCGAAATGCCGGTATGATTCTGATTGATAGATGCATAGTGTTTGGACAGTTCGGTTAAACTTCCACCTGCTCTGTTTGTGTGCTAGAGACGTTTTTGGTGTGTTTCTGGGAGACCAAAATCAGTGTCACGACAAATTTAAAACTCACGAATCTCCAAAAATTAGTGACAAGTCAAATTTAAACCCCAGAGATTATCACTTATGGGCCTCTTAAAATGAGTATCATGGTAAACTTAAGCCCCTGACATACACATACGCGTCTCCTTTACACATATTAACGCCATAAACAATAATGTGTCAACTAAGAACCTTTTTATACCGCCATCGTCACCACGTATCAAACCTCCATTTACCCACCACCGATGTTATTATAGTGTACTTCAATAACTAAGGTCTTTAACCGCGTAGTCTAGCTTAGTACTACGCCAGGCATTAACTGCTGTGACAGAAATTAAGAGATACACCTCCTTCACCACTTCTTCATTTCTCCCTTTCGACTGAACTCCTGCAAGAACCTGAATTCCATCTTTTTCATAGTATTGAAGTGAAGAGTTATAATACATTCAATTATTTTCGCTCTCAAGTTCGGAAATTCTCACACAGTATCAACCGTAAAGGAATAATCAACTCGATAGCAGTGTGGCAACTTGTCTAATGTGTCACGATTTAGTTGTTAAGTGTAAAGAATTAAAATAAAAATCGACTGTTCAATACAAACCAATCTGAAAGTTCTCACCCTTGAGTTGGAAAATTCTACATGTTTTTAATACATAACACATAAACAGGAATTCGTACGACAAAAATACAAGAAAATAAAATACAGACTAAATGTATTGTAACGTATTCTAATTTCCTCTTGGTGCGTTACTAAGGGACACTGAACCACCCAACGAACTTCAAATATCAACCCTGAAACATTTATTCGGCAACAGTTACAGGCTGAAGGTTACTGGCTTTTACTCTGACACATGTTAATATAATTAGACATTTTTTTTCAACTTATATAAAGAAGGAATACACAGAAAAGACCGAGTAACTCTTGTTCGTTATAATTTGGAACAGTAATCGTAGATGATCAAGATATTTATGAAAAACTAAAAAATATATGATATTGCTTCAAATACAACAAAAACAAAACTGACGATGGTATTCATAATAATAATAATTTTTATATAAGTTAATAACACTATAAGATTACTAATAACATCAACAATTTCTAAATAATAATAATAATAATAATAATCTCTAACACAAGGAGCACTAAGGTAAATTTAATTAAACTCACAAAAAAGGTAATTTGTTCTCTTCAAGGTCATCACTAAGTCACATACCCCAATACAGTAGTCAAGCAAGTCATGTCCGGTATCTGTTATACTTCTTGTTACAGACATTTTTTTTCAGCCTCAGTAATATTATTTCGTCGTGTTGTACTTCTATAACACTAACAACACTATTACTGAAGAAGTCGGTTGTATATTTTTCTTACATCAGCAACACAACAACTCTTATGGTGTCAACTTACAACACCAGCAATGATACAACTTTTTTATTCGTCTTAAAACATCAGCAATATTATTACTTTCGTGTACTTTGATCTTAAAGTACTAGAAACATTATATATTTTATATAGTACTATTTTTCTTTGTATTTTAATTTTAGAAGACCAATAATATTTTAGCATTTCTGTGTTTTAACCTAACACAGGCAGTGTTAGTAATATATTTAGTATCTTACACAAACAGTAATAATAATATTTGTACTGTATATTCTAATCTTACAACACCGGAAATAAGACTAATTACGTCATTCTAATCTTACAGTATTATCGCTAATAGTTATTGCGCCTTCATTTCAACAATAATGTTAACAATACGAACATTTTTTGTGAAATGTTTTAGCGCTGTAACATTTATAAACATTGTGCTGCAACCTTACAACTTTGGTGTCACATCAGTCTTAGTTTGTTACCTTGTATTACACCACAACTGTTAGTTCTCTAACCTTGTAACACTGAAAACTGACAGAACAGTTCTGTAGTATTATAACAAACAAAATTACATAACATATTTTGGGTTGTAGACTTATAACACTGTTGAAGTCTTGTAACTATGGTAACGTTATAAAACAAATTTAGTGCTGTTCTTTTTCATCCTAGAGATACACTAGCAGGCATGTAAACCAACATTTAAATATTGTCATATAAAATTTACTATATCATAAATATAATAAACCTTATCTGTACCCTATGATTTTGCAAAGAGGTGGTACACATGTAAGCTATATACAGTATATATATTCTGCTTAGCTTAAAACATAACTTGTAAGATTTACGATACGAATTCCTTTTACCAGAAACATTGTACTAACAACACAGGTCATTATAACTCGGCGCAGCAGTTAGCAGACCTCAAACTTCTACACACAAGTCGAGACAAAATTTGATTCTTGTTAGCGAAAAATAGGAAGAAAAAATATCACAGGTAACTGATAGTCGGTGAGTACATCATGATATACCAACTTATTCTAATCCAACTTCGATACAGTAAGAGGCTTTAACTCCTT
The DNA here is from genome assembly GCF_018991925.1 of Homarus americanus. Lineage (NCBI taxonomy): Eukaryota > Metazoa > Arthropoda > Malacostraca > Decapoda > Nephropidae > Homarus > Homarus americanus. The sequence goes on from NW_024719557.1 coordinate 24,533, forward strand.
GAGTACGATGATTAAGCTTCTGAGTACGATACCTTTATCCTCTGAATGTGATGACTCTAAGGTATAATACTTACCTGATACCTGGAGAAAATGGAAAGAATAATCGCTGCAGTGGTGTGTTTAGGAGGGAGAGAAAATAAAGATACAATACTCGTGTATACTATAGCCAGGAAACCAAATCTACAATACTCCAAACTATTTTATTACTAAGCTTCAACATCTAAGGACTTTTAAGCGTGTCATCAACAATTAAATGTAAAAAGATGTTCCTCTCTCTCTAAGGCGAGTCAAAGAGGTATTTACAAACACCAGCATTGTTGACCTGGAGCGGTCTTATCCAAGTGTTGGGTTTGCTTTAATTATTCTGACTATTGCACTTCTCCCTCTTACCCTTCTCTTTCTCTCTCTCTCTCACTCATTCTCTTTATCGACTTTCATCTCTGTCTGTATCTATTTTTCTATCAGTTTATCCCTTTTTTCTATATATACTTCTATCTTATTGTCTATCTTTAAAAGCATCTATCTCTCTCTGTCTATCCGCCAATCTACTTCTCCAGACAGC
>NW_024719558.1:0-8832 GCF_018991925.1 Homarus americanus
TGTGAATGAGAAACTGGTTGAGGTGTATTGTGGTAAACATCCTTAAGAGCAGCTCTGTGTGTTCTTATGACCTCAAAGTAACACAAAAGGTAGCCAATATCTACCCTTGGTCAGTCACTTTATGTAGATGTCAATTGTGTCATTTTTCTAGACTTAGTGCCCCCTGGAGGAGAAAGTAAATACAATGTTGATTTATTTTGGTCACAACACACGCTAGTAGATTATTTTTTCCTATTTAACTAAATAATTAACACTATGTAGCTAACTAATTATATGACTCAAAGATGGTAACCAATATGGCGTCGATATTGTTCACATACTCTATGATTAATAGATGTATTGTCTGTTTAATTTTAGGGAAAAATTTAATTTATAAACTTTTGAGAATCTGGATACAGGAGTTTTGTCTTTGCGCGCGCGCGCGCGCGCGCGCGTGTGTGTGTGTGTGTGTGTGTGTGTGTGTGGTGATGATGATGATGACGGATACTTTCCTCTGCAGTGAAAAAAATATCTTGACAATGCAAAGTTTAACTGTAAGCCGAAGGAACGTTTGTAATGTGACTTATTATGTGAAATTGTAACTTGAAATTCTTTGTGAAAAAAATATTTCCCTATAAAGTTTGGCAGTAAATGAAGTATTACATCAAGGTGTAACTTGTAGTTCCTTGTGGAGTAAATTACCTAAGTGGACGATACAGCTACTCCAGGGTGTAAGACCTAGAGTAGAAAGTCTTAAGACTTACCTGAGGTTGAAAGACTCTTATAGTGGAACGTCTTAGGTATTGAAACTTTAATTACAGTAAATAAAATATAATCTACCTAAACATTCCTTCACCTGGCGACAACTAATGATACAGGTGGTGTAATAGCTCTTTAAAATTCCTCCGTTTGATATAATAATGACCACACATGAACTTATAATGTGCAATATCTTGATAACACATTAGCTGCAACATTACACATAGTCCAGTGTATGTGTAGTGAGGGACATCTATCTAAATGAGTTACAGAATGTGGAGTTGAGGCAAAAAAATGTTGGGACATGTTTGAGATCATCAGTTGAGCCAAACGTTTATACTCAATATTGTTTTAATGGTATTTTAGAGCGACCGAAAAATGTAAACAAAATGGCCGGCTAGGCTCGGGGGATCCACGAGTCCTCTTATGAAGGATCGACAATAAATGAAAACAAATCAGATTAATTTAAACACATTTCCAAGAGGCAGCTCCCTCTCACTCCCTACCCAGCATGACAACATTATGCAGCTCCCTCTCCATCCCTCCCCAGCATGACAGCATAATGCAGCTCCCTCTCCTTCCCTCCCCAGCATGACAGCATAATGCAGCTCCCTCTCCCTCCCTCCCTCCCCAGCATGACAGCATAATGCAGCTCCCTGTCCCTCCCTCCCCAGCATGTCATCATAATGCAGCTCCCTCTCCCTCCCTCCCCAGCAAGGACAGCATAATGCAGCTCCCTCTCCCCTCCCTTCCCAACATGACAGCACTAATGCAACTCCCTCTCCCTCCCTCCCTCCCCCAGCATGACAGCATAATGCAGCTCCCTCTCCCGTCATCCCCAGCTTGACAGCATAATGCAGCTCCCTCTCCCTCCCTTCCCAGCATGACAGCATAATGCAGCTCCCTCTCCCCCAGCACTGACATAATGCGACCTCCTCTCCCTCCCTCCCCGACATGACAGCATAATGCAGCTCCCTCTACCTCCCTCCCCAGCATGACAACATAATGCAACTCCCTCTCCCTCCCTCCCCGACATGACAGCATAATGCAGCTCCCTCTACCTCCCTCCCCAGCATGACAACATAATGCAACTCCCTCTCACTCCCTACCCAGCATGACAACATTATGCAGCTCCCTCTCCATCCCTCCCCAGCATGACAGCATAATGCAGCTCCCTCTCCCCCAACACTGACAGCATATTAAACCCTCTCCCTCCATCCCCCAGCTTGACAGCATAATACAGCTCCTCTCCCTCCATCCCCAGCTTGACAGCATAATGCAAGCTCCTCTCCCTCCCCTTCCCAGCATGCAGCATAATGCGACCTCCTCTCCCTCACTCCCCGACATGACAGCATAATGCAGCTCCCTCTCCCTCCCTCCCCAGCATGACAGCATAATGCAGCTCCCTCTCCATCCCTCCCCAGCATGACAGCATAATGCAGCTCCCTCTCCCTCTCTCCCCAGCATGACAGCATAATGCAGCTCCCTCTCCCTCCATCCCCAGCTTGACAGCATAATGCAGTTCCCTCTCCCTCCTTCCCGAGCATGACAGCATAATGCAGCTTCCTCTCCCTCCCTTCCCAGCATGACATCATAATGCAGCTCCCTCTCCCTCCCTCGCCAGCATGACAGCATAATGCAGCTCCCTCTCCCTCCTTGCCCAGCATGACAACATTATGCAACTCGCTCTCCCTCCCTCCCCAGCATGACAGCATTATACAACTCCCTCTCCCTCCCTCCCCAACATTTCAGCATAATGCAGCTCCCTCTACCTCCCTCCCCAGCATGACAACATAATGCAACTCCCTCTCCCTCTCTCCCCAGCATGACAGCATAATGCAGCTCCCTCTCCCTCCCTTCCCAGCATGACAGCATAATGCAGCTCCCTCTCACTCCCTACCCAGCATGACAACATTATGCAGCTCCCTCTCCCTCCCTCCCCAGCATGACAACATTATGCAACTCCCTCTCCCTCCTCCCCAGCATGACAGCATAATGCAGTTCTCTCCCTCCTCCCCAGCATGACAACGTGCTGCAGCTCCTCTCCCTCCTCCCCAGCATGACAACATTATGCAACTCCCTCTCCTCCCTCTAGCATGACAACAATGCAGTTCTCTCTCCCTCCCTCCCCAGCATGACAGCATTAATGCAGCTTCCTCTCCCTCCCTTCCCCAGCACTTGACAGCATAATGCAGCTTCCTCTCCCTCCCTTCCCAGCATGACATCATAATGCAGCTCCCTCTCCGTCCCTCCCCAGCATGACAGCATAATGCAGCTCCCTCTCCCTCCCTCCCCAGCATGACAACATTATGCAACTCGCTCTCCCTCCCTCCCCAGCATGACAGCATAATGCAGTTCCCTCTCCCTCCCTCCCCAGCATGACAGCATAATGCAGCTCCCTCTCCCTCTCTCCCCAGCATGACAGCATAATGCAGCTCCCTCTCCCTCCCTCCCCAGCATGACCAGCATAATGCAACTCCCTCTCCCTCCCTCCCAGCTGACAACATTATGCAACTCCCTCTCCCCTCCCTCCCCAGCTGACAGCACAATGCAGTTCTCACCCTCTCCCTCCCCAGCATGACAGCATGCAAACCCTCTCCCTCTCTCCCCCAGTGATATGACAGCATAATGCAGCTCCCTCTCCCTCCCTCCCTCCCCAGCATGACAGCATAATGCAGCTCCCTCTCCCTCCCTCCCTCCTCAGCATGACAGTATAATGCAGCTCCCTCTCCCTCCCTTCCTAGCATGACATCATAATGCAGCTCCCTCTCCCTCCCTCCCCTGCATGACAGCATAATGCAGCTCCTTCTCCCTCCCTCCCCAGCATGCAGCATAATGCGACATCCTCTCTCTCCCTCCCTCCCCGACATGACAGCATAATGCAGCTCCCTCTCCCTCCCTCCCCGACATGACAGCATAATGCAGCTCCCTCTCCCTCCCTCCCCAGCATGACAACATAATGCAACTCCCTCTCCCTCTCTCTCCAGCATGACAGCATTATGCAGCTTCCTCTCACTCCCTCCCCAGCATGACAACATAATGCAGCTCCCTCTCCCTCTCTCCCCAGCATGACAACATTATGCAGCTCCCTCTCCCTCTCTCCCCAGCATGACAACATTATGCAGCTCCCTCTCCCTCCCTCCCCAACATGACAGCTTAATGCAGCTCCCTCTCCCTCCCTACCCAGCATGACAGCACCCTGAAGTTCCTAATGAGTTGGGCTCCAGACTTATTGAAACTACCAGAGACTCCAGGGCATCGATCTACTATTTACAAGACAACCAATTGGGAGATGATGGTAAGGGAAGGCGAAAGACATCAGGTCGATTTTTACAGAACTTAATTTGGTTGGGACACAAAGACAGGCTGGAAGGGTGAGGTATGAGGATCTGGTAGGGTGGAATATGAGGGACTGGAATGGTAGGGTATGAGGGATTAACAGGGTAGGGTATGAGGGACTAACAGGGTAGGGTATGAGGAACTAGAAGGGTAGGGTATGAGGACTGGCAGGGTGGGGCATAAGAGACTAACAAAACTGGGTAGAAGGGTGTGACAATCTCCTCTTCTACACTAATCACGCCACACGTTCTCCCAAAGTCATCAAAAAATATACATTTGTCATGGTGTTCAAAAATTCCTCTTTTACCAACACAAGCTCTCGTTCTTGTAGCCATTGTGATTTAGGCTGAGGGGATAGAGAGATATAGTGAAAGAAGTAGGAACAGATAAAGAGAATGACAGACATAGATATGAGGATATAATAATTGTGGAAGGGGAAGGAAAGAGGAGGTGGAGATAGTGGTAGAGGAAGCAGGGAAGGAGAGTAGGGGAGAGAGAGTGATGATATATTAAGGTTAATAGAGACAAGGGGGGATAGGATAGGTAAAGAGGATACGACAGGGCAGATTTAATCTAATTTCATGGGTAAGAGATGGCAGGAAACCTAGTGAGTGAGTGAGTGGGACAACCATTGATCGTGATCACGCCCCAGTCCACAAGATCGTACACACAAGATAGTCAAAGGAACAGAGGGAACATATTCGGCTTGTTGTCGAACACTTGAATCAAAGGAGCAATAAGTTATTACTGAGTCACTGCGCGTTGACTACATATTATAGTGTTTGTAAAGATCTTTCTTGTTACACTGGTCGAGAAGATCAGATAGCGACCGTACGTGAGCTGTGGCCCATATCTACAGAACCTCGACCATATTAGTTGGTAAAATTGTCTTCGTTTTCTTTGGTGAGTGATCGTGTATTTCCAGATGTAATAACTGAAATGTGTTCAGTGTCTCCAGCAGGACCCGGCTGTACTCTCTTATTGCTGGGACCTCTATCAATCTGCCTACACGAATATCAATAAGACCCGTTTCAACTTCTCTACAAACTTTAAGAGCGTTCGGTCGAGGAGTTCAGGTACGAAAAAAGTATGTTAAGTGAGAATAAATTAACACGAGGCCAGTCAGTGTGTCAAAACAAGGTCGGGCCCACATCAACTGGCAATATAATCACATAAGGCGGATCATGACGATAACACATTTGTGCTTATTGTTTCATCAAAGTACTTAGGCAACATGTTAAATCTATTGTTTGTGTGAAAGTAAAAGGAGAAGCTGTACAGGTTGATCCACAGTTCCTGTTTCAACATCTAACAAAAGCATCAGGGAGAGTGTAAGGCAGGTGAGTAGTGTAACCACCCACTGTACTCTCAAGGGTCTGGCCTAAGAAACACCTTATGGACTATGAGCTGTACACTGCTGCATCACATTAACCACTAGGAGTTGTAAACAAACACTCCAAAAGTGCCTTTATGGAGGAGACCGATGAATTTCAAAATGAACACTGTGACTCCTGTTGTCTCGGTAGGGTCGTCAAAATCCTTTGTCTGTTGTGTCATATCGTCTAACACAAAATCGTAAACATACTTTTTGGAGCGTATCTACATCTTACAGCATGATGACACTAAATGGCCGCCTTAAAATGTTATTCTCAAAGACTTAATTATCCAATGAAAAAATTCACCCACTAAAATTTAAGATCACGTTGAAGATAAACTCATTAAAGTTTTATACTGTACTATAATGGAAATTAAAGTTCACTCACTCGCACTCTTGGGCAGAAATTATAATTTAAGTTCTCATTTTAGAACAGTCTTGGCTGTTTTTAGGTCCTGCTATGGTTACTGTCTGAGTCATAATCAACCTCACTTGGCATCTTCTATTTCATTTTGGCGCATTTCATGTTGGTGTATTTCATGTTGGTGTATTTCATGTTGGTGTATTTCATGTTGGTGATCACCTGCCACCCACCAGAGACTTGGGAAGGTTAGAAATAGTGTCATCTCTGTGTTTTATGACGTCTTCGAGGTTTATATCTTCACCTCACCTCCTGAACCACATCCTCAAGACGGACCATTTCTTACCCCTGGTCGTCTTCTTAGCTAATCAGGCTTATTTAATTCTTCTCTCACAGCGCTGCGCCCCCTGGCGAGAAACTCTCCCTCATTTCTTGTAACTTTTAGAGAAGGAAAGTTTATTCTCAACTGGTTGTACAGATGAAGCGTCACAACTTCTCGATATCTTTGCTTTGTGATTATAATACCAACGTGTCTGAGTCGTGTATTTGTTTATAAACTTAATGGAATAATATTTACCCAAGTTTAAGAGGCACTAAAGACATTATAAGGGCTGGATATTTCAAATTATTTGCATCTCTTGAATCACTTGAATCAGGAGTGAGAAAATGAAATTAAAACAAAAAAGAATTGTAAATGAATGAAATATCGAAATCCTTGAAAAAACTAAATTTCTTAAAACAGTAATGGACTAAGACAGCAGTGGAAGGTAAGGAGATTGGTGGAAAAGAAAGGAGAAGACCGAAGGAGGAAGGTAAAAGGAGGGAAGATGGAGGGGTAAAATAAAGGGGAAAGGAAGATGAAGGGGAAGAAATGAATGGGGGAGATGGAAGGGAGGAAGAAGGGAGGGAAGATGAAGGGGTAAGATGGAGGAGAAAGACGATGGGGAGAAGAAGATGAAGGAGAAGATGAAAGGTGGAAGATGAAAGGCAGGAAGCGACAGTGCAAAATAGATCGGCAAGAGACACAGTTGTACCAGAGGTGGTAAAAATATACACCAGGAAGGAATCAGGTGTGGCAATGTAATACACTCTCTCTCTCTCTCTCTCTCTGTCTCCATATTATGTTGCTCAGATTTCTCTCTCTTTTTCTAAAAATACAAAACTCAACTCAATAAAGGCAACACATGTACTGTACTATGACTGCCAGTGTATTATAGCATCAACATTATTATATAAGAGTATATATTATACTTAAGCCCCCCCCCCAGGTATCGCCGGGATGGTTAATCTTCAGGTGGGATACGCTGGGCGGCGAGGGGAGTGACAATCTACCTGTGTCATTAAGGTCTCTGTTACCTTTTCCTGGGGCGACACTTCAGGTGAGTTATTATATAAAAAAGAGACTCACTTTATACAATACATGAAAAAATAACACCACCATTTAACTTACATAAATTAACACACAATACAGTACTGAATGCCTAACTAGCTTAGCTCCCCCCCACCCCAGCCTCCCTTGAGCGAGCAGGAGCGTGCTGTGTATGGCCACCACCCCAACCAATCACCTCGACTCAGCTAGGTGGACAGCCCACCTGCTATTACTCCCTACTACTTTACTTCCCGTTTCTATTCTTTCCTTCTCTCTTTCCTCTCCTCTCTCATGGCAAAGTCATTTCCCACTTTACTTCATCATCGTTACTCAGTAAGACAGCAGTAGACCACGACGCTTAACACTGTACCTGCCTGACTCTGGTGTTACCTGTACTGTGTTAATTGGCTTGAAGAACATACAACTCTAAAACGTGATATGAATTGTTAATTTTCATAGGAAGATGAACTAGACAAAAAACGACCTTTATAACTAAATGTCAGACCAAATACTGTCAAGAGGTGTGAACAGCTTCCATATGGAGAGGAGAGGATCTTTAATTGAAGTCTAATGTGTCACTTCACGCAATAACTCTGTGGGGTGGACACATCGACAACACAAGAGTGACCGACATATAAACACTTCCGAGACAACGATAACTAATGACTTTTTTTGTTTGTCCTTTCAGAACAAAGTTCACTCCTGGGATTATCTCTCATAAACGAAGCATCACCAAGCACAAGCACCACACACCTGTATAGGCCTTCAGTATCGTCAACCAGCAACTGTCTATATGATAATAGTCCAGACAAAACCTTGCTTTTACTTTAACCCGGAAATAAACATCGACAGGTTTATTATAAATAATTATGACGACAGTAAGTTTTCAAGGTTCAAGTGTCCTTATTTCCTGCCAATGGTTCCAGGAAAACCTTAAAACTTACAATTAATAAATAATTAAAGATTTTTTGTTTCTTGTATCTATATATATAAAACAAAGAAGCATGTATTTTTGTTTGTGTGTCCGCACGAGAATCTCGGAAACTACTATACCGATCTGTAGTGATGATGGATGGTGTTATATGTAGTGATGATGGATAGAGTTATATGTAGTGATGATGGATGATGTTATATGTAGTGATGATGGATGGTGCTATATGTAGTGATGATGGATGATGTTATATGTAGTGATGATGGATGGTGTTATATGTAGTGATGATGGATGATGTTATATGTAGTGATGATGGATGATGTTATATGTAGTGATGATGGGTGGTGTTATATGTAGTGATGATGGATGATGTTATATGTAGTGATAATGGGTGGTGTTATATGTAGTGATGATCTATCTTCTATCGATAAAAAACAAAGAAGTATGTCTGTTTGTGTGTGTGTGTGTGTGTTTGCTTGTGTGTCCGCACGAGAATCTCGAAAACTACTCTACCGATCTGTAGTGATGATGGATGATGTTATATGTAGTGATGATAGATGGTGTTATATGTAGTGATGATGGATGATGTTATATGTAGTGATGATGGATGATGTTATATGTGTTATAAGTGTTTAAATAACATGGTAGATATTACTGAGCATTCATCAGGGGTTGGTGCCTCCCTCCAGGTTCCCAGAGGTACAACTATTGGTGACATT